>NW_012148853.1:636729-637306 GCF_000956105.1 Propithecus coquereli | reverse complement strand
TATTAACCAACTCAGCTTTTTCTTGTAATGTCATGACTTTCCTTTGCTTCTTGGAAGCACTTCCAGCATCAGTAGTGGCACTTTATATGAGTAGCATGGTGTTATTCAAGTTTCACAGTATTGCACTAAACATGATGAAAAATGTGGAAGAACCACAAGAGATCGCTTTTCACTGTGATATGCAATTTACTGGAGAAACCAATTGCTCACTTGGAGATGATTAACGTCATAGTTATTTTAAGCAGATACTTGCAACACTTGAGCTCACTACAATAGCAACAGGAGGTGTCTACATAATTATTAATATTACACAAATTAACATTTCTCTGGACTGTGAATGGCACCATGTATGGTCTGTGTTTGTATGCATTAATTTTGGTAAATTTTAACCTTTTATAATAGATTTATATATATTTTATGGCCGTAAATTATAAAAATAGAATAGTATATACATGTATTTTACACATTCATGGCATACCTAATTTTTTCTTACTTTTCTTGATACTTCTAGGCTACATAGTTTGCAAATTTTTTTCAAATTGTTGCAAATATCCCCAAATTTTCCAATGTATTTATT
>NW_012148853.1:625648-636574 GCF_000956105.1 Propithecus coquereli | reverse complement strand
GTAGGTGTGTGCACATATGGAGATATAAGAGTTAGTCATACATAAGGGATTTGATATGAGAAGGTTTCAATGAGGTTTTCTAAGGCAACAAAATACTTTTGTAAGTTCAATAGAAATTTATTCTAATTA
The DNA here is from genome assembly GCF_000956105.1 of Propithecus coquereli. Taxonomy (NCBI): domain Eukaryota; kingdom Metazoa; phylum Chordata; class Mammalia; order Primates; family Indriidae; genus Propithecus; species Propithecus coquereli. The sequence continues at coordinate 636,445 of NW_012148853.1, read as the reverse complement.
TAGTTCTGTGGCTTATGAGCTGAAAAAAACTTGGACAATTCACTTAATTTTTGTGAATCTCAAGTTCTTTCAGAATTAGAGTGAGAATATCCACTCTGTTTTGCAAGGGCTAAATAAGATGACTAATTCCTGGCACATAGTAGATGTTTAATAAATAGTCATTCATTTATTCGTTGAAAAGACAGTAGAGCATGTTAGTTAAGAGCGCAGACATGAGCTGGGCTGCTTGGTTCTGAACCCTGCCACTAATTACTTATAAATTATGTGTTCATAAGCAAATGACTTAAGTTCAATGTATGTCAGTTTCCTCATATGTAACAAACATGTGGATGATAAAGAGCATTGGCCTCACAGAGTTGTGAAGATGAAATGAATCAACATATATAATATGCCCATAGCCATTCTAGCACAAAGCAGGTGTTGCCTCTTATTAATATTCAATAGATGAGATAAGGGTAAAGGGAAGAAATATTTATCAAGTGTATTACACATGAACTATTGTCTTCAACCTATTTACATTATCTCCTATAATCCTTATAGCAATCCTGAGAGGTAAGAATTTCTTTGAATATTTTTCAGTTCAGAAAACAGATTTAGAAAACCAGATTTTCTCCAGCACACTAAAGTACCCATCTCAATTATTTTAATCCTTCTTTTTTCCTTTTCTTTTGTTGTTAGATTGGTTCTTCACCTAAGGAGTAGATATTATGTGGGTTAATTGATTTACTTCACCATGTTTTCTCAGTCTGTTTCACAAGAAATGCTAGAGTTCACTGGGAGAAACTTTGGTTTTATAGCCTTGTCTGATCTGTATTCACAATGCCTTTCACACCTGAAAGCCCATAGAGAAAGCATAGAAAGAAAGGGTAATTTATTCATGGTAAATCAAGTATATCTAAAGAGTCTCCACCTGCTCACAGTGCTACATTAATTCATTTTTAAAATTTGTCCCTACTTTGGGGGCACTATATGGCATGCATGTACAGTGCTTTGCTGATTAAATAGGGTAAGCAAAAAAGGTATAATCCCTTCTTTAAGAAATAAATAATCCAGTTTGGAAGACAGATGTCAAAGAACTACACAAAAAATAAGATAATAATAAGTTCTGATATGTGCTGTAAGAAGAAAAAAACAGGTGCTACAAACAGAATATCTGTAGGGACAGAGGATAGTACAGTTTTGGTAGGCAGTATGGAAAGACTTCTCAGTGGAGGTGACATTTAAATTGAAGCCTGAGGATTAAGAATAAGGCAGCCATGAGAAGGTGGGCAGGAGTATAAATGAAAGAGGTATCTCAGTGGCCTGGACAATTAGAATAACAGAGAAATACAATTCCCTTAAGTTCTATTTTAGCTGATGTTGGAGCAGGTGGAGTAAATCACTTAAAAATTTATTAAATAGCCCATGAAGTAGAATGCTACATATATAGTTAAGCACAGTGATTTTTGTTCACATTAAAAATAGATGTTAACCATGCTAAAAAGGCAAGCCTATAGTCAGGTGTCCCAGCATTCAAATCAGCAAGTCTTTTAAACAAATAACAAATCTCTCTGTCACTGTGGCAAGGAGTGAAGAATTTTGAACTTTTCCATTTTGCTTACAAGGCTTATTCAATTCTATTTTTAGATTATATCTTTGACATGTCAGCATGTATAGGGCTTAACTGAGGTATTAGAGGAGCCTCTTACTGTAGCCTTTGTCCTAAAGCCTACATTTAGAACCATGGCTATTAAAAGCCAATGTGGTAAAATTCCGCTGTAGTTATTCTGATCTATGAAACACATGGTTTCTTTTAAGGATGTCGCGATTGAAAGTTGGACACTGCAGAGGACATCCTCATTTCACTGCTCTTTTAGGCTCCCCATCCCCACTCAGGGATAAGACTGCTTCATACAGCTATTTTGCTCTGGACGCAAGGTCTCTATTTGGCACAAGTGCACTGCTTGTAAATGAAGGAGTTTTGTATTTTTTAGTTGTGCTTGCAGGGACAAGCCACCAAGCTTCTGTGGATGAAACAAATCTCCTTCTCTTCTATAGCTGACTTGAGAACAGCTGTCCTTACAAAATATAAGGGTTCTCAAGGTCATCAGAAGAACTTACAGAAATCACTGAAAATTGTAATACAATTAATGGTTCATTACAGCAAACGGATGCAGATTGAAATTGTCTAAGGGAAGAGACACAAGGAGCAGAGTCCAGAAGAGTTCCAAATGTGAAGCTTTCAGTTGTCCTGTTCCAGTGGAGTCATGGATAACACTAATTTTTTGGCAATGATGGAGTATTACCAATTTAAGAAATCACCCAAGTCTTGGTATTCAGTGTCTTTATTGGGATTTGGTCACATACGTGTGGTTAACTGACTACATGGTTATCCTTTAGTTTCTAGCCCCACTGGAGGTTGAGGTGATACCACATGGCTCAAAGCTCCCTACATGTGTCACATTTGTTAGAATTTGGGGTCTGGCACAAGTTCCCCAGGTAAACGGTCACTCTTACCAGAAAGGACAGTCCAAGGACTTAGAGATCACCTATCAGGAGCCAAGAGCAAAGGCAAGACTTCTCTTTGGGTAAGGTTCTTTTTTAAAACTTTTTTTAAATTTTATTTTTAATTGACAGTAATTATATATATTTATGTGGTACAATGTTATGTATTGTTATATGTTTACAATGTGGAATCATTAAATTAGGCAATTAACATACTTATCTTTTTTTCTGGTGAAAACATTTAAAATCTACATTTCAGAAATTTTGAAATATACGGGACACACATGGACTGAGAGTGAAGGGATGGAAAAAGACATTCCAGGTAAATGATAACAGGCAAGATAGACTTTAAGTCAAAAACTGTAAAAAGAGACAAAGAAGGTCATTATATTATGATAAAAGGGTCACTTCATCAAGAGGATATAACAATTTTTAAAAAGTGGACTTTTTAAATTTTTTTTCTTTTAGAGACAAGATCTCACTCTGTTGCCTAGACTGGAGTGCAGTCGTGTGATCATTGCCCACTGAAAACTGAAATTTCTTGGCTCATGCAATCCTCCTGCCTCAGCCTCCTGAGTAGCAGGGACTATAGGCTCATGCCATCATACCTGCCTAATTTTTTTTTAATTGTTTTATAGAGACAGAGTCTTGCTGTTACCTGGGCTGGTCTGGGACTCCTGGACTCAAGAGATCCTACTGGATGACAGGCATGAGCCACCACTCCCAGCCCACAATTTTAAATATCTGTGTAACCAACATTGGAGCACTTAAAAGTTTAATTCTTTATTACACAGTCCTGCTCCAATATAAAAACATTTATATACAGTAAAGCTATAATGAGATTTTTAAACATAATCTTGACCAAAGGAAGGACAGCATAACGTGTTGATAGTCATTCCCCTTCCAACCATCTATTTGGGATATTCCTAACTGACAGAATTGCTTTTCATACTGCACAGTACACCAGTTGTTTCTGTTCTCTGATAGGAAGAACAATCATTTAGGCAGAACAAGTAGCTTGTGCAAAGTTTGAAGGCAAGAGAAAGTTTGAGGAACCGAAAGAAACGCAGGACAGAGTATAATACACAGACGAGAGTAGCCCCAAGGTTGACTGGGGTCAGATCATAAAAGGATGTGCTAAGGTGCTTGCTTACATTATATTCAAAGTGCAATTAGACTCCTTTGGATTGTTTTGAGAAGTGACATGATCTAATTTACATTTGAAAATAATCAATCTGATTGCTATGTGCTTCTTTAAAAGCAAACTTTTCTAGGCCACGCATGATCATCTGAGTCTGTGACAGTACCTACCTCTTTTTCCCCCAACCCTTTCTCTTTTTATTTCCTTTACAGAACTGACTTACTGGACTTTGCCAGGATTAATAGTTATTTATCCCTCTTTACTTTCAAACACTATTTGATTGCTCACTAGTTAATAATTGGCCCATTTTATAGAATAGCTCTGAGGCCTTCTCCACCCAGAAGTTGTTTGGTTGCTTTTCTAGCTGGACCAGGTTTTTTCCTCTAGTACCTCCTTCATTAGTAATTGTTAGTTGATAGCTCCTGAGTGGGAAACTTCTTTCTTATGTCATCTGTATTCATTTGTCCTTTGAGTGGCCTATTCCTGTCCTGTGGTATGCCAAGTAATTCATTTATTTTGTTCCTTCCAGAATTCACTCTTACAGCATGCCAAATCAAGTCCCAAACAGATGCCTCTCTTTTTTAGATGCTTGGCAAAGTATTTTTGGCTGATCAGTTTTTAGTGATCCACAGGGGCTAAAAGATTTTTTTCTCTTCCTTATTTTTAAAGCTTTTGAACAGAAATTTGGTTTGTGAGAGAATCCACATTAGTAATCAAGAAACTAATACTACTCCCAAAACAAACCAGCCATCAAAAACTTGGGTTTAAAAGCCATTAGTGAGATTCTGAAAAGTTAGATCTTTCTGTGATTGAGCTGACTTGAGCACTCATTAAAAGCCAGTGTCTTCAGGGAGCTCTGCTGGTAACTTTGCAAAACTAGATAGGGAAAAAGTGTTTACCTTCATGTTAGCATCTACAGCATAAAGGATAGGATTTAATGATACACACACTTACAAAGTGCCCAGTCACTAAATCAACACAAAAACGATCTTAAATGAAGAAATATATGCCATTGTTGTCCACTTATAAAGATATCAGGTACTCATTGGTGATTATTTTCTTAGAGTATATGATTGTAGTAATTGAGACATTTAATTCCTTGCAATTTAAAGAGCCCACAAAGCATGTGCCTGTGCATTAGTTTCCTATGGTTGCCTGAACAAATTATCACAAACTGTTAGCTTAAAATAACACACATTTATTTTCTTACATTTCTAGATGTCAGATGTCAAAAATCAGTATTCCTGGGCTAAAATCAAGGTGTCAGCAGGGGTGAGATTCCTAAAGAGACTTTTCAAGAGAATTCATCTTCTTTCCTTTCCTAGTTTCTCGGGTTGCATTCCTTGGTTCCTAACTCCTTCCTCCACCTTCAAAGCCAGCCCAACAGTGTAACACTGTACTTCAATCCTTACGTTGCCTTCTTCTTTAGTAATCACACCTCCTTCTATCTTCCTCTTGTAGACGTATGTAATTTAATTTAGAGTCTACCTGGATAGTCCAAAATAATCTAGCCATTTTAAGATCCTTAACTTAATCACATCTGCAAAGTCCCATTTGCCATATAAAGTAATATTCACAGGTTACAATGACTAAGACCTGGATATATTTGAGAGCCATTATTCAACCTACCACAACCTGTAAATAGCTCAGAGTCCTTGCTTAACCTGTGTCACAAGGTAGCGACAATTAAGAGAAAGCGTGTGAAGAGTTTTATAGAATTTGAATACACATGCCAATAAATGGTCATTTGTTCATTAATTCATTTATTTATTCATTCTTGATTTCATTTAGTGTTTTAACCCCTGGAGTTACTGTGGAAATAAATAACTGAGGGATTATTTAGATTTAACTATGATTTACAATAAGGTTATTAAGTAGTTTAATTATTTTTTGTGGTAAACAGCTCCTTTTACTTACAGTGGGCATCCGTTGAGCCAAAACGTATTTTCACTTTCTTAAAGAACTTATTTAATCTTGCCATCTAAAAGTTTGGATGTCCTTTTGCCTCATTCATAAAATAAATTCAACCCTTTGTAGAGTAACTAAACTCTTCTGAATTTATCAATTGCAGAAAACATTGGTGCTTTCATCTATTAGGACAGAGGTCCCCAACCTTTTTGGCACCAGGGAACAGTTTCATTGAAGACAATTTTTCTATGAACGGCGCAGGGGAGTGATTTCAGGATGTTAATCTGTATTTTCCCAGATCCTTTGCATGCACAGTTTACAGTAGAGTCCCCGCTCCTGTGAGAATCTAATGCTGCCCCTGATCTGACAGGAGTAGCAGCTGATGCAGTGATGCTAGCGCTAGGGAGCAGCTGTAGATACAGATGAAGCCTCCCTTGCTTACCTGCCGCTCACCTCCTGCTGTGCATTCTGGTTCCTAGCAGGGCATTGGGCACTGCTGTATTAGGATGCTTTCTGTTACAAGTTACAGAAAACACAATATGCACTAATTTGAACAAACAAAATAGGGTTCTACCTACTCAGGTAATTAAATGTCCAGTGTAGGACTGGTTTATCAGTGAGGGTCAAAGCAGGAAACAGATGGAATACATGCATTAGATTACTTGAGAAACAGTTATTAAAGAAAATATGTAAAAAGATGTGGGAAGGGTGTAGGGCAAACACATGAAATAGTGCAGTAGTAGTTCCAGGCCCATACACAAAGAGCTGTTTCTAAGCCTAGGACCTGGGAGAGGGAAGCAAGCAGTGATAGGGACCTGGAAACTGATCTTTGAGAGGAAGACCACCTGATGTGAGTTGAGATTTTAGTTAAAGTTCCAGGCAAACCTGTTTCAACACTCCAGGGAGGAAGCCAGGGTGATAAAATAGCCGTGCTCCATTCCCCTTCTTCTCTCTAATCTCTTGCTGGTGTTTCTAATTGGTTGAAACTAACCTGAAGCTGGAGGCAAGGAAGCTCCCCCCATGCAGTCCTTACAGGTGCAGTCCCTCCATCCAGACACTGAACAAGATGGAAAAGCCTGGTGAGTGGATATGGAGGGGATGAATGGAAAGTGTTGTCATGCTGGCTTAAGACACAGCTGATTTTAGTCTAATGGTTAGCTTGTCTCTCTCCCTTCCTCCCTCCTCCCCCATCTCTTGGCTCTGCTTCCTTACCGTTTTCTGCCCAGTCTCAGACAGACTTTCCCCCTCATGTTAACAAGATAGTTGCAGCAAGTCTCATCTCACAATTCCAAATGCTGGGAAAAGAATAACTGTCTTTCTCTAATTGACTAGTTTCGGCAAAAACTGCAGTCATTTTATTGGTATAGTTCTACATTTTCCATACAGTATTCGTTGTTACTCTCCATGATCATCTTATGTTGTAGGTATTTTGTCACCACTTTACAGATTTGGAAATGTTTGCTCAAAAGAGATTAAGTGATTTACTAACAACTTTTAAGTGCATGACCAAGGATTTAAACTAAGGCTTTTCTGATCTGAGACAAATGTGTGTATAGAAACAATTCAAGATTTGGTTGTGTAGATTTTATTGAGAGTATGTGTGTGTAGATACAGCAAAGACTAGTGGCTTTGACATTTTATGATTTCAAAAGGACTAACATTCTCGTCTGCAAAATATCTTCCCTATTGACCTATTACCACATATGAAAATCCCAAAGCATTCTTTAGTAGGATTTCTTTGAGATTGTTTTGTATATATGTACATCTGAGTAAAGCGAAAATGCATTAACAACGAAAGGGTAATGATAGTTTCTAGCCACTACATTTTTAGTGACCAATTTATAGGACTCACTGATTCTTTTCTAATAAAAATGAAATCCTGAGGGAATGTGACATAAGGCACAGACTTTTTATGGATGAAAGATACAAGGAAAAGTGAAAACAAAGGTATTTCCCTGTTCGAAAGAGGAAATCCAGTTATATTAATAGCAATTCTGAACTTCTGAACTTAAAAATCATATTAGATGTATTATACTAGCCCTCCATAAATATGCAACTGTGTTATGAATTCCTTTTTTTTTTGATATCAGGCTTTATCAAGTGCTTTAAGAAAAGATATTCTGACCATTAAAGGCAGTTTTCTGCAACTCAGCCTGTGTAGAGCTGCCTTAAATCATACATGCCATTGAGTAATTCTACTTCTGGGAATCTATTTTAAAAGAATCATCTTAAATGGGGAAATATATACATATATATATATTTACAATGTGATTGTTAGCCATAATGATTTTAATAACAGGAAAAATTTGAAAATAAATATTCAAAACAAAGAACTGGTTAATAAATTACATTGAAAGACTTTGATACCATACTATTTTTTACTGATCTCATTCAAAGCATGGAAATATGCTCAGATTTAAATTAAATCAGGAAAATATAATAAAAAGTACATTATAGTCTGATTACACCTATATAAAATATATATTTAGCAAAAAGAAGTCTAAAAGGACATAACATACAATGTTAGCAGTGATTGTGTTGAGGTTCCAGAACTATGTATTTTTTTACCTTTTTGTCTTCATTTTTAGATTTATCTGTAATGTGTTTATACTACTTTTATAAAGATAATATATAACTAATACACTGAAAAAATAACCTTTGTCCTTGTATTTTCGTATAATATTTTGCAGTGTACTACTGAATAAAAGAATTTCCATGCCCCCTCCAGCTTTGTGTTCGTTGCTTAGAAAAGATTTCTGATTGTGGTCATTTTGCACAAATGCTATGTGGGCCTGGCTATTTTAAGCTTCACTATAAACCCTTGTGTGCTACTGACCTGGGACTTTGTCATCAAGTGATGTTACTCGTTCACAATAAGTCACAGCAGATTGCATACCATGCTATATATCGTGCTTCTTTGGAAAAGGTGTCAGTGGAAAGGGAATGATGATCCCTGAGACTGGCATGTGGGCTTAGTAACTACTGAGGTAGAAAATGTAGAAAATGATATGAAATGTGGCCCATAATGGTCATCATCATCACCATAGAGATTCATGGCTGAACCCTCAAGCATGACTGTAGGATAGGTTAAATGGGAGTAAACTCATTAGGTGCATCAGCTTCACTTCATTAGTAATGGGAAGTAGTTCAGCCAGTGCACTTGTGTGTCTGGCCATGCTCTGTGGCTCGTATATTTTGAGTGGTAGGAAGATAAATATCCTCCAGATCCCCAAGGGGAATGTGAGGTAAGCAATAAAGAAAAGGTCTGTATTGAGATATTAGTAAAGTAATTCTTACCTATTTTCACAGATTGAAGCTGCGACCCTTATAGTTCAGCATATTGGAATGCAGTGTACCCGTCAGGTTACTCTACGTAGATCTTTTGGGCATATTTTCGCCTCCGTTTAGCCTCTTAGTGGATTCCCTTGAATTCTTCTAGCTAGCTAATTGAGTTTTGCTTATGTGATTGTTTTTAAATTTTGATTTTGTTGTTATAGTTTTATTGTTATTGTTTGTGTCCTAGATTTTTTGTTGTTTTATTTTTTCTAACTGATAGCAAGGTAAATATGGGGCTAGAGGAATCCAGGAATTATGCAGGGACAAAAAGAGTTGGAATATTAGTTACTTGGCATGGGTTGAAATATATGTTTTCAAGTATATTGACACTGATGTTTCTATTTTATATACATTTTAGTCTAACCTTCAAATCAATGTATAAAAATAAATATAGTTTTATTTTCATAAATGCACATGTACATATATATGTGTATGTCTTCTTACCTGTATATTTTCCGATATGATTTGTTCATAAAAAATTTTCACAAAAATTTGCCCATTTATTATTTGCTTTCTGTATTTTTTTAAATTATTGGATAGTTTTTAAAGAGTAAATATTGGAGTAACCCTTAGACATCATAAGGATCTCTTATATGAATTACAGGAATCTCTCCTGTGATAATCTTGGGGGGTGCTAATTAAGCATCTGCTTGTATTAATATTTTTCAAGTTACAGGAAACTCATTACATTAGGGAGTGGGCTAGTCCATTATGGAATGCTTTACTATAGGGATATTGTTTCTTACATACACAGTCATCGTTTTGGTGTATACAACACCATTAAATAGCAACTTCCCTTTTTTTTTTTTTTTTTTTTAGAGACAGAGTCTCACTTTGTTGCCCAGGCTAGAGTGAGTGCGGTGGCGTCAGCCTAGCTCACAGCAACCTCAAACTCCTGGGCTCAAGGGATCCTCCTGCCTCAGCCTCCCGAGTAGCTGGGACTACAGGCATGCGCCACCATGCCCGGCTAATTTTTTCTATGTGTTTTTTTAGTTGTCCGATTAATTTCTTTCTAATTTTAGTAGAGGCGGGGTCTCGCTCTTGCTCAGGCTGGTTTCAAACTCCTGAGCTCAAACAATCCACCCGCCTCGGCCTCCCAGAGAGCTAGGATTACAGGCGTGAGCCACCGCACCAGGCCGCAACTTCCCTTTTTTATGAGACTTTCTCAAATACCATGATAGGTATTGTGCCTGTTCACATACTATTTCTTGAGCTAAAAACTCCTCTACCCCTAACCCCCAACATGTGATATGGATTTGTGGTTCTCCAGGATTGCTTTTTAAATGGATTCAGTGTGGTTGGTCAGTAAATTCCTTCAAATATCGCGCATAGGTGTGAATGAATATGGGTTTTCTCTCAGATGTATATTATAAAGGGATCGTTATTTGATTTTTTGGAGTATAATATCTCTTTCCTACAGCCTAACTTTACATATTTTAAAAACTAGATTATGACATCAAGATTGCAATCAGATTTTCGTTTTTAGCAGAACTTGCTGGTAAGGCATAGCTTGTAACGGGGGTCTGAAAATAACAGTGATTAAAACATGATAGAAATGTATTTTTGGCCGGGCGCGGTGGCTCACGGATATCATGAATCCAAAGGCAGGAAGTATGATGTAGCTTTTGTGATCATCAAAATATCGTTGAGACAATCTGACTTAAAACATCCTACATGGTCTAAACATGGCATATATTTTAGGAGCACCTTAAACAGGCTGCCATTTTGCGGACTAGCTAAAACTGAGGTATGAGGAAAAGCTTTAGTGATTACTAATGAGGATATATGACGTGAATTAAGATTATATGTGAGGAGAAAATAAATAATGGTTAGAGTATGAGCCTTGAATCAAATTTCAAAAGGGCTAATTGTCTAGTTGATATACGTTGATTTCCACTTTAGCTGTTTCTTATATGGGCAACTCTCAA
>NW_012148853.1:616334-625598 GCF_000956105.1 Propithecus coquereli | reverse complement strand
AAAAAAAAAAAAAAAAAAAATGTATTTTTCTCCCAAGTAACAGAAGACTGGAATTAGGAGGTCCTGGGTTCGTATGCCATGGAAACTCCATGATGTCATCAAGGATGTTGGCTCCCTCTGGCCTTGTGCTCTGCAGTCCTTAATTCAATTGTTCCATTGGTCACAAAATAGCTATGTGACTCCAGAATGAAGTCTTATGCAAGAGAAAAAGGAGGTAGGGAGAAAGAAGGAAGCTTGATGATCATCTTCGAGGTCTCAGATCGAAAAGACTTTCCTGGGAGTTTCAGCCAAATGATTCCAGTTTATTTTTCATTGATCACTGTATCTGTAAGGGAAACTGTAAAACTGCTTTCTAGCTGAATATACATTGGCAAAAGATCTGTTAGTAAGATAAAAATGGAAAATGGATATTGTCTAGGCCTCTAGCAATCTTTGTCACAGCAAATATGCCTAACTTCTTCTTGATTTTTCATTTTAACTCTAAATGTTGGACTTTATATTAATGACTGTTCAATTTTATTTCATAGTTTTAGCCCAGAAGAATAAACTTGCACCACCTTGATTCAATTATTTTTGTATGAGCTGACTTTCCCAACTTTGTGTCACTTGAAAAATGAAAAAGCTTTCTCTTGCTTTACTCAAGTCTATGACTTAATGTAAAAGAAAAACTATTATAGTAACAAAAATAAAAAGAAAAGGTTAATTACTGCTTCTTTTCACATCCAAGATAATGGGAAAGCTTTATATGGCTTTTTCATTTGTTTGAAGAAAAAACTTTCATGGGACTTTTAAAATAGATTCAGAACTGGGTCTGTGATCCATTCAAATGCAATACAAAACAATAATTTTTTCTCCTTATTCTTTCTTTCTTTTTGTTTTTGGTTTTGGAAATATGTCCCTAAATGGATGAGTAGATGAAGAAGCCAAGAATTAGGAGAAATGTAAGAAGCAACAGGAAAAAGAAGAGCAGGCTTCTCAACATATTAGGAGAATGTTATAAATACAAGGCATAAAATTCTCCATAGTTACAAATTTGAGGGAATTTTAGAATAACAATGTTTAATATTTAATTTGTAGTTATTTTCTACTTCTCAGGTGTAGTTTTTTATCTCCCTTCCATTAATCTCAAATTTTCAGGGTCTGATACACTCAGTGACTGTTTTCTTCCATGGAGCTGAGTTTCAAAGGGAATTCATGGCCAGGCACAGTGGTTCTCGCCTGTTATCCTAGCACTCTGGGAGGCGGAGGAGGGAGGATTGCTTGCGGTCAAGAGTTCAAGACCAGCTTAAGCAAGAGCAAGACCCCATCTATACTAAAAATAGAAAAATTAGCTGGACATCCTGGTGCACACCTGTAGTCCCAACTACTCAGGAGGCTGACGCAGGAGGATCACTTGAGCCCAGTTGTTTGAGGTTGTTGTGAGCTAGGCTGACACCAGGGTACTCTGGCCCAGGTGACACAGCAAGACTCCATCTCAAAAAAGAAAAAAAGAAAAAGAGAATTCACAACGACCACAAAAGGTGAAATGGGAAGAAAGGAATGGAGATTCATGCAGCAACAAATGTGGGAGTGATTAGTTGAACATTATTAGTACATACCCTGACCTTATCTTCCAAAATCCTAAGATATATTAGAAAGAGCACTTTCTCCAGTATTGTTGGATGTGCTCTTGAGTCATTTTATTAAAGGAAAATATGACCCTTGGAAGGCTGAAGATTTGGGCCACTCTGAGTGTACACCTATTTAAAGTGAGACTCAAGCCTAAAACCATAACAGTCCCTCAGAACTTTATAGGATATCCTGAGATATCAGCAGAAACTTTAAAATTTTGTCAACCAGTTTTAACATGATTATCTTGCTTACATTTATCTCTTTATCTCCTTCATTAGATTCTAAACTCTATAAAGACAGGGACAATAAATACTTTATTCATTTTTGTAAACCTAAGTCACCAATATACAGTGGACATTCAATTGACCTTTATTTAATGATTAATTGAACCAAATGTGATTGACTGATAAAGTATCTCCTAAATATCCAATACTCTTCATACACTCTTGCAATAAAAATACCACTAATCCATATATTTATTTTTAACAAGCAAGTAGATTTCAATATTATTGAAATGACCTTTAAGTCAACAGACAAGTACTTGAAAAACACATATGTAAGTACTGTGATACTTAGGGCTTTTAAGTCATTAAGTCTGTGATTCTCTGGATGTAGTCCTTGGTCCGGTGGCATCCTCATTGCCTCGGAAATTGTTACAAATGCAGATTCTCAGGCGTTGCCCCGGACCTACTGATTTAGAAACTCTGGGGCGATCCGGTAATCTGTGTTTTAACAAGCCCTGCAAATATTTCAAATGCACACTCAAGTTTGAGAACGTATGTACTTTCTCAGGAAGTGATTTTAGGCAGATATTTTCATAATGGGAGAAAGAGAAAATAAAACTTACTAAATGCTCTCTCTGTGTTGGCCACTGTTCTGGAGGTTTCTATATCCCCAGAGTTTGTGACTATACTTAAAGCATCCGATACTGTTTGGGTTGGAGATCGCCAAGTTTATCTATACTTATAACTGTGTAGTTACATTTGTCTCAAGCAAACATTTCTCTAGACTTCCTTGGATTAGAGTATTTTTTTGTTTTTGTTTTGTTTGCCTAAGAAAATGGTCTAAATATCCTAAAATTAAGTGCTTCTTGATGTGGGTTTGATAAATGCCTGATACTGATAACTTAGTTCATGTAACTCTGACCCCAGACCACAAATTCCATACATAAAGTCCATATTCTTACTTTAATTCAAGGTAAATATAGTCTTTTGGCCAAAGAGACATTATGATCATCTAGTCTATGCTTATCTAAATTATTTATTCCCCCTCCTTTTGGATATACTAACTTTAATATTATCCTGTACATTTATACTATTTGTTTGTACACAGACATATTTAAACCATAAAAATTGATTTTCAAGGATTACAAATATTGGATTATAGTTAATGATTTTCTGTCTTTTTATGCATTCATGTTTTAATAAGCTATTTTCTTACTGTAAGCTATATCACAGGAAAGTCAGCTTTCTCTTGGAAAATGAGAGTAGCATAAATTGTAACTTCAAAAGTTTCTCTATCAGAAAAAATGAAAACAAGCTGATGTAACAGTATTCAAAAGTATTATTAAATGACAGTGACTATCAGGTATGTGTACCATTTTAATTAAAAAAAAAAAAAACATGTTCTATCCAGTGTATTTGCTTTTACTTGGTAGAATCTATAAAGAAATTGTACTCACTACATTGTTTTATTTGGTTATGGAAACCTTCAATGTTCTTATGATCTTAATATTTTTGTGAAAGTAATAATATTTGTCCTGATTATTTTCTCTTTTGCCACCATTCAAAACTTATAACCTAGTTGTCTGTTTTGCTTCATTCTTGTAAGTCTTGTTTCTGGCCTTGCCTATTCTCACTAGATTGAAAATATTTGAGAGTAGACATATATTTTTGGCATGTTTAACTGAATAGCTATTTCTGGCCTCTGCCAATACCAGCTTATATTTATTGGTTGATCAACTTTCAAATTCAATAACAAATTGGAGTAGGCTGCCATCTTAGTTAGCTAAATTTCTCATCTATATGCTTTTCCAAAGACTCAGCCAGCCTGAGGTCAAAGCTTGATGATCATCTCTGAGGTCTTAGAGGAGAAAAATAGTTTCACATAATTATGAGAAGAAGCAAAAAAGATGGAGGTAGCATCGTATGATATATAAGCCCTTTTCCCCTACTGCCTTATGCCATATATTTCAGGGAAAGGTGCAATTAAAAGAGAAAAAGAAGGTAAAATTTACCTGGTTTGTATAAAACAATTGAAACTACCCAGCAGCCGGAGGTAGTGTTAGCTCTGATTTGGCTCAAAGTATTTAAGTAATTTAATTGCAGTAATATGTGCATGAGGGAATATGCACAATAAAATCTGCATCTATGTAAAACATACAGGAGAAAAGATGAAATAACTGTATATGCAATCAGTATTAGCATATTTTAGAGCTTCTGATTAATTGCTAAAAGCACCAAAGTATGCCCCCTTCTGTTCTAATTGTTTAGTTACAGAGTAACTCAGAATATAGACACCTGTATTCCTCAAGATTATAATAGCTTTTCTATGAAATAAAAATTTAAAAGTTCCACAATTAAATTCAAGGAAACACTACATGTTACATCTGTTCTTAATGTCAAGACATATGTCCAGTAGTATGACCCGTTCAATAGTAAACATAGATTTATATGTAATATTCTAGATTATATTGACTTCATGTTGCCAAGTCCGACTATAAGATCTAATGGCAGCGCCTGCCAACAAACTGAAGATACTTGTCAGGCATAAGGAGGCAGGGAAGAAGATTTGATTAAGAAAGAGTGGAAATTCACTGTACCTTCTTGAGATAACATACCTACTCAGGATATGTTATATGTCTTAACAAGCACTCAGAACTTTCATCTTTGTTTTCTCATTGGGATTCTTAAGTCTAACTCATAAGTGATAAATTTATCCCCAAGAAGAAGAAACGGAGATTATTATGCTCTGGAAAATACAGGAGATAGCCTTTAGTGGGTGAATCCTACAAATACACATTGCTTTCCAAATATTACAATATGGCTCTTTCCTTCGATTCCTGATTTAATGACTCTCAGTCTGAGCTGAGCAAACACTCAGAAGTATTATGTTTGCTTGAAAGAATTTTAAGTACTTACCTGAGATGATCTTTCTTCTTTGATGCTGCCTAAAACCATATCTTCTCATATAGATGGGGTAATAGTCACTTGTTCCCTTAGTTTTTTCAGGGTGTTCCCAAGGAAAGTGGTAACTGAGGATTTTATTAATAGTATGCAATGAACTAATTAATATTATATTTTGGGAGTATTTCCAAGTTTACAAGTTATAAAAGCATTTCTTGCTATGCATCTCTCCCTAAAATGTCATGTAATAAACCATCGCTAATAGCCCTGTTGCTGTGAGAAGCAACATGTTCCTGCTTTAGTTTAAATTTAAACAAGCAGCACTTCTTCTTCACTTTGGTATATGTGTGTGTGTATGTGTGTGTGTGTGTATGTATGTGTGTGTGTGTATGTGTGTGTGTGTGTATGTGTGTGTGTGTGTGTGTGTGTGTCTGTGGCATGTGCTGGGAAGATGGGAATAAGTAGTGAATCAAGAGGAATTCTAGAAAAGCTGTAAGTGATTCATCTTGCTTGTATTATAAATTAATTTCTTTCCTAATGAACCTCCTTGTAATGGAATTTGCTTGACAGATTTTTGATACCAACTAGAGTTTTAAGATGTTGGCTTTTCTTGTAACTTGTTTACAGGGGGAAAAAGGGTGGGGGGAAATGGGTACCCAGCATGTGACACAAACTTAAAGTTAATTGTAATCATCAAGCTTTTTAAAATTAAAAATCCAAGGAATTAAGTGTTTCTCAGCCCTGTAAGTAGATGCCACTCAGGTTCATAGTCTAAGTCTATTGTTCAAATTGAATATAAATGCGTTACCTGTCCTTTTTCATATCTGTTCCACTAGTGACCTGTTTTGTATTCACTCAAATTTGCTACAAAGGTACATACTAGGTCAGAATGTCTTAACAAAACATCGGCCTTTTAAAGCTTAATAGAGATAGAAAAATCATTTATAAGCTAAAGATCTGTAATGATTATTTGTTCTGCCAGTTGACTAAATAATCATCTGTTTTGTTAAACTTTTTTGGTTTGGGATATTTTCATTTATGTGTTTATATCCATTAGAAGATAAAGGCCATGTTCATCCTGGTAACTGTTATATTCCCAGGATCTACTATTTTATTTCCAGCATCTTTGTGCATCATACATGCTAAGTGTTCAATAAATAATTGGTGAATAAATTTATATATTTATTTCTATATCTACATATCCATGTATATATGTATCTGTTGTTTATTTGTTATACTCTGTCATCACTCAAAATTATAAATCTACAATTTTGAATGTTATAATGTGCATAAACTATTTCAAACTATAATGCTACTCTTCAGTATAATGGAAGGCACCAAACTTGGAGTCCTAATTCCAGTGAGGAGTGATTACGAAAGTTCAATAAACCTACTGGAAATCTTACTTTTGCCTTAATTTCCCATCACAGACCAGCTAAACTATGATTTACTAGAATATAAAATTCTATTTCACTGAATATCACTTATACAAATAGACATCTGGATAAATAAAATTATATATAATAATTATTACATCATATATAATTATTATAATGATAATGGGAAGTTTTCCACTCAATTATGAAATTATGGTTGAGATTGTCTACTTAAAATATGAGTTTTAGTATGAACACATAATTTACTTAGTTGGTTCCTGGGAAGCACTTCAAAGAGAAAGATACTTACGGTCCATATTGGCTGAAACCGAGTGTACATTTTGGTAAGAATAGACAAGGCTATTTTTCAAAACCAAGCAACTTCAGATTTTTAGAGATTTAAACAAGTTCATTTCTTTTCCATGTACATGTTCACTGTGAGTTGTCGGTGGTCCTCTGCTCAGTGCAGTTACTGGGCAATCCAGGCTGTCAACGTAGCTACCAGACAGGATGTTGATGATCACTCTGCCAGAAGGAAATGAGAGATCTGAAGGATCTAGCATCAACAATTAAAAGTAACACATGTCACTTCTGCTTACAGTTCACTAGATTCCACCGAACCTCAAGAAGGCCTTCCTGGCCTTCTTGATATCACATCCTGTGATATCATGAATCCAAAGGCAGGAAGTATGATGTAGCTTTTGTGATCATCAAAATATCGTTGAGACAATCTGACTTAAAACATCCTACATGGTCTAAACATGGCATATATTTTAGGAGCACCTTAAACAGGCTGCCATTTTGCGGACTAGCTAAAACTGAGGTATGAGGAAAAGCTTTAGTGATTACTAATGAGGATATATGACGTGAATTAAGATTATATGTGAGGAGAAAATAAATAATGGTTAGAGTATGAGCCTTGAATCAAATTTCAAAAGGGCTAATTGTCTAGTTGATATACGTTGATTTCCACTTTAGCTGTTTCTTATATGGGCAACTCTCAAGTGTCTTCCAGGGTGAGAAGCAAAAGGAAATTAATTATTCAATAATGGCTAATGACTCTTCATAATAATACAGAGGAGTTCCCTGCCTGAGTAAGGTAAAGAAGACAGAATAGATTAACAGGTATGGAGAAACAGTATGTGTAAATGACTAGAAAAGTGCAGGCAGGTTATTTTGCCTGAAATAAAAGAATTTTTCACTAGAAACAAACCCACCGAAGGCAAGAAAGGAAAGCATGGAAATGCAGGCTTTTCATAGTACTGAGTGGTACTTGAAGGCCAATCATTTGAAAAGGTGTTTTCTACTGTCAATTCCCAGGTTTTCATTTTCTGCTTTTGAGGCCTCTAGCTGTACTGAGAAATTATTGCAATTATAATGATCTAGAGTGAGAAGAGCATAAGTGATGTCATCTAATTTTATTTGTTGCTCAGATTAGATCAAGTCATGTTGTCAGGCTGATGGCAGGTTGCCTTATTAGAAAGAGTCCAAGAAAAGAAATTCTAGTAACTTTTCTTTATATACCAACACACATTTAATGAGTGCATCTTTACACATTTAGTTAGTATATCTTCAATACAGAGAAGTTTTCAGAAAAGAATATGTTATCGATGTGTAATTATTAAGATGAAACTATACATGCCTGGTGTATGTAATTTGACTGTCAAAGTCATTAACATAAGAGAATCACTTGGCTACTGTCAGGGAAAGGCTGTTGGACCAGATGGAGAGATTGTACATCTCTCCCTGTATGGTATTAATTCTGTTTGCTTAGAGCGTATATGTCTTCATACTGTACCTTCCAATGTTATTAAAGGCTCTAGATTTTTAATGGATTTCAGAAGAACAGTAGAGTTGGAGTTGAATATTCTTTAGGAGTTCTAAATACCATCTGAAACCACTTGTTATATACTTTGTATTAAATTGAATAAAGTTGAGGCACTTTCATATTATTGCCATTTGATGTAAGAAATGATGAATAATGGATCAGGGAGAGTTTCAATTACAATTCTGTGTTATTTTCAGGCAAGGACAACCATACTTGTATTATTTTCATAATCTTCTTTCTAGATGCTAGTATGAACAATGGATTTTGATTAAAGATATGAATATGGTTCAGATTATAGAAAATTTTTTCATATGTACCTGTAGTGAAAATGTCTAAAAACATATATCAATGAAGTCATATGTGCTTCTTTAAAGAAAGAACGGAAAGACAATATGCTCACCAATCTGATTTTTATTTCCTTTATGGAAAAATTCAAAAATGAACTTGTATATTACATTCATATAGATACGAAGATATGCAGACTTTTTAAAAAATGTGCAAGTAATCCAATATAATGTGAAATATGTAAGCATTTTAATCATTACCTTTTATATACTTTACCTTTTTATAAATTCTACACCTTAACTGTTTTTGCTTCTTTTATTTATATGATCTACACAGACTGTATTTTCCCTTTTTGTGCTCTGTTCAATCTGTTTTTCTTACTACAGTTTTCAGATCCTTCTGGCTAAGTGGTTGGGAGCAGGAAAAATAAAAGCATATGATTTCTCTCATGTGATTGGATGTTAGAGACACCAGTTCTTCTCTTTGCTTTAAATTTTACTCCTATTGTTTTTCTCCACTTCCATCATTTTCTTTTTACATTTACTTTCCCACGAACAAGACTAATATTTTTAGGTGTATATGCCTTTTCTAGAATATAATGTTTCTTGTTGCTAATTTCCTTCAACATAGCTAAACATATATATACACATTTCATATGATCTCTATGCATTTATTCATTAACATACCGGTTAACATATAGGTATGTTTATTAATAAATTAAAAAAAATACTGAGCATTTCTATGTAACAACCACTGATACTGTACTAAGTGTAGTGTGTACCATAAAGAAAATAAAAATCCATTTTATGCCCCAAGAGATCACCATTTAATACAAGAGATAAGTACATATATTGGTACATAGAATACTAGATAACACATTGGTTAAATACTCAAAATAAAAGTATAAAATACCCTTGTAGCACAAGGGATAGAAAGAGTATTATTTTTCCTTTTAATTAAATCAGCATTACAGCAGGAATGTCAATGTAATTAAATTAATATTAATTAGATTAGAGGAGGAAGTTCATTTTATGTCATG
>NW_012148853.1:607512-614674 GCF_000956105.1 Propithecus coquereli | reverse complement strand
AATATTAACTGGCCATTTTTAGTTATTTTTTTCCTTTTCCACATGTTTCAAATACATACTTATTCTATGAATTTGCATTCACAGTAATTTTTTCTTTAACATTTCTAATTTTTTTTTTTCCTGTGAATTCTTAAATTTTCATTTTTGAACATAAATGACTTCCTAAATTTTTATTATGGGAATAGAAAGAGGATAGTCAACCAATATGATATTTTTGTTTATTTTTTCCAACATCACTTTTTACTTGAGAGAGTAATAGTTCTTATTGAAGAAACAATCAGTCTTATAAAATTTGATGTTCTTTTCACAACAGCTCATTTCCACTTAGTATAAAATGAAATTGATTTTTAGAATGTGAAAGAGGTCACCAGATATCTACTCTACTCTACATTAGTTATAGAACTTCCCTAGCGCATTTAGTTATAGGCCATTCAGCATAAAACATACCATGCCTTTGATTATACTCTCACAGCAGTTCAACCAGCTTGAGAAGTGTTGTGTGGTAGTCCCATGATTAGAAATGTAATGGTTTCTATAAAAAGCCAATATCAAATAGATTAATAAATTGGAAAGTAGCATTTAAGCCAAGATTATACCTAAATATATTTTGGTGCCAAGTAATGCTAAGGAAACCTGTATCCCTCAGTCATCTTTTCTTATAGCTTTTCTCTTTCTCCCTTGAATAAATCCATCCTATTTTAGGTTTTCATTTATCTATTACATGTCGATATCTCCCAAATCACTAAACTTCATTTTCAGATATCTAAGTCCACCTTAATTTAGAAGTTCTACAGTCATCTCAAGTGCAATTTCTTCAAGAAGTAGTTCCTTTTTCATTAGTCCTTTTCCACCATATCCTCATTTTTCTGGTCACCTTGGTAGGGAAATTCTCATGCATCTCTACTTCTTCATTTTCTGCACATTCATATACAGTTTGTCATTAAGTCCAATTTCAGAATGCACTTAATATTATCATTGCCACTTACTCAGTTGGGTCAATGTTATCTCACACAATTTGCAATGATCATAGCTTCCTAAATGGCCTTGCCTCCTGTGTACATGCTCTCATATATCCCATGTATTTCTTCCAGAATGATCTTATTAATTACTACTTTCATCAACTCATGCCAACAGTCAGAAATTGTATACTTGTTCCCTTTTGCCTGCCAGGCCATTCATGATAACAATATGTTATCCAAAATTATTTCCTCCTACTTCTCAATAGCAACCTGCTACTCCTGATCAGTTCCCTTACCAACTATCAAAAAGTAGATAAAAAATTTAAAGACTCTTTTTTATTCTGCCTTACTTTATATTCTCTGCTGCTTTCTACTACATGAATATTTTGCTACTCCTGCCACACACTCAGCCACACCCATTCTCATAGACATAAATAAAATTCATCCGTTTCATGAACTCTTCCTTGACCATCTCATTTAATGTTGATATTGCCATTTCCTCTATTTCTATGGCTTTTGTCTTTACTCATTAGAACATTTAACCATGCAGATTTTTTTATAGGATCTAATTACCATGACCTACAGATCACAAAAAATCAAGAGCTCCAAAAAACCAGAAATTTCACCAGAAACTGAGGTTATGAGAAAAAATGTTTG
This sequence comes from Propithecus coquereli, assembly GCF_000956105.1. Classification (NCBI taxonomy): domain Eukaryota; kingdom Metazoa; phylum Chordata; class Mammalia; order Primates; family Indriidae; genus Propithecus; species Propithecus coquereli. The sequence continues at coordinate 613,058 of NW_012148853.1, read as the reverse complement.
ATGATGTTGTTTGCAATAAAATTGTTATTCATTCAGCAAGCTCTCTTAGCTTTAGCACGTGTTGAGCCAGTGCCTATAGAATTTGCTTTAGGTTGGTGTTGGTCTGCTGTGTATTAATTCCCAAAGGTGGTTTAGGCAAAAATAAACAAATATAATAGATTTTTTTTCTAAGGAGGACCACACATCTTACATGAATTAGAAAATGAATGCATTTTGATTTCAGAGTGTCTTATATTGTTTTGCATTTTGTATATATCTTATTTCCCAGTGGGAAAACTTCTTTAGATATGATAACATATTTTATATATTTTGTATCCCATCACATTTATGATATTCACTTTGTTACTGGAATAAAATTAATAGAATCACAATAATCAGAAGGTACAGGATTTCATTTTAAATTTATTCTGAATTCTCTGGTTGATGCTGTATTTTGTGGATGACTTTTGTACATGAGTTGTACTGATTATGCACTCTTTCTGCATTTGCTATTACTTGACTATCTAGAGGGCAATCCACATCTGTTGCAAACTTACTATGTGCATGAGGCTATTTCACTTAATATTCATTGCTTATTTCTCTACTATATCTACATTAATGATTTATTTTGTCCTTTTTAAATTATTTTAATTTACAATTAAAAATTGTATGCATTTATCATGTACAAAATATATTAATATCTACATGTGGGAATGCTAAATCAAGCTAATTAACATATTCATTAACTTACATACTTATTTTTATAGTGAGAACACTTGAAATCTATTTTCTTAGCAATTTTCAAAAATAGAATACATCGTTATTAACTATAGTCATCATATTGTACAATAGATCTCTTGAACTTATACCTCCTATCTAACTGAAGTTTTGTATCCTTAAACCAACAACTCCCCGCCTCATACTCCCTTGGCCACTATTCAATCCTCTCCTTCTATGAGTTCAACTTTTTTAAATTTCACTTATAAGTGAGATCATGTGATATTTGTCTTTCTGTGTCTAGCTTTTTTCACTTAACATACCTTCCAGTTTTATAGACATTGTCACAAATGACACGATTTTCTTTTTTATAAGGTTGAGCAGTATTTCACCGTGTATGTATACCACATTTTCTTTATTCATCTTTTAATAGACTGATGTTTCCTTACTGCTTTTCTATCTGGATGATCTGTCCATTGCTGAAAGTCCCCTACTGTTATGGTATTACAGTCTCTCTCTCCCTTCAGGTCTATTAATATTTATTTTATATATTTAGATGCTCCAATGTTATGTGCATATATATTTACAACAGTTACATTCTCTTGAGTTGATACCTTTATCATTATATAATGAATTTCTTTATTCATTTTACTGTTTTTTACTTAAAGTCTCTTTTACAGATATAGCTACCTCTTCTCTCTTTTGGTTTCCATGGGCATGGAATATCTTTTTCCATCTCTTCACTTTTAGTCCGTATACACCTTTAAAGGTGACACGAGTCTCTTATAGGCAAGATATAGTTGGCTCTTGTTTTTTCATCCATTCTGTCAGTCTATGTCAGTAGACTTTTCATCCAGTCTATGTCAGTAGATATTTCATCCATTATGTCAGTATCCAGATTTGATTGTGTAATTACTTTTACCAATGCGTTTTATACTTTTATATGTTTTGTGTTGCTAATTAATATTATTTTCTTTCAGCTTGAAGAACTCCCTTTAGCATTTCTTGTTAGAGAGAGGTCTGGTAGTAATGAACACTCTAGCTTTTGTTTGTCTAGAAAAGTCTTTATATCTGTTTCATTTCTGAAGGAAAGCTTTGCCAAGTATGGTATTTTTTATTGGAAATTTTTCATCCGTGAATATATCATCCCACTGTCACCTGGCCTATAAGGTTTCTGGTAAGAAACCACTTCTAGCCATACTGAATCTTTCCTGTACTTGATTTGCTTCACTCTTGCTGCTCTTAAGATCTTCTCTTTATCTTTGTTTAATTATAATATGTCTTACTCTAGTATTTTTTGGGTTGAGTCTGATAGGAGACCTTTGACCTTTTTGTACCTGGATATTTATGTCTTTCCCCAGATTTGGGAAGTCTTCTGCTATTATTTCTTTAAATATGCTTTCTACCCCTTTGCCTCTTCTTTATTAACTCCTTTAATTTGAGTGTTTGCTGTTTTGATCCTGTCCTATAAGTCCCATAAGCTTTTTTCATCAGTTTTCATCCTTTATTTCTTTTTACTCCTCTGACTGTATATTTTCAAATAAACTGTCTTCAAGTTCACATATTCTTTTTTTGACCTGATCAGTTCAGCTGTTGATGCTCTCTATCGCGTTATTTATTTCAATCCTTGAATGAATTCGTGTTTGATTCTTTTAGATATGATTCAATATCCATTAAATTTCTCATTTTGGTGATACATTGTTGTCTTGATTTCATTGAATTGTTTCTCTGTACTTTTTTGAAGTTTGCTGAACTTTCTTACAATTATTTTTGCTTTTTTTTTTTTTAGTCAGGCAGTTCATAAATTTCATTTTTAGGATCCACTGTGGTACTCTATTTGTCCCTTTGGTGATGTTATTTTTCCCTGATTGTACTTGATACTTGCATCCATGTGTTGGTGTCTGTACCTTTGAAGAAGTAGGGACTTATTTCAGCCTTTGCAGACTGCTTTTATCTGGGAAAGCCCTTTACCATTCAGCTTGTCCAGAGATTATAGTTAGGCTGTCTGAAATGGCTCATGGATTAGCTTGTGGCCATAGTCCTTGGGCAAGCTAGCCTGGTACATGGGTCAGTAAATGACTAGGCCTGGCACCTGAGTCTGGAGAGTTGGGCCTAGAGCCTAGATACACTGTGGTGAAACCATTGATTGGATTTGTGGTAAGAAATCCCACACCGGGGCTGTGGTAAGGACCCAGTCTCCAGGCTGGCTATAGTCTGTTCTGTGAAGTCTGGCCTGAAGCCTGAATCCACAGGAACTCCTGTGGTACTGAGTTAGTGTTGGGGTGGGCCCAGATCCTGAGTCTGTAGAGGCTAGTCAGGATGTGGGATGAGTCTGGGTCCTGGATCCATGGGGGCTGGCCTGGATTCTGGTTCTGCAGAGGTGGTATTGGAGTCTTGGTCCATCGGGGGTGGCCTGGCACCAGGGTCTATTGGTGGGGGTCTGGAGCCTGGGGCCCCTGGTTCCTGGAGCCATGGGGGCCAGCTTGGAGCCTAAGCCCAGCTTAATGCTGGGAATGGCATGGATCCTGGGCCCATGGGGCTGATCTGGAGTGTGAGATTACAGGTGCTGTCTTGGTGCCTGGAGCCTGTGTCTGCACTGGCTGGCCTGGAGAGTGGGTATACAGTTACTGGTCTGGAGACTAGGTCTGCAAGGGCCGCATGAGTCCTGAAATTTTGGGGATGACCTGGAACCTGATTCCACTCAAGTGGTCCTTGGGGGCTGTCACAGCACTGGGATCAATTGTGTTGGGCCTGGACTGGGAGTCTGCTGAAATAGGCCTGGACCCTGAGGCTACTGGCATGTGGGGCCATTGGGGCTGACTTAGATGATGGGGCCAACTTAGATGATGGGGCCAGAGGGACTGGCCTGGCAATCAGCAGGCCTGGATCCTATGTTTGTGGGTGTGGCCTGGTGCTTGAGGCCAGGAATGCTGGCCTAGGACTAGGGCAGACCTGAAACCTGGGCCAATGCGGGCCAACCTGGCTCTGGGCTGGCCTAGAACCTGAGGAGGATCTGGAGCTTATGGCCACAGCAGCTATCCTGGCACTGGGCAGGCCTGGAGCTTGTATCCTCAGGGGCTGGGATAGAAGCTGCTTTCACAGATATTGGCCTGATGGTTAGAGCTGTAGGGGCTGACCTTTTTCTTGGACAAGCCTGAAGTCTGGGGCTCTAGGGCCTTGCCCAGTGCTGAGTTTTACTGGGACAGTCCCAGTGTTAGAGTCCAAGGCAAAGTCTGGTGCTCACTTTCCTCTCCTCCCTCCATATGGAGTGTATCTCTCTCCACACTGTGTTGCCTGGGGTTTGGGGAGAGGTCATGTGGGTAATGTAAACTGTCCTTCCTCCTCTCCTCGATGCATTTTTATCCTATATCTAGATGCTGTAATCTCTCATTTGGTTTTCTTAGCTCTTGCGCAGATATTTTCGTGCATGGATCCTTGTTCAAATTGATATTTCTGCAGAAGGACACACCTGGAAAGTCGTATTCCATCATCTTGCTGATGTCCTTGTCATAAAAGCTTTTAATAAAGGAATTTAAAAGTAGGAATTTTCATATTAATTTTGAAATGTTGTAGTGTTTTGGAAAGTCAAAAAGTAAAAATTGTGTGTGGAGAAAAAGCAACTCTCATTCCTATAAATATCATTTTTATCGTCAAATTTAACACATATTTAAGAAGAAAGGAGTCCATTAATTATGATTTAGCCAGTGTTCCCATTTAACACCAGTAGATAGAGAAAATAAAGTCTTGCTGAAGGGAAAACTTGATATAGAACTTTTTACCCTATACTGTGGGCAGGTAGTGCTGTGATATTTTGTGGGTTCCTCATTCTTAACAATTTTCATTAACTGTCAGATTTAAATTCTAAGTGTCAGGGCCTTAGTCAGTAAAACACCTCCTGCTATTCATCATTGTTTTGTGGGCTTGTGTTATTGAATATCTTATCTAGAAACTGTACTATGTTCCCAATTATTTTGGATGATAACTGCTACAGGAAGTTTTACAAACTATCTTTTTCATACACAGTGATGTGGTCTATTGTCTTATCAATCAAGTTTAATGAATTATTTAAGAATTATTCAAAGTAGTTTCCCAATCATTGCAAGATAATTCTATTTCTGTGAAAGGCAATTTTAAATGTCAGACACCTTCAGGTCAGTGCATAAGTATAAAAACTGTTAGAAATATAGATTCTAAAGGGTTCTTAGAGGTCAACTCTCCCAACTATGGAAAGAATCATTTATTTACTATCACTGACAGAGTCCTTTATCTTCTTCTGAATATTTCTAATGATGAAGAACTCATTTATAAGACAGATAATATTTTCTAATATTGGATCCAATTATTATTCAAATTTGATTTTTATTTAAATAAAACTTAAATCTAATTCCCCGAAATTTCCATCCATTATGGGAAAAATTTAAAAATATTTAGTAAGAATCATAGAAGGTATAGAAAATGCCATGAGTGGGAAATACTAATGAAAATATTAATAGCTAACATTTTGAGTATTTATTGTTTATTGTCATTATTCTAAAAGCTTTATACATGTTACCTAAATTGATTCTCATAACCTTGTGATGTAGATATAATTATTATTTTCATTTTATAGAAGAGAAAATTAGTCATAGAAGGTTGCATAGCTAGTAGAAAGTACCAGAAGAAGAATTAAAGCCAGGTAGCCTGGCTCAAGAATACACACAGGTAACCAGTTCTTAAACAGGTAAAAACAAACAAACAAACAAACAAACAAAAAAAAACATACAGCTGAGCAGGGGATGAGAGATAGCAGAGTATTAGAAAGGTGCTTTTCAGGGGAGCACTAAAGGGAGGGAAGGGCATGCCTCTAACTG
>NW_012148853.1:590428-607462 GCF_000956105.1 Propithecus coquereli | reverse complement strand
AATAGTGGAGAGAGAGGAGAAGGGGATGAGTGAAAACCTACCTAACAAGTTCGATGAACACTGGGTGATGGGAACACTTATAGCTGTGACTCAAGCATTACAAAAGCAATCCATATAACGAAAAATATTTTTACCCCCTTAATATTTTGAAATAAAAAAAATTTAACCCATTTTCTCAAATAGCTGGTTGTCTCCCAATATCCCTTCTACCTTTTTGCAACAATAAAACTCTCAAATGTTAGTTGGTCACATGATCACCAAGAATAAATACCACATTTCCCAGTTATTATAAATATGCAAACTCCCTTGCAGTTAAGTATGGTTATGTGACTATATCCTGGCCAATGTGATATAATCATGATCATATGCGAAAAGTCTCAGAAACATCCTTAAGGGAAAGGAACATGCCTTTTTTTTGCCCTTTGTCCTCCTCCCTGCCAACTGCAATGAGTACAAGATAACTGGAGCTGGAGTAGCCATTTTGGACCATGAGGTGTGACAAAGACCAGCTTATCGATTAAACTTTAGACAAGTTCCTCTGAGCACTCTTTTCAACTAGGTCATATCATTTTTCCTCATCTTTGGCCTTCATAGCCCAGTCTAAACAAGAATCCTGCTAAGTCAGTTTAGCAAGAATCTCTTTACATTTGATGTCTCCTCTTAGTAATTTTCTATCCATTGACTAGCTCACTTTGCTCATTAGCGAAAAATTGCTAGCTCTTGCCCACATTCAGAGTTGAGCCTGATCTCTCTCCTATATTTGGATAGTCTTCACACCTACTGTAATACTCCTGAATAAAGTCTTTCTTACTATTTTAATAAGTGTCAAAATATTTTTTATTACTTTAACAAATGTTAGCCCAAGTTGAAGATGGCAGAGCAACCAGTTAAAAGGAGCCTGGGCCTCTGATGAGCATGGAGCCACAACTACCAGCTCTGATTGCTTTCCTATTGACTTCATCTAAGTAAAAAACAAACAAACAAACAAAAAATCTCTCTTACTTAAGCTACTATTATTTTGATTTTCTGACACAGTAGAATTTATTTTAATTTCTACACACATAAATGGTATGGATACTATTACCAAAGTAGAGCAGAATCCAAATTCTGGCTTTAAAATACCAATTGTACAGACAGTCTATCAAAGATGTAAATTATTTATATTTTATACAAGAATATATCAATTTGATTTGAGTCAATGTGATAGTGGAGACTTTAAGTATGAAATCCAATAAAATACTATTTTGCTTCTGAAATTTGGAAATTGATTCATCTCCATTTCCTATGCCTTTCATATGATGAGTGCTCATTGAGTTTTTGCTGAATCTTAGAAATGTGTTTTCCAAATATATGAGAAATGAATTCATATAAATCAATATTGAAACAACACTTACACTCAATAAGAAACAGACAGAGGATGTGAATCAAAAATTCACAAAATAGGTGCTAACAACCATGTAAAAACAGTAATAACCACATAAATGCAAATTAACATAGGATACTAATAGAACACCAAATCAGTAAAGAGTTATAATCATAATTTTGATATTGGCAGAGTTATAATGTAACAATTTAATGAAGAGGAAATTGACACAGTATTTCCAGAGGCAATCTTTCAATTTAAATGCAATATAAATCAAAATATGAATAACAATATAATTAAGACAGAAGATTTAAATATATGGATATTCATGGAAATTAGAACAAATACTAAATAGTTAAGCAACATCTTTCACATCCACGTTATATGCAATAAATCTTATGTTATGAATAAATAAAAATGATGCTTTGAAAGAATTTTTAAGGACATGGAAAATGTTCATGAAATAATATTAAGCCAAAATAAGGAATACAAATTTACATATACAGTATGGTTCCAATTATGTGAAAATCATATGTATATACAGAAAAGTGACAGGAAGGAAATTCAACACATATGAAAACTATCTCTGGAAGAATTCTACATGAGATTTTAAAGTTCATATTATATGATTTACTAATTTTCTATAATAAAACTATTACTTTTATGGTGAAAAAAAAGAAAGGTGCTTTCAGTGCCTCAGTCTTCAACAGTCTAGAAAGGGTGCATAACATCTGCACCTAAGTTTCATTGGCCAAAAATACATCAGATGGTCCCAGCAAGGAGGCTGGAAAGTATAGATTGCTGTATGACTACAAAGAAGAAAAATCAAAAATGATTTGGTGTATATGGCTAGCATTGTTTCTGGCATATTTGTGGAGCATTCCCCAAATACCCAAACCCTCCTTTATGTCTGTTTTCTAATTTCCTGTACTAATACAGGCTATGTCAAGTTATCAATGGAGATGAGTTTTATGGCATGCTGATAGCTCAGTGTGCACAGTATGTGTGAGGGTTTAGTGATAGTTGTAGACCAAACTATGTAGTAACATATTAATCTTTGTTACAGAAAGATGGAATCAGCTAACACTCCCCCACCCCGCCTTGGAAACATTTATTTTAAGACCCCCTTACCACCCACTAATACCTTTAAGGAATAATTGGGTTGTATGCTGCTAATGAATTCAAATGAAGTATCAGGGACATTTACATTCACATTAGTCATTTGAAGTTTCCAGGTACTTCTCACTTATAAAGCCATCTTTCCTCCCTGAAATCCTTTCTTACATTTAGGTATGTCACAGAAAAAAATAACAGGATTTATTTCTATAGATTATATGTACTTACATTTGTAAAGAGCCAGATATAGGGCAAAATAATAGCATTGATTAAATCCCTAAGTTATTTTATATAATTTTCATATTACTATGGTACAGGTATCATCATCTTACATATGAGCAAGCTGAGGCACAGAAAAATTTGACTGTGATTCAGATTTAAATCTTTCTCATTACACCACCAGTATGTTTTTTGCTAAGCTACATGGGCTTCTAGCTGAAGGTTCCACAGTACATTTTTTACTTCATTCTTATTTTTCACAGCACTCAAGAACAGAGAGCCAAATTTTCACTATTATGCAAAAATAACAATGCAGGTTTACAGACAACTTGTTACATAATTGTATGCCAACATTCTCATTATAATATGTCTTGCTTATATTCTAGCTGAAATATTTTGCATAAACAGTCACATCTGTCTTTGCTTTGATATGGTGATACATATGATAAAATTCTTAACAGATATTGGAAAATATTCTAATTTAATACAGTGATAGGAAAACATGAACTAAAATAAATTCATACATAACATATGAGTACAAATTACCAAATAACTCAAATTTAATTTCATCTTTGGAACTGTATATAGGAAAATATTCCAAATTGTACTGATTTTATAAGCGGCTAACATGAAAATCAACAAAGTTGCCTGCTTTGTCTTATGGTTTGACTCTCCCCTTCATTTGCAAATACCTGCTTCTTTTGGTTTCTAGACCACACTTTTCTGCATGTCCTCTACTTCTCTGCTTAGTGTCCTCTCTTGAAAGCTTCTCTTTCTCTGTTTGTGTTTTAAATGTTGGTGCCCTTTAAAATTCATTATTAGCCTATTTCCTTTTGCCATTCTGAACACTTAATGGCATTAATTACTGTGCATTTCATTTGCACTTCATGTTGATAATTTACAAATCTCCACCTCTATAATATTTCCATATAGATGACTGACTTTAAATTTTTATGGCCAACAGCTGAAGTCAATATTTTTGTTCTCAAATATGCTCTACCTCCTTTGTGTTATATTTAAGTAGCACTGAAATTCATCCCATTATTAAAACAAGGGATCTGGAGGTAACTCTTGGTCCTTCCTCCCATGACATCCAGGTAATGCTCAGATCTATAACTTTGATGGCTGCCAACCTAAAAAAGAGAGAGACTGTCTAAAAGGAAAAGATATTATTTCAGAATAGGGCATTGTAATGGAAATACAGATGCCATAGTAAAGTATATGCCTATTCAGGCAGTTAAAGGAAGACAAAAGTTTTCAAAGGCAAAATGAGAAGGATTACACACATACACAAACACACACACACACATGTATATATTTTGACAGGGTCTCACTCTGTCACCCAGACTGTGTAGTGCATGGCATGATCATAGCTCACTGCAGCCTCAAACTCCTGGGCTCAAGTCATCCTTCTGTTTCAGCTTCCTTGGTAGCTAGGACTACAGGCATGTACCACCACACCCAGCTAATTTTTAAAATTATTTTTTGTAGATATGAGGTCTCACTATGTTGCCCAGGGTGGTCTCCAACTCCTGGCTTCAAGTTATCTTCCTGTATTGGCCTATCTTTTTTGTGATAATTGTCCTTGGCTACAAAGGTCAATAACAAGGGTGACATCAGTCTGATGTTGGACAGGCAGTTAGTTGCTGGGTAGATGACCTTGCAGAAGTATTTTTCACGTAAGGTTGACACGGTCTTTGTGTGAGGTTGTGTTTTTTTGTTTGTTTGTTTGTTTTAATACTAGTGACTCTCTTTTGATTTTGACAGCATTTATACTACCTAAGAATGTCTAGCAAATCTGCACTTTTATTTCAAACCCCTTTGCCATTTTAGACCATCAGAATTTCTCTTGAATTATTGTAATTACCTCCGAACTGGTGCATGACTTGCCAAATTTTAAATATTAATCGCTGTTACACATCTGTGGTAAAGAAAGACTTTGGTACAGATGCAGCAATGGAAAAGTAGGTCAACTCAGCAAAATAAAGGATCGAGGAAGAGATTCATGTACATATAGACATAAAAATTATAATTTCTGTGAGAGACTTTGGTCAAATGACACAAAATTTCAGTTAGGAGGAATAAGAGTCTATTGTACAACTTGGTGACTATGGTTAATAGCAATATATTGTATTCTTGAAAATTGTTAAGAGAATAGATTTCAAATATGCTTACAACCAAAAAAGTGAAGTAATACATATGTTAATTAGCTAGATTTAGCCATTCTGCAATGTATACATATTTCAAAACATGTACATTATAAATATATGCAATTTTCATTTGTCAATTAACAGATAAATTGGAGAAATTGTAGTATAAACTCTGTCATATCAATAAGAAAATTATGTACTTCTTAATAAAATGTTGTCAAAGGTTGACACAATTGGCTAGTCATTGGCAAAAAAAAATACTGTTGCTTCTCATTATATAAAAAATTAATTCTAGTTAATATCTAAAAGTAAAACATAAACTAAAAATAAAGATGAAAATACAGCATTCTCATTTTATAACATTAGGGTGGGAAAGTTACTACTAAGCAGAAAATGAAACTCAGAGTCATAAAAGAAATGATTGATAGATTTAACTGTGTAAGCATTAAAAATGTCTATATAGTGAAAGACATCACAAATAAAGTTAAATTTAAGTCTAAAACTTGAAGCAAATGTTTGCAGCATATAAGATCATTATTATCCATGATAAAGGTATAAATAGCTCCTGAAAATTTAATATAAAAGCAACCAAACAGCATAATAGAATTGTCAAAAATGTATGAATAACTCATTTGAAGAAAAAAAAACTACATAAGTAGTCATTAGAAATATGAAACATATTAATGTATGTGCAATTTTATTCTTTATCAGAACTAAAAACAGTAAGATCTAATTTTCTCCCATCAAATTTTTAAAAATTAAAAAAATATATTCAGTATTTTCAAGGGCATGGGCAAATGATCACTGATATTATCTGCTGATAGGAATGCAAATTGCTTTTCTGGTGGACGATTTGTCGATTTATACCAATTTAGGAAAAAACCCTATATACAGTTTTTCTAAGCAATGATCAGACAGTACATGAAAATAAACAGACTTACTCAAAGAGATGTTAATTGTAACAGTGTAATAGGTGGAAAAAACTAGACATTGATAGGGGAATGGTTAACAATTATAGTGTACCTATGTCATAGAATATTATTTAGCCATTTAAAACTGTCAGATGTCCTGAAATGAAAAGATGGCCATCAAATGTTGAGAAGTGTCAAAAGTAATGCGCAGGACTCAACAGATAGGTAGTATGGCCCCCATTCATGCAGTAAAGACAAATAAAAACTTATCATAACTAGTAGGAAACATTCTGGAAGATTAATGTTAATTTGTTAATAGTGCTTACTCCCAGAAAGGCTATTGGATTGGGTAGAGAAGGGAGGAAGTTAAAAGAGGTTTTCACATTCACCTTTGTGTACTTATAAAATATTTGAATCTTTGAGTGTCAAGCTTGTATAACTTTATTTTTTAATTAAAAGGCAGAAGATTCATACAGCATTTTGAAACATTTATTATTATCATTGCAATTGCTACTTTGGATATAATCGAAGCTGAAAACATTTAGATTCTTTGACCAAAAAAAAACTAGGATTTGGCTGAGCACGGTGGCTCGCACCTGTAATCCTAGCACTCTGAGAGGCCCAGGAGGGAGGATTGCTTGAGCTCAGGAGTTCAAGATCAGCCTGAGCAAGAGCGAGACCCCATCTCTACTATAAGTAGAAAGAAATTAGCCAAACAACTAAAAATAGAAAAAATTAGCCAGGCGCGGTTGCATGTGCCTGTAGTCCCAGTTGCCCAGTAAGATGAGGCAGGAGGATCACTTAAGCCCAGGAGATTGAGGTTGCTGTGAGCTAGGCTGATGCCACAGCACTCTAGCCCAGGCAAGAGAGTGAGACTCTGTCTCAAAAAAAAAAAAAAACTAGGATTTTTGTTGTGAGATACTTCAACGGGATTCAATTTTTTATAAATGCATGATATTAATTCAGTTTTAACTGTTTCTCTCATTGTAGCACTCGCATAACACTTTTTCTCCAAATTAAAACTAATTAAAAACTATTTAAGGAACGCTATTGGATAATAATATTTAATAGGGTTAGTATGACTCAGCATAGGAAGTTGAGTATCTGATGAAATAAAAGTCACTAAAGTTATTCTTGCTCTTTTTTATGCCAAATCGTAAAATCTCTTGATTTGGCTTTATCGTTTTAAATAAGTGTATGTCAAGAGAAATTGTCTTTTTAATTATGTCATTGTTCTTCTTTACATATTAAGTTGCTTCTGATTTTAAGTTGTGTATATAGTTTTTGCTGGTTTTATAAAAATGGATTATTAATAAGAATACATGGGCTATAGCTGGCCAAAAGTATTCTTTCTGTCAGATTCAGCTGTAGGAGTAAGCAAGAAAAATAAGTGCAATTTCATTGGTGGGTGTTATTGCCAGTTATGAACTTAGTGTCAAGCAAATATCTCTGAAAACATGAATGAATACATAAATAAATTCATGTTTCATCATGACCTTCACAGATTTTCTCTAAAGTCTAGGGGCATATTCCCAATCGCTCTGGATAAATAAGTGTAAACAAATCTGGAACTTGATCTTTTAGAGCTCAGTACACTATGACTGTTCTAGTTATTGTAATTCCAATCAAAAATCTTGATAGACCTGTTGCTATAGTCTAGCATGGAAGACACATTTTGAAATTTCTTATTTATCTCAACCGATTTCAACTACTCAGTACCTTTTTTTCCAAACATAGTAATTTGATGAGGGAACAAATTCTATATACAAAGAAACAGTTTGATATCCCCTGTAGTTTGTTTATTCAAGGATTAGAGACTAGAATAAGGATAGGAAATGCTTACGAACAAAAGGGGTAGTAACATGAATAAGATAGTACTCATAAAAAATAAATTATCTTATAATATAAAAACTTATAAAAATGACAGCTTCAAAACCTTTTAAGTGTCTAAAAGAATTTATGTAGTCTAAATTCCCATTCCAGAAGATGTTGCTCTGTGCTTAAGAAATATTTATATTTCTTACTGTGTCTTTTTTGACCATTTTCCTCACTGTGAAAAATTGCATGAGTATTCCCTAGATATTTTCTTTCAGTATTGATAATAATAAGTAGCAGAAAGGGTAATTCTTAAAGGAATATAATGATGTCAAGGAACAGTTTCTCTTAATAGGAGGTACAAGGAATGGGTATAATTTTTCATCATCTTAAATAACTTTTCAAGCAATTTGGAAATAGTTCCCTAGGAATAGAAACTACATTGAATGCAAAGGTACCAGAATTCATTATAATGAGGATGTTATTAGTAGATTTTTCATGACTATAATGAGTTAGGTATTAATTTGATTGATACTCTTAAGATTTTTCTTCTCTGTCAATTCTTTTCTAGCTTCAAAATATTTAGCATTAATATGTAAAGTCAGTTACAGAGCTGTAGAATTCAATTTTTTATCTCTGTTCCATTCCTTACCCTCAATAATGACAATAATGATAATAAGAATGACAAAAATACTATGAGAAGGATACTACTACTATCCACATTTTGAAATGAAAAAATTAAGGCTCGGGGAGGTTAAGTATCATGCCATGCACACATACAGCACATGATAGTTCAGCCTCGGATACAGGTCTGATTGCAGAACCCTAAATTCTTATGCACTGATGTACTATTACTTCAGCATTTCCTCCTCTGTTTCTTGGCTTGCACCATCTATCATTATTTAATAGTTATTCTTGTCATCTTTGCATATCTAAGTCTGTGACATGCATTTGACACAAAGAACCCGCATTTTATTGTTAACTAAACATTTAATACAAACACTGCAAAGGAAAGGAGTGCACCATATTAATTTTACCATGTAGTCTACTGCTTTGAAAACTGTTTTAATAAATGTTCTTTGACTTGTCGATTTATTATTTAATTAAAATATAAATTCCATATACTATTAATGTCGCAGTTGATTTTGTTAGCTGCTGAATAGTTTGTAGGTGTGGAAACTAAAGGAAAGCATAGGATGGTGCCTCTGCCTAGAAGGTACTTATTCCTTGGATAAAGTTATGATCTACTCTTATTTGCATAGGCTATTGCAAGTATTCTTGGCTTTTAAAATTGATATTTTAATTGGAGACTTTAACAGCAAATAACCTTTGTAGCATATGATTCACATACATATATATTCACCAATTTCAATACAGCCATATAGTGAAGAAGTTATTCAGTGGGCTCGATTCCCTTCCCTAGTCCTAGTAGAGATTAAAGAGAGAATGCTTTATTGTCCTCTAAATGCTTCTATAATACCATGCTAGTAACTGACTCCAGGTTCATTTGGAGAAACTCTTCTACATTCAATGACTTAAACATCACAAGTCTGAGTAGTTGAGGCCATACTGATTGTGGCATTCTTCTCTCACCTCATGAAGTACCAGTCAGACTCCTTTCAGCAAGGATCCATGGCATTGCTATTCCTAGTATGCAAGTGTGTACCCATTTAGGAAAAGATAGTAACAGCTTCCCTGCTCACCTGTATTACATGCAGATATGATCTCAGTCCTTTGACAGTGAGAAGAGTGTAGAGATAGAGAAATCATAAGCCCCAGAGACTGAAAAGTCATTCAGATCAAAACCCCTTCCTTCTGCCCCACCAAAAAGAAAAACAAAAGAAAACAAACAACCCAGAAAACCTGTAATTAATTTCTTCCAATTCCTAGACAGGACTCAAAAAATTAAACTTCCTCAATAAAGCATTTACAGACTGCCTCTTACAAGTGCATGCAGGTGGCAGAATAAATGGAACATACTTACTATGCTGTACCTGGAATCAGTGTATGACTTATTTTTTAACCAGCTGTGAACTTTGTGGATGTGAAGGGTCACTGGGGGCTGTGTGTGTGTGTGTGTGTGTGTGTGTGTGTGTGTGTGCTTGAGCAGGCATAATTGCATATACATATGCTTTCTTATGGGGAGAGGAGATACTGGAATATTTATGTTTCCATTTGAACAAACCATATGAGGCAGAATTTTCTATAGCTTGAAGTTTCAGAAAAACTGCAGACTGAAACCTGGTCCTGAACAAATGTTCACTTTAATGATTGCCCCACTTCCTGTTCAAGAACAGGGCCTGTCTTGTTATTAAAGCTAGAGTCTGAGATCTAATGGGGAAATTAAAGCCTAGAAAAAAAAGTTTCTATGTTAGAAGCCAGTGAAAGAGCAAATTAGCCATTTATTTCCCTATGAGAAAAATAATTCACATGTTGGACAATAGAAAAAGATGCCAGTTATCAGTTATATATTCAAACTTTACAGTGATTGCTGAACCCAAGGTCTTTTTTATTTGTAGAGTAAGACAAATTCAATACCATTACATTTTATGTATAAATGCTTTCATTCTATGTTTCTAGTTTTATCTTATAATCACACATTTATATCCAGAATAGAAGGAAAAGTAAAATAGCTCAAATAATCATTTTACAAATAAAAAAACTGAAGCCAAAAAAGGTTTAGTGGTTCAACATGGAAATATTGCTAGATGTTAGCTGCAGTAGGGCTAGAATTCAGATATCTTAGTTCTCATTCCTAGATTCTTCTCATTGCACCATGAAGTTCAAATGTAACAGGTATTAAAAAATAAAAATTGAACAGTGCTGCCTCTCATTTAGTATTGGATACCAATGCCTTGACTTAGTCATGATTGAGAGTGTACTGGATTATTTGATAGAATTGCCACAGAGAGAAGAAATTATTCACCACTAGATTCCCAAGACAAGACCAGTGAATGGCTTAGAAGGTGCTGAGTTAACATTTGTTGAATAGATGAATGAAGGTGATCAGTGACCGGGATGGCCACCACAATGGAAAGAATTTCAAGTACCAGCAAAGCTGCTGAAGACACTTCAGGGGGAACAGATTACTGTATTCACTTGAAATGGAGGAAATATCAGCATCTGCTTATCCGCAAATGGTGTCTGCTTTAAAATAAGTTTGTGTGCATTTGCAGGAACTTGTGAGTCTCCTATTGAAAATGAACAGGAGACTGATGAGTTCCCGGGAACACCCACAAATATTCCTACTCATTTCTACTGCTTGGCAATGGACAACATTCTATGACTGGTGCTTACCACTCTTATCATTTTCTCCAAGTTTTGAATATAAGTTTAACTTCTAAAAAATAAAGCAATCTTGGAAATGTGAAGTAGTTCACCTAGGCAACGGTCAACTTATCAACTCATTGTGGATGCCAGTAGGTTTGCTTGGTCAGCTCCTTAGGTATTGAATCCAACCAAGGGAATGCGTCTCTTCTAGACTGAGTCCTGATCATATCTTTGTAAATTGAACAGACATTCTATAAAAGACATTTTGAATTATACCCTCTTTGGTTTTTACAAGACATAAATTATTCAATGAAATGAATGCCAGTTCTTATGTGAAAGAGAATTTATAGACCTTGCAGGAAAAGAAAAAAGAATTAAAAAGTATTCGCATACATATTATATGAGTATTCCCCTAAACTTTTTTCCTGGTTATATTCCATCAGAAGTTTAATTATATAAATGTTGAGATTGTTTCCTAATTTTTTTCTGAGAAAACTTTTCCTATGCTCATGTGTGACGTCAGCTTTTGTAATTACTTTTTTAACATTTCAGGATTGTTCAATGGGCTATATTTAGCATCAACATTTATAGCATGGATCTGTTCATAAACTTATTGAAGCAGCCTTTCATGAAACCACACAGGTTGATCCTTTATAGTATGTTTATGGTATTTTTGACAAGGATGATAAACCCACATGTTGAGGATGGGGCAAATTAAATATATGAAATCGATAATGTGCATGCTTCACTAGGGAGGCAGAGACTCTAACTAACATAGTGATACCTAATGACTTTCATATTTACTTTGAAAACAAATCATATGTAAGGGTTATATTTGTGTTAAATATTCAATAATAATGAGGGTCAATGTTCCTCCCGGTATTCTTTCTATATTCCTCAAAACTTTTTCTTTAAAACATTCAATAAAATTTCTTACATTTAAGCTAGTAGTAAATTTTTTTCCTTCATTTTCACCTGTCCTTTTCTAAAACAATATGCTACATTTATTTTTGCAATTAAATCCAATTTGGAACTTACTTTTGTAGGATTTCTTTGATTGTTTTTAATTATCTTGATATAAATATGAACAAATATTTAAACAAAGAAAAGCACATTTTCAGACTGAAGTATTGTCAATCACTGGTCAATAAACCTTTCTTTTTCTACCTTCACAATCCGGGATTACAGTTCTCAGCTTTGCTTCCCCGCCCCCCCCCTCCCCCCGCCACATCTAAACCCATGAGATGATTGTCATTGTGAGTTTAGATATCACTGTCATTGATGTTGCTTAGATAAAATAATCTGTTGCCTGTGTTGTCTTTAGATTGGCTGTGAGGTCCAATCTGAAAACCTTATTATATCACAGTACAACAAGGTGGCATACATATCACCTTGAACATGCTCCTTTTATTGAAAGAAGCAAATCATCCACTAACATTGCTCTTTAATATTAGTATTAAATTACTTGTGTCTCCAACATATTATCAGATACAGTGAGGACACAGTTGAGAAACACTTTTCTGGAACAAATAGTTTATCCTAATGCCAATAGTTTTCCTAGACAAGCGACAAATTATAGGTCATTAAATATGAAATGTCCGATTTCTAATGAAAAGTGTAGTTTATTATATCTCAAACATGATGCAGTACAATTAATCAAAGTGTGTGTCTAAACTATTGACACAATTTTGCCATCTTAGCAGTAGCTTGTTTATGGCCTCAGCAAAGAAGCCTAGAGAGCAAGTGGAGATAAAATCTCAAAAGGCGTTTTCCACAGCTTGTTGAGAATTCAATATTTTTCCTTGCAAGAAGTGGTCCAAAGCCTGGAAGAAGTAGTAGTCTGTTGGTGCAAGGTCTGGTGAATACGGTGGATGACAGTTTCCAAGTTCACGTTCTGTAGTTAGAGCAGCTTCGTTTGAGTAACATACGATTGAGCATTGTCTTGCAAGAGGATTGGCCTGTCTCTATCAGCCAATCTCAGCTGCTAATCACAAGCATCCTCATCATTTCATTCAACTGGTTGCAGTAGATATCCACTGTAATCAATTGACCAGGTTTCATGCAGCTGTAGTGGATAATATATCAGTGCTGGACCACCAAACAGACTCCATTAGCTTTTTTGGATGAATATTCAGTTTTGGACTGTGTTTTGGCTTTTCCTCTTTATCCAACCATTGTACCAAAGGCTTGAGATTGTCAGTAAGAATCCATTTTTCATCCCATGTAACAATACAGTGTAGAAATGATTCCCCTTTTTGTTGTGCCAGCAGAGAAAGGCAAGCTTCAAGACGATTTCTCTTCTGAGGCTCATTTAATTCATGTGGAACCCATCTATCCAGCTTCTTTACTTTGACAATTTGTTTCAAATGGTCAGAACCTCACTACTAATTCATGTGTAGGCTGAGATGGATTTGCTTCCACTAGAGATTTCAGCTCATCGTTACCCACCTTGGTCTCTGGTTGCCCACATGGCTCATTTTCAAGATTAAAATCACCAGAATGGAACTTCTCAATCCATCTACGTACTGTGTGTTCATTAGCCACATCCTTCCCAAACACTTGGTTGATATTTTGAGCTGTGTGCGCTGCATTGGTTCTACAACAGAACTCATATTCAAAAATAACATGAATTTTTGACTTATCCATGGTTTCACAAAAAATGCTCTAAAAAAAATTTGAAAGATAATAACAAGCCAAAAAACGCATTTGAAAGAATGAAGATGTACCTTTACAATAAAAATAAAACAAGAATTGTCAAAGTGAGATGTCAGAGATATTAACTGTCAAACTTAGTACTTAGGGACATTGGACACTTCATAATTAATAACCTAAGTATGTCAATTGCCTTAATCTAAGGAGCTCATCTGAACCTCCCCTTTAATAACTAGGGAGAAACTTTCATCCTCTTTACCAGACGTAGATCAATATATGAAACTTTTATGTGAGTTGACTTCAGCTCAACAGACATTTCTATTGAGCATCTACTTTCAGCTTTTCTGCCAGATTCTACGATAGATATTGACCAGAAGAGTGTCTATATAACTCTGTTCATTATTATTATAATGTAAACATTATATGTTCAAGGACCTGCCTCATTCACCATAGATCATACATTAAGCTTTCTTCTTGCCCATTACCTCAAGCAATACAATGTGCTTAACCCATTGGTGAACATTTCTTCAGAGTCTGAAATATTATGGATCCCTTTCAGTTTAAAAGCACGCATTGTTTTCTCATTTACAACCTTAACTTGAAGAAGCTTTGGCTACTGTTTCTCTATTATTTCTCTCTTCCTCTCTCTTTTACTGTTTTATTTGAAACTATTATATTCAGTTTATCTCAAGTTGTCCAAGTGGAAAATTCTGAATGTATCTCACAATTGCATGTTATCTAATAAAAGCAAAGTTTTATTTTAGCTTTTAATCTATTCTAGGTTGGATCTCAAAAGTGCAGCACTCATAACTGCTGTTGCTATTAGAATATCCACCCTATTTCCAGATTTTTGATATTTGTGCCTCTCAGGTATTTAGTCACCTTGTTTGGTGATGAGGGTGACATTCTCCCTGAGAACCCATTATGGCACCTTGTTCTTCATAGGGGTTCAATGCCTTTGTGTATTCCTTATTATACAATAATGCTGTTCTTCATCATTCCATAGAAAAGAGAGAATGGTGTGTTGGCTATTATTTTTTAAATTAATGAATTATAATAAAAATCTGCTTAGTTAATTTAAACTAAAATAAAATAAAATTAAGGTTAGTGGAAGACTGCATTCAAATATGTGGTTTTGAGTGCTATTTGTTTTATTTTGTTTTGACTTGATGCTATTTAAATGCATGCCCTACTATACTGCCCCGAACTCCACATCCCTTGCCTTCAGGAGAGTGATCCCTAAAATTGGATTGTTATTACTGTGACTATCATTTTACTAGGACTTTTTAAATAATTCATTTAAAAATCCCCAGTCAATATAGGTATAACTGCCACCCCAATAAGTATATTACAATTTTCGAATGATATGGCATGCCCATATTCACTATTACATTAAGATATGCTTTTTGAGGAAATCACCTTTAGCCAATATAGTTATTTCAGAAATAGTGCTAATGACAAAAAAATAAAAACATGGCAATTATAATAATGAAAATAATTTTCACTTAGGTAAGAAAATGATCTGAATTGGGGAAATTAGGAAATATCAGCAACAGATTCTGTTCCTATAAGATTTCAGATGCCAAAGTAGGTATTAGAGTTGAGAGAAGAAATTTGTTCTTTGGAATAAAAGCAGACAATTTGGTGGAAGGTTTTACTGTGGTCAATAATGCCTGAAAAAAAACAAGGAGTCTATAAGGAAAGAGAGCACCTAAGGAAAACTCCAGAACTCCAGATTTTTCTAATATGAACCCCTCCTGGCTTCATAGATGATCCTAACCTCATTAGAATAAATAATGGGAAATTATGTAGAGAAAAACAAAGACTTTCCCCTGTAAAAATAGGAAATCAAAACCAAAAACAAGCAGTATCTATCCTCCTTAAAATTAGAAGAAAGGAAATAAGCAATAAAAGGAATTATGTGAGTAAATATGGTATATCTTGTGCCAAAACCCAGTGGCATATATTTTTTCCTGGAAGCAAAGAATCTAATTAAGGTCTCATTTGTCATTGTCTTCAAATTCAAAGAAGCCCTGTCATTTTAATTAAATTCCATTAACTCAAGGATTCCTGCCTACTATGAATTAATTGTCTCTCCAAATTGTTCTTTCTAAGAAGACTACCATTTTAGAACTGCCATAAAAATTTCCTTTTTAAAATTTTTCTTTCATAATGCAATTTTAGCCTGGATTCAATTTTTTCAGCCTCCATTGTCCATCTTAATCATAAATATTAGCCAATAATGTCTTTCAAACAATTCTAGAATTGTTACTATTTATATCAATGCCTGATGCAATGAATTTTCTTTGCAATGATTTTTCTCCCTCATGTCACTCTATTTCTTTTCTGAGTTTGGCTAAAGGTTTTGTCAATAAGTTGAAAGCAAACATAACTCATTGATTTGGTTAATTTGTGAAAAAATTAACAAATTTACAGGAACTCCAGGCTATTCTCTTAATTTTTATAAATACATAACGTTTTTATTTTTCATTCGTCCACCATAGGGGAAAAAATGACCAAATATGTATGATGACTATATAGTCACTCTCACTTATTGTCCCCCAATGTATTATCAAGATAAGGACGTATACTAAACAAGTTGAATAGTGCTTCTAGGAACCTTAGTGGTCCCCAGGATTTGGTTTATGCAGAACTGGAAATTCTTCGGAGAGTTCAGTTGTTTGCATGGACCAAAAATAGTGATTCCAGTGCCTGCATGGCAACCTCAGATGCCTGATCTACAAGCATCCTGTTCAAATGTTCCAATTCCTAGGTAGCTAAGCAAGGGTAGCCATTCTGTTCTTCAGAAGTAGCACAACCTTATGCAACTAAAATTCCATTTTAATATTTGTTGTACTTAGTTCCATAACAGCCACAGTCCTTGTAAAAGTGTACCCTAGTGCAACTAGCACTTCAAATGCATTTTTTTTTTCCATTGGTGGGCTTTTATTTTTGATTGCTAGCAACAAAATTTAGCTATAGAATTAAATAGGACCATGTGGGCCTAAATGTTAATATGTATATTGTTTTCAAAATTTTCCCTTGGAAAACACATTCTGAGTTTTAAACCATTGACTTATTTATATCTGAACTTTTAAGCACATAATTTTGGGATTTTCCACAGATAGGCAAAAGTTCAGATAATCGAACATCTATCCTGGTCCTTTGAAGTAACCTAAATATTTACTTCCTTTACATCACTATTTTTAACATTTCAAAAATCCAAACAGAATTATATACTTTTCTATATACTTTTATACATTAACAAGTAAAGCCCCATTTGTTAACAAAACTCAAAATTGAATTCACTTCCTGTGATGCCTATTTCATGCTGATCAGAAGGACTGTTTGACTGCTGATCATAGTGTAGGAACAGCTGTGATATGGTTGGTTAATCAAACACAATTAACAAGGGTCATAATAGGTGGGCATAGTGCTTGGATTGTGTATGCCGGACACAATCCATCTTTGAAAAAAGAGCAGATTGAGAGTTTGCAGAGAAAAAAATATTTTCAAAACAAGATTGGACCCATAATAT
>NW_012148853.1:583530-584728 GCF_000956105.1 Propithecus coquereli | reverse complement strand
TAAACTCTTCAAAAATGTCAATGCTGTGAATGTTAAAAATATTAAAACAGGGAAAAATCATTCTAGATTAAAGATAATAAAGGACATGACAGTAAATGTAATATATGACCCTTCTTTGGATCCTGGATCACAAAGAAAACAAAAATAGCTATAAAAGGACATTACTGAGACAATCAGTAAATTGGATATGGACTATAAGTTTGAAAATATTATTGTAATAATGTTATTCTTCTTGAGAGAATAGTATTATTATACTTCTTGAGAGAGTGATATTGTAAACATATAGGCTTCTTGAGATAGTGGCATTGTAAACATATAGGTGAAAATTCTTTTTTCTTAAAAGATCCATGTCAAAGTATTTGGGATGAAATATCATGCTATCTACAACTTACCTTCAAATGGTTCTCACATAAAAATGTATATATATTTTGCATATGCACACAAACAGAGATATGCATGCACATATTAAGAAAGAGAAAAGGAGATCAATCAGATGTGGCGAAATGTTAATGTTGAATATAGGTAAACACATATGGATGTCAGTTATACTATTTTTTTAATCTTTTCTGTAGGTCTGAATTATTTCAAAACAAAAAGCTGAGAGAAAAAGTTAATTGAGACAAATATGAATCTGTTTTTGAGCTTCTTGCTATCAAAGCAAAATAAAATCATGATCTCCTATTACGTTTTCAGGCCCAAACTATGTCAAATCAGTAGTTAATCCAAAATTTGCTGTCTGAGAGGTAAGAACATGGTGGCTATCTTTTTGGTGATATTCACTAGGCCTACATCATGTTTTTTGTTAAGCCTTAGTTAGAGCAGTATGTTCAACCAGAGCTACCTTTCTCAGCAACAAAGGCCTATAAAATGCACACCATAAATATTGGTCACATAATTATTACACAACTTAATGAATAAATGATGAATGAACAAATGTTGCAAAAAGCCACATGTCATTTAACTACCAAACTCTAGAATTGGGAATCAATAGTAAAGTCTCTATGAAAATAAAGCATTTAAAGTGTGGAAAGGATGATGGTACTATCTAAAATACAGAGTCCTTAGAGCTGGAAGGCGTTTTGAGTATTTTAAAGCATGGACCCTAGGGGCAAATTCTAGATCCAAAGCCTGGTTCCACCACTGAACATTTTATGGATTTTGGCTAATGTACTCAATCTTACTGTGCCGCAGTTTCACA
>NW_012148853.1:580729-583480 GCF_000956105.1 Propithecus coquereli | reverse complement strand
TAATTTAATAAACATACAATACAATATATTTGAATGACCAAGGGTGATTGGTATATGCTGAAGGGAAAAATCAGTTGCTATGAGAGCACATTAATAGAAGAGAAAACCCGGACCTTTTGTAGGTTGGGTGGGGATTCTGAGAGATTCCCTTAGGAAGGTGTGTTTGATCTGAGATCTGATCAATTAAGGATTAATAGAGTCACTGGGATGGAAGGATGAAAAGAATGTTCTAGGTGGAAGGAACACTATGTGTGAACACCCTGAGATTAAAGGCAATAAAAACACTCAGAGCAATTAAAGAAGACTGATGTGATCACAGCATAAAACATGAAGGAGAAAGTAGCTTGGATTAAGCTCAGCAGAGTAGATAAATAGCTCCAAATAATCTATAGTCTTTTGGGCTGTGTGAATGGCTTTGATTTTTATTCTAAGAGCTTGGGATGCTGTTGATGTGTTTGACATAGGGAAGGATGATAACATGTGTATGTGTGTTTTAAAGATCACTACGATGCAGATAATGGATCAGAGGGAGCTATTTCTGAATGATGGGGACCAATTACAAGACTATTACAATGGTTCAAGGCGGGGGTAGCAGTGAAAATGAAAAAGAAAAATAAAGTAAAAAACAAGATTCATTGCAAAGGTATTTAGGAGGCGAAAATCAATTAACCTGGTGATGGTGAATATTGGCGGTACAGAAGAGGGAGGGTGAGGTATCAATGATAACTGCTGTTTCTCTGGAATGAGATACTGAATGTGTTGGTGCTGTAGGACAATGAAAGCAAACCAGGATTGGGGAGATAATCACCTATTAGATAGATGGTTATGCTGAAAAGGTTGAGAACCCTTATTTTAGAGGAGCATATGCATCTATTTTCTGAAATCTTTCTAATATGCTGATATTGAATGTTTTCTATCCTAGTTCGATAGAAGGTCTACTACTTCCTAAGCAGGGAGAACCTTATTGCTGAAGTATTACAGGAGTTTAAAAATAGTTACCATTTGTTAAATGCACACAGTGTTCTAGGAACTTCATGAGACACTTCACATCATTATCTTCAAACTTCTCAATAATCCTGATATATTATCCCTGCTTTGCAGATAAGCAAATGGCAGAGCTGAGGTCCAAATCCAGGACTGTCTAATCCCAAATTGCATACTTTGGAACATGTTATGCTACGTGTCTTCATCTACTGTGAATATACTATTAGACAAATATGTCTTTCTAGTGGTTAAGCGAATTTATCTCTTTTGCTCTTTGGAAGTTTTTTAAAGAATATGCAAAATTAAACTTCATCTGTGATTGAAGAAAATTAGAAACAACAGGCAATTTGGGGAATTAAATGTACTGAGCATAAAGAAAGTGGTTACAGATTTTGATTATTATTGTTATCACGATCATTGGTGTGAACATTATTAATACAGTGGTCTACCACAGCTTTAGATTTTAAATTTTGTATAGATAGATTCATCCAAAATATAATTAGCAATATTAAAGTCTCAAAACCCACTGAAAATAAAAAGACAACAGTTAACATGAAAACATTTTTTCAGTAATGTTAGCATTTTACACTTAAAATGCTTTCAAATTATTATATATAAAAATCTCATTAAAATATTTGTCAAATAAGTATTGTTCTATATTTTTGAAATTTAAAATGCTTTCTTAGGAAAGTATTGATTTCCCTTTGTGAATCACTGACAAGTTTAAAATAGAATATTCTTCCAGAGGCAGACTCTAATTTAATTTGAAGTTATTTACATTATCCCTGATGCTTAGCCAATAAAATCATTGGATTTTATAGCTGGCAGGAATCTTAGAGATGATTAAGTTGAATGCCATTATTTTACTTAGATAAATGAATATTAAGAGGACTGGGAAACTTGAGCTTAAAAAAGTTAAGTACTTATCAGAATTAAACACATAGGCTTTCTGATTCCCGGTCTAGCTCTTTCTACCATCCTTTCCTTTTTGATTCCCTAGTCAATTGCCACAGCAGTAATTCCAGAATTTATTTTCCTCAGGAATTCCTAAGTCTAACAATAGTTTTGATTTTACCAGATCTGCTCACAGTGGTGATACTGAAGTCAACCATTCCTACACACACTTAGCATGTTAGCACTGGGGATATGGAGCTCCACAAGGCGGCTGTAGGTCATGCTGGTCATTTAAAAAAGTGCCAGTGTGAGCCAATTAAAAACTAATGAGGTAGAAATGCCTTCAATCAATTGGAACCCATAGATGAAAATGATTGGACAAAAAGGTACAAATTGCTGTGATAATTGGAAAAAGAACATTGTATGAAAGCTAGCTGTATTTGGAATTCTCTGGAAAATATTTTTAATATAGCTGACTTTCTAACGAGATGTTTTGTGGTTTCTTACTGATATTATTCAAGGATAATATGGTATGGCGGAGAGTAAAAATGAAAATGAGCACTGCGCTTTCAGTCCTAACACAGTTAAGTTCAATGCTACCGCTTATTGTCCATATGCCTTTGGACAAGTGATTTTAGAATAGAGCATTGGTCCATTCTCCTATAAAAGAATGATACTGTATCTTAGACCTAACTGTCAGAGGTGTCTTAAAGAACAAATGACATAATGTATATGAAAAGGTCTTAAAAACCATAAATCATTATGCAGACATTATTATTGAGTGAGAAAAGTGACAGTGCTACTGACCGCTGCCATATTAGTCCATAGAGCCATCAGAGTTATGTTAATATGATACAGAAAATGTTGAAAGGG
>NW_012148853.1:576481-577209 GCF_000956105.1 Propithecus coquereli | reverse complement strand
CATTTCCTATAAGATATAACTTAAGGAAAAGACTTTTTAAACATTTGATGTGTCATTCATTCAGGCAAATACTGGAGTTTCTTTCTTGGGGAATGATTAAAACACAATGCATATTTTATCACGCCCATCATTTTGCTTGCAGGTGTGAAACCTAAGCTAAATGACTTTAGAAGATTTTTTCCCAGCTCTATGGTTCCATGATTTTGTGAGTAAAAGCATAAAATTATGATGACTTTTGAAGTTAAAGGTTAAAGGCAATATTATGTTCTAAATTGAGACGAAATCACCACGTCATTGACTACAGTGTGACACTCCCCTCAAGTAAAAGGCATCTTGGTGCAAAACTTATTATTCATCTCCAAATAGGACAGATTTCTTATAGTAGCAGAAGATAAACTAGAAATTTTTAAGCAACTACTATGAACCAAGCATGTTCAATATCTTAGGAGATAAGTGCTATAATAAACATTTTGTGCAAGAAGATAAGTCTCAGAGAAGTAAAGTTCACCCAGTTGATGCGTCACAACTGATATTCGAACCTAGGTCTCCCAGTCTCTCATGCTCATTTCACCCCCTATGTAGTGTTTTCAGGAAATTTCTCCTTCTGCTTTGTCATCTTATATGCTGCAAAGATAAAATCTTCAGTTTTCAAGATGCAAATATGAACATCATTGGGTTACAGTGTAGTATAGTTGACAGTATTTCTGAGCTTAATATTTTTATATTAT
>NW_012148853.1:569526-570961 GCF_000956105.1 Propithecus coquereli | reverse complement strand
GCCCTGGTGACTTGGCTATGTGCTTCCCTCCTCCTTGGAGCCTTGGAACCTGGAACATATTCCTTTCATAACATTTATTGAATGTTTTATGCTATAGTTCCTAACTGCAGAAGCACAATAACTTGGTATACTTCATGGTACTCTGAATTCCTTGGGGTTAGGGACCTTTCTTCTCAAATCCCAAGCACTGGGTGAATGACTCATGCATTGTGGTTACTAACGAAGATGTTTACCGCAAATAGAAAATGCCACAGTGGTTCTGGATAACCTTAGAAAAACACAATAAAACACTGCAATATGGTAATTCATAAAGAAATATTGACTTCACCTATTTTTGAAGTCAAATAGTGCAAGAGTTTGAAAAAATGTTTCCTAATAAATCAGTGCAACAGAAAGTTAGTTCAACCAGAACATTTCATTCTCAGAGAATACAGCTATCTTCTTATATAAAATTGAGGGCATATTTGACAGAATATGTGGGAGAATTTTTTTTTTTTTTGAGTAGCTGAATGCAGTCTAAGGAGGGACCTGCCTGAAGTTTTGTTGCGTTCAAATTCAGAAGTGAAGCAAAGCCAAGCCAAGTACCTAATTAGCATGTACTGCTAGATATGGATGGCATACTTGTCTTGTTTAGAGAAAGAATGGCAATGAGAGTGATAAAATATAAAATACGTCCTAAGTTATTTCACTATCCTTATTTTATCAACTTAATTTCATATTTGGAGTGGAATGGTTATTCACAGAGCCACTTAAGATCTCTTAAGATTAGGTGATCTCTTTTCAAACCCATGTCAACCTCTGAATGTATCTCCTCCACCCAACCCAGTATGCCTGAATGTCAAGGGGAAAATTGGCCTACTTCTTCAAGAGATTTTGCCTGGGCCAGTTTAGGACTGCGTGACACTCTTCATTAAGAGCTGGAGAGTCTTTGTACAACTGCTCTTTTACCCTCCCCATATTTCGGATCAGCTCTCTTATTATTCTCAATTCAAATGTTTCTTTCCCTGCTGTCTTTGGTCTGGTGATGCTCACTTATTTTTACTTACTCTGTAAATACAGCGTGGATTTTCCTTTTCAGCTATGGTAGAACAAAAACCAATATAAACTAAAATAAAAATTATGTTCCTTCTTTTGACAGACCATAGCATATGTGTTTTCTGTTTAGAATACTCTTACCCACCCTTCCCATTGGTAACTCCTGCTGTTCCTTCAGTTCTTTTTTACATGGCATTTCCTTGGAGAAGCCATCTTTAAACCTCTTATCACTGAATTAAGTGGCGTCTCTATGGGGTCTCCATTAGCGCTATGCGGAAACCTTTTATGGTATCTGTTAACCCCTTTTTTCAAATGCTTGTTTTCTCCTCTGTATTTCTTGAAAAATAGGGCTATATTGAGTTTGCTTAGAATACTCTTACCCACCCTTCCCATTGGTAAC
>NW_012148853.1:556084-558356 GCF_000956105.1 Propithecus coquereli | reverse complement strand
AGGAAAAAATTACAAAAGCTACATTTGAGAAATATTTACCTCTGTGCTCCCTAGTACTTAAAATCATAAGTTTCCTATCACATTCCCCTTTTAAATGCATTATGGCCTGTTAGGAAACTGACTTCTCAGTTTTACTTGGAGTAGTGTATTACAAAGTATTTATATGCCTATATTGAAAAAGGTTTCTCTAAGTAGATACCAATGTCGACTAGAGATCTTGTAGGTAGGCAGATAGGTATTTTCATGAGAACTAAATGTGTGAACCAGAGGTAACTATTACCCTGGTCAGATTTAATGGTCAGCTTTCCATAGCCAGATGAAATCAGCATTTCAGAAACTGTGACATAGGGACAAGAATGGAGACCTTTGGTGACTAGCAGGTAAACAAAGCAGGTTTGATATTGGGCTGAAAAGATAAAAAGGACAGAAAAAAAGTGAGAGTATAGTGGTTATACTACAGCAAGTTCATTTGTCAGACAGTAGAGAAATTAGATCAGTAGTTCTTCATTGGTGGTGGAGAGTACACACACGATGTTCCAGGGTGATGGGCTTGTACAATTTGAGAAAACTTCCCTAGCGAAACTTAAATGTTCATCTGCCTGACAAGCACTGAACTACAATTTTATGAGGTCAAAAATCCTAGAAACTCTTAGAGAAGGACAAAAGAGATAACCATAAAATCAGTATGAAATAACATAAAGCCAGAGGAGGGAAATCTTTAGGACTCAGATTAAAAAACATCCTTCTCTTCCTAAAGCAAGGTTACCATGGAAACACCACAGAGGGCAGACCCTGAGGGGAACAGGCTTAGTGAGTATGAATGGGATTCCTGTGTCAAAGAAAGTACATTAACATGTTTGGTAGAGCTTATGTAGAACTAAGAATCCAGAGAGCAAATGAGAGAAATGTATAGAATAGTGCTGTCTAAAAGAAATGTAACACAAACCACATAGTGATGTCTAAATTTTCCAGTTTTAAATTAAATTCAATTAATTTAGGACATTAAAAAGTATAATAAAAAGGAGCAAGTAAAATTAATTTTAATAATATATTTGATTTAACCAAATATATCTCCAATAGATTATTCCAATAAGTAATCGATGTAAAAATATTAATGAGATTCTTTTTGGTATTAGGTCTTAAGGATCTGATATACATTTTACACTTATTGTATATCTCAGTTTGGACTAGCCATAGTTCACAAGCTCATAAATTGCATGTGGCTAGTAGCTGTGGCATGGGACAATGAAGATATAGAGGACAAATACAAATATGAATTTAATTCCTTATATGTCTAGTTCAGGCCCCTTTGCCAGTCTTCCTCAAGTGCCTGTCAGATGGTAGTGGTTAGATTCAGGTTCTCAAATCAGAAGGCTTGGATGGCCTAGTTCTACCACTTCACAGCTGTGTGTGACCTCAGGCTGGTCACATATTCTCCCTATGCCCTACTTTCCCAGAATGAGAAAAACAATAGTTTTCTCATAAGGTTGTTATGGACATTAAATATGTTAATAAAAAATAAGGGCTTAATTATACGTAATATATAATAAGAGCTCAAAACATACAGCTAGTGATTTTTTTTGTTGTTATTGTTATAATCTGGCTTTTAAATGTTGGAATCTCTCAAGACTCAGTTCTAGTTTCCTTTGTTTTTTCTATACTTTCTCTAGAAAATTCTATCCATTCCAAGGGATTCAGTTCTCATCTCTATGACAATTCACAAATTTTTATCTTGGGCCCAGACTTCTCATTTCCAAAGACAAATAGTCCCAGGAAGATCTACTTAGATTACTCAAAAGTATCTCAAAATCTGCATATTTAAACTCTAACTCAGAAGTACTTCCTCTGAGATCTGTACCCTTCAAGTTCTATACCCTTCCAAATAAACAAGTGAAAAGAGGAATCATCCTTTTTCCCCTAATAGAATCAACATCCCTACATAGGTGCAAGCCTGAAATTTAGAAGTCCTCCTTGATCCACTCTCTCTCAGCTTCCATCATAAAACCTACTACTATCAAATAATTTCTTCTAGGTTTCTTGAATCCATCTACATCTCTGTGTTTCTACCATCATCAGCTTAATCATGCTGATATCATCTCCTCCTGGATTATTGTAGTAGCCTCCTTAAGTGGTCTGTCTTCATCTATTTTATTTTAGGTGCCAATCTGATTATTTTATTCTCCTCCTTAAAAGGCTTCAGTAATTTCCCATATGTTCAAAAGTTAATGACCAAAATCTTTTATGTGACCTAAAATTTAGTACTGCCTACCTC
>NW_012148853.1:553354-554744 GCF_000956105.1 Propithecus coquereli | reverse complement strand
GTATCTGCACTTTATAAGGACTAATACCTAGACATATTGATGATAAAAGCAAAATATACATAAACACATGGCTTCTGGTTAAGAATGCATTACTACGCCGCCACTTCTTTTCATTACAGCAGGTTCCAACACTGTATTAAACGTAGCCGTTTTTAAAAATCCTTTTGCCTGTATTCTAAATCCTGTACTAAGGAGTGCTTTCCACCCTCCCTTTGCATTGCTGCAGTTTGTAATTTTCTGCTTCTTATTCACTTCTTTGGAGGATCTCAAATAGGCTGCACCAGGGCAATCAGGTATTTTTTAAACCACTTTGGAAAACATGGAGTGATAAGGAAGAGCACCCACTATCGAGTCACTGTTTATCAATCTCCAAAGGAAATGCAGGACTATACAATCAGTCCTAGGACCTGGTCGGGAGCAGGGATTGGCTTATATCATTCACAACTTCATGGATAGTTACACTTTGAAACAGGATATATATATGTACTTAACATACACTAATTTTGGCTCTGTATTCATTTGGAAATAATTCAGAATTCTGTTTGCAATTTAATAATTGAGTTTTTTTTTTTAATTTAGAAAGCAATTTTCTATTACTGGCTCAAGTATGTGGCTGTGTTAATTATTTGTGCCAAAGAACATAAAGTCAAATTTGCAAGTGTTGGCAGCCAACAGTTCTTGATACTCGACAGTATTGAAGTTCTAGGATTGAATATGCTGATGTTTATTCTTGTTTTAAGTCATAAAAATTGCCTCCTGGATTTTGCATGCCAAAAACTTGAGGCATCCTTTCAGGCACAAAAAAATAAAATAAAAAACCTAAATTACAAGTTAAGGACTCTAGCTAAAGAGATAACTTTATTCTTGTTTATATACTGTGGCCAGTGGAGACTACCTACCTATTTCCATCAACAGTCAGGAAATCATATTGCAACTCTGTTGAAATTCCGTTTGCCAATCAGTGTTTTTTCTATTCTCAATCTATAAGCCCATCTCCAAATAGCCTTAACACGAAGATATTAAAACACAAGCAAAAGTTCTCTCAAAATACCAATTTTGCTACTTCACATTCTTTTACACTATCTCATATTTGTCTAATGATGTCTATTATTAATAGTTGGCTGTCAACAACAGGGTACCATAGCCTAGTCTTTAATGTGACTGTGATGTTCCTCAGCATTCAAATGGTAGCCAGTGCCTGCTGACTCTGCCTCTGAATTTTCTCTTAATTCTCTCTGTGTCCCTTCATTCCCTATCCTTACCCCAACTCCCTTTGTTGGTTCAGGTGTACAGCTGGATTATCACCATGATCTCCTAACTGTTCACTCTGTTTCCAGACTCTTCACAGCCCATAATCTACTCTAGCACCAGAATCATACCCACATCATTG
>NW_012148853.1:539931-553059 GCF_000956105.1 Propithecus coquereli | reverse complement strand
AATTATTTATATTTAAAAGTTACAGCTAATGGGCTCCTCAAGGTTTGAGGTATACCTCAGCCATTTTGAGGTTCCTGATAATTAGCATGATACCTAGTACTAGGCTCTTTACTACTATTTAATGACAGATAACAGTTTCAAGCACTTTGTGAAGAGTGAGCTTAAATCACAGGTTCTCAACTGTTGACATTTGGGGCCTGATAATTTTTTTGGTTTTGGTGGGTTGTCCTGCAGGGCACTGTAGGATGTAAACATCCTGTACCATTCCTGGCCTCTACCCACAAGTAACAGTAGCACCTCCCCCCAAGTTGTGATGCCCAAAAATGTGTCCCATCATTGCTGCATGTCCCTTGGAAGGGAGGAATTTCCCCCAGAGGAGAGCAATTGGCTTATATATATTATCTCACTTAATCTCACTACCCCCCATAAGGCACACATAGATTTTTTTTTTCTCTTTTTTGAAAGACATCACTAAACTACATTTCATTCTAATCCAAAACTCCTAAATTACTTATCTTTAATATTTGACAACTAGTTTCATTTCTTGATAACATACCATTAAATGAACTTTTAATTCACTTGAAGATTTGATGAGTAATTAGTATGTAGAATGCATTCAATTTGTATGGGCACAGATAAGACACAGTCGTGCATATGTTCATGGCTAATAAACACCTCGAGTTTCAAGGTGTTTTTATCAGTCTCCAGCCCCACGTCTTAGCCCCCAAAGAGAATCCTCTGTAACACCTAATGTACAAAGAAATGGAACCCACATAACAAAAATTTAATTTGGACACCATTTGTAAACAAATTGCCCTCTTAGAGACAGAAGAGTGTTCTGAAATGAACATAGGGGTAAGAGCTGGGAGCCATATGGTTCCAGGTCTGCCACTCACCTGCTCAGCAGTACTTAGCCTCTGTTAGATCCAGCTTTCTCCTCTAAGAAATGGAGACAATCATTCCAGCACTGGTCACCATGTGGGTAATTATGCATATGCTTATTCCCACAGGGGGTGTTTTATAAATAAGGAATATTACTATTGTTTTGTAGGCTTACAGAAATTTACTTGTTAGGCTGAGAAGGACTGTGTGTATCCTGTTGAGATTATTCTTATGGAAAAAGTTACGCAATTTACTGGTGGAAATGATTACCTTGAAATAATCCCTTCTAATCTATCTGAAGGCAAGAGAAGTCATCTTATTCTGGAAAACCAACCTCATGTTAGCAACATCAGTACATTCTCCTTGGGTCTTAATATCTGAGTTGTCATCTTGAACTCTTTTTTCAACAAGATAATATTAGGGGAGTACCAGTGATTTAGTTACTGGCATAATTCCTTCCCCAGGACAGAAATTCAATATGTGTGGGATTGTATTTGTAGGCATATGTACAAATAACCTCTCTTAACTGAACCATAATGTTTCTTGCTGTTTGAAAAATATATTCTGATGCCTCTTCAAAACTTATATTTTGATACTCGTGAGAAAGTATTTGCTAAATGCATACTTTGAAGGGAAAATGCATACTCAAGCCTTTTTCCTCTGGATTACTAAGGATTTATGAATACCAACTGCAGAAGGTGCTGCAGGCTAACCCATCCTTACATTGATGTGTACATCCCTACCATCTCGATCCTGTAGCTTGTGGTCTATAATGAACAAACAATCTTAACCCTTAGATCTTGTTAGTTCATTTCCAACTCCCTCTTCCCCTATGCATCAAAGTTAAGACAAACGCTCTTTACCTCTGCTTTGTGCTCTTGGGGAGTGGTGTTATACAGGTATTTTTATTAATCTTTTGTCAATTTCTGGACAGGTTGGAAAGTAAGGTTTGGGGGAAGGACATTTTAATGATTTGGGGCAAGTTACATAGCTTTTTGCTGTATCTGGCATACGAAAACCATTATTATCTCCTCTTAAATGTATAGAGTCTTGATAACATCTCCAAATATGATTATTTGTCTATTCACACATTTTTTGATTAAAAGTGTTAATTAATTCAATACAAATAATTAAAATAGTGTAATTTCTCATGATTTACTTGTCTAGGATTCTCAAAACTAGAAATGGTTTGGGCTACTTTTACTGTCTTTCTTATCACTTAAATGAGGATTAGAATAACCTATCTCAAAGAGGGCATATGGCCTATATTAAATAAGATTATATTACCTAATAGTTACTGTGTTAGCTCAGATATGAAGCTAAGAAGCTGTACATGCCTTCCAGTGAGTTTGTAGATTAAACTCAAGGTGGTAGGCAGAATCATGGGCCCCCAAAGATATTTGTGTCCTAATCCCTAGATTCTGTGAATATGTTATTTACATGGTAACGAGGGGTTAACATTGCACTTGGGTTTAAGGTTGTTAATCAGCTGACCTTAACATATGGAGACTATCCTGGATTATCTGGGTAAACCCAGTGTAATCACAACAGCCCTTAAAAGTAGAAGAAGGAGCCAGAAAAGATATAATAGAACCAGAGAGAGAGCAATGTGTAAAGGACTTGACTCCATATTGCTAGCTTTAAAGAATAAGGAAGGCACCATGAGCTGAGGAATATGAGGGGTCTTTAGAAGCTCAACTGGAAGCAAAGACATGGATTGTCTTCTAGAACCTCCAGAAATGATTGCAGCCATGTCAGCACCTTGGATTTAGACCAGAGAGATCCATTGCAAACTTCTGACCTTCCAAATTACATGGTAATAAATTTGCATTGTTTAGTCTCCTAAATTTGTGGTAATTTGTTACAGAAGCAATAGAATACTAATATATCAATTGAGCTTTGGGTTAACATTGTGTTGTTTCAGATTTCTGTTAAGATGATTCCTTCAGGAGGTAAGTCCTTACTCCTGGGACTTATGAGTTACCTTTTTGGACACCCTTAATGGAACTCCTGGGGAAGTCATTCAGAGAAGCTGCTGTCCTGCTCAGGAATTCACAGTTAAGCTGGGGGGCGGGGGGCGGCGGTAGAGGGACTAAGAATAGACAAGTAAGTAAACACAAACATGCCATTTAGTACAATAAGTGCTTGCAGAGAGAAGTATACCTAGGATGAATTCAAACTTGTGTCTGACACATGCATAAAGTGGGAAATTTGGGGAGAATGTCCTATCTGACTGAATTTCCTCTCTTCCCAGAACCAGAGATACATAGTGTGCCCCTATTCAAATAAGAGCACAAAGAAGAATTCTACTAGTCAGAGCAGGCTAAGTTATGGCACTGTAGCAAACAGCCCTACAATTGGCAGTTTATTTCTAACACATGCTATACATACCAGGCCATGGACAGTAGCATATTGACCTTGCTCCAAGACCCCGGTTAATATGCACTCTGCCCTCTGGCACATCGCTGGTTGAGGTGGCAAGATAAAGATAAAGCTGGAGGTTCTAAGCTAGCAATTAACTTCTTCAGTTCTGGAGGCTATGCATGTCATTTCTGTTCACAATTCATGGACCAGAAATAGTTACATGATGCAATGCAACTGCAGAGAGCCGGTGGCTGGGGGAGAGGGAGTCAGGCGGGGGTTACTAAATAATCAGTGCATGTCCCAGACAGAGAGAAGTACTGTTGCAGGGATCAAGCTGCCCCTATACTGAACCAGGACTGTACGTTTCTCACTCTCCACTCAGCTGTCTCTCCATCTGAATATTATTAATAGTACATTCGTTATTGCCAGAACAGAATTTCTAGATTATTGCCATAGTCTAAAGTAGACTGTACTTTTTTTTAATGGCTGAAATTATATTTTTCTAACTTGCTTACTTTTATTTTGAAACTGCTGGAAGAGCAACTCATGTAATGTGTATCATAATTATAAGAATAAACTGGATATGAATAATAAATTTACATTTAATTAAGCATCCATATCCCTTTAAAAAAGGAGCTGTTTCAAAAGAAAGCCATAGGGCCAAAATAGGTTTTTTAAGCACTTTTCCATTCACTCAGTAAGCATCTACCAAACTCATGCCATGTACCTGGCAATGTGCTAGGTTCTGGGTATTAGCATAGACAAAATACGTAATGTCTCACCTTAAACGGGGATTCAGAAACATAGAACAGCAAATTAGAAAACATTGTGATGAGTGGTAAGACAAGGGAAAGTACAGGTGCTCTGGGAGAACATAGACGGCTGACCGAACCCAGACTTGATAACAGATCAGGGAGATTTCCTGGAAAAAATGTGGTCTAAGCTGAGAGCTTAGGGATAGGAAGGAGTTAGTTAAGTAAAGAAAAGGA
This sequence comes from Propithecus coquereli, assembly GCF_000956105.1. Taxonomy (NCBI): domain Eukaryota; kingdom Metazoa; phylum Chordata; class Mammalia; order Primates; family Indriidae; genus Propithecus; species Propithecus coquereli. Next base: position 548,824 of record NW_012148853.1, on the reverse strand, counting down.
GGGTTAGAGTTGGATATAGTGTGAGGAGGAGAGAATATTGCAAAGCTGGGGGATAACTGTTAAGGTAAAGGCTTAGAGGCTGGAGAAGCTGAGGCTTAGCAAATGTATGTTATCTTGCCTCACAGAAAAATAGAGTTAACTGTCAGCACTGTAGAGGTCTCGGCTTCCTCTGTTAATTACACACAATGATAGCATGTGGGGGCATAGATGTAAAGGCAATGTGATACTATCGGATCAAAGTTTTCAAAAAAGTCTCTGGTAAACTTTAAAGATCACAAAGTCTTCTTCAACCAGTTTAGGTCTTGTTTTGAATTGCATCGATATGGTGGAATAGATTACATTCTAGATAAAACAGGTGGTGTCATTCTGGCTCTTGTGGCGCACATATAGAGCTGCAGGCTGGTTTTCTCTGTTTTCACATGCCAGATACAGTGTTGCATTAGGGACTAATTCACTTACAGCAGGAAAAACAGCAACAAAAAGGTGCCTTAGGAGTTTGCAATTTGCTACACCAAATTTCGTATTAAGTCCGAATTTATGCATTTCAAAATTAAAGTTATTAAATCATCAAGTAGAGATATTTCACAGGGTATGCATTTTAAACAAAAAGAGCTTAAGGGCCTACAAGATATTTTTGACCAAGTTTACCAACTGGTGGTATTGGAAAATCTAAACAAAAAACTTGAATGTGGACATTGAAAGTTGTTTTTTTTTTTTTCTTTTTTGTTTGTTTGTTTGTTTTACCACAAATCCTCTAATAGGTTTCCACCTTGTCCTCAGAATAGGAGGGAGGGATCAGGCAAATCTATTTTACATAAAGAATAATTGACTTGATCTCTGCATATCACTATTCAGCTTCCAGGTTAGCTGATTTACCTCCCAAAGGCCCCATCTCCTAATACCATCACCTTGGGGGTTAGGATTGCAACATGAATTTGGGGGAGAGGGGAACATAAACATTCACACTATAGCAGGATGGGAGGAGAGGAGAAAAATGGGAGTTTCAACAGCTATATTTAAAATAATACCCAGGAAGGGGTGACAATTGGTATGAGAGAGGTGTTTATAATATGAAATTTATCTATAGTCACTATAAATAATGCTGGCTGGAGGCAACAATATTGGGAATATACACACATATGTATATTTTATCAACTTTCTTGATATGTAATTCACATAGCATACATATCACTCATTTAAATTGTATAATACAATGGTTTTTGGTACATTCACAAAGTTGTACAACATCACCATGATCAATTTTAGCTATTAAGATGGATATTTTTCTGTATGTCTGTCTTTTTTCACCTTGTTCAAATAGATTGTCTCTCTGTGGCCTTTCACTCTCATGGTGTCATCTCAACATATAAGACTTGAGGAAAAACTTTCTAAGCCTTCCTCAACCATTGACTTGATATAAGCTAGGATTTTAAATACCAGCACACAGTAGAGGGCCTTGTCGAGGTGAGCCATTTTGTTCAGGAGCCAGCCAAGCAGAAAAGTGGAAATACATTAGAAGAAATGCAAAGTGTCCCTTTTCTGTTAAATGACAAAGGTTTCACAATTATAGCATCTGAATCTTACGCCTAAAATCCACATGGTATAAATATATATATGCAAACAACAATATGCGGTTATGTATATGTTCAGTTAATAGATTTTGAAGTTGAAAAGGTGAGCTATAATGTAGAATAAGCCTGTTTTAATTTATTTTAATTCAATTTAATTTAATTTTCTGGTCTTGACATGTGACTCTTGGGAGTTGCTTCTAAAGCAGAAAACCACTTCAATGGAGCCTGGGCTTGGATACGCTCCACGGGGATGAGAAGCATGGAAAGGAAGAAAAGACATGATCATAACAGATAGATGAGAACTGACATAACTGCCCATTAGTCTCACCTGAGGCCTAGATGAAATGATGCTCCATAAATTAAACCCTGTGATTACTGTAAAAAATCTGACATATAAGTTTGACTGAATTGAAAAAAAAAAAAAAAAAAAAAAAACATGGGTCATGTCAAAGCATATTTCTATGGAAGAGAAGGCTGCATGAATTTTAGGTTTTCCTTCTTAACTGCGCTGGTTTCATATTAATGATTATTGGCCCACTAAGGCCTGTAAGCCTGGAATGGGAGTCCTAGGAACCAGAAATGAGTCAGAGTAGTTTCAGCATGGTGGCCAAATCTGTAGTGATTTGCATGGCTAGTTGCCACCCATCTATTCTTCTGGACGAGAGAATTATATACTTCCTCATCCCATTGTCATTCAGTTTAGCCATGTAGCTTGCTCTGGCTACTGAAATATATGACACTGCCGCTTCTGGGGAGAACCTTTAAGAGCCATCACATGGGTATGGCATTGCTCTTTTCTCTCTGCCTTGGAAATAGCAGCATATAAAATGGGGATTTTTTTCTTTACTCTGAATTCCAGACTATATGAGGTGCAGAACACTGCTAAACAATAGTCAACATGTAATATGAGTGAGAAATAATCTTGCTTTGTTATCCGTTGAGAACTATCTTCACTGTTAATGTAGCATAGGCTAACAAAACTGACTAATACACCTCATATTCTTAGTATAGAAACAGGGCAGTGTAGAAACAGGGCAGTATAGAAACAGGGAAGCTAAATGCAATGTGAAGAACAAGGTTAGGCCCAGAGAAGTTAATTAAAACTATTGGGTTAGGAGCTGGGCAAATTCTGGAACAGAAAAGGAAATAAGAACAAGGGCGTTAGTATGCATCTTTGTGTGTGTACATGAATGTGTGTGTGTCTGATGGGGCAATATTTTCTTGAATTTTGTCATTATAACTCTAAAAGTCGTTAGAAGGGTATTGTACCTCCAGTGGGATAATTTAATTAGAGAACAGCAAAAGGGCATTGTCTCTGAATTTAATAAGATTGCATACATAGACAAAACTTAGCAGACAGCTACATTTTATTTTATTGTTTTCAGTTTAAAAAAATTCCTTATCTAAAACATTTCATTTTGTCTTATGCAAATTAAAAAGTTTTTCAGGAACTAAGACAAATGACCTATTAAACTATTGTTTCTCAGACTGTAACAACCAAAATCAGATTTAATATAAATATTGAATACTTATGTGTATGTATATAGAGACTATTAAATTTTAACAAAAATTAAACTCTAAGAAAGGCCTGTTAATTTTTAAATGGTTCAATTAATTTTAAAATGACATCATTATCTCTTCATTTCCCCACACTGGCTTTTAATTATTCCCTTTTGAATTGGAACTATTGGCTATAATTAAATTTTTGAAAAGATACTATGTGGGAAATAGGAAAGATACAATGTATAACTGTTTTGCATCAGGACTATTCAAGGGGTAATTAATTTTCATAAGATATAATAGGAAAAATTAATGAAAGGCGATTCTTATTTTATTCCTGCTTTAATCCCAAAGGAAATCTACATGCTAAGAATTTACTATTTCATTGCTTTCACAGAGTATTCAGAGATTTTATTAGGTAAAAAATGAATCTTTCATGCAAAAAAAAATTACATAGTGTATCATAATAATAACAATTCTTCAACCCCCAATTCAAAAGCATCTGGGCACATCTCACGTCAAGTACATCTTTTTCATCCTTATCATGAGACTTCCAGTTTTTCCTACCATAAATGATTACACTCTGTGCGTAAAGAGCATGTTGAAGATGTGCAATGCATTGGTCTGTCCTGTTTGAGACAAGGGATTTCAAATATTCGTAACTTTTTGATGTGTAGTAAACACTCACTATTTGTGAATGGTTCCTCCAGGGAACTTGTCAGTCCTCAGATTCATGAATGCCTGTTAGGCATATGATTTCCCCTATGAAAGAAATAAAAGATAATGAAGAGAGAATAATAAAACTGTTGAGATATGTCTTCCAGTCCCTGTGTTAGGCTCTTTCACAAACTTGGTGACTCACTCTTCATGGCAGCCCCGAAGTGCTTATAATAATAATCCATGTTTCAGCAAAATGGCAAACAGACTACATATCTTGAAACTTTGGAGTCACTTCTGAAAAGGAAGCTATGAGTATTAAATCTATAATGCCAAGAGTCTACTTTATTTCTTTCTAAAAATGCACAAAACCGGATGGCAGATGTTCTATGACCACATACAAGTCTGGGTATTGGAAAGTGCAGGTCAAGAGCTATACTTTCCTGGGATGTAATAAAGTGTTTCCTGCAGACATTAGGGATCAGTAGTAATTTAAAAAAAAAAAAAATCAGTTCAGGGCAGAACATAAAAAAAAAAAAAGAAAGTTAACATTTTTGTAATTGCATACATTTCCATTATACTTGCAATATAAACTTATTACCCCAAACTTAAGAAACACTCCTAAGTGCATGCCCTAGTACCCTAACACTACCATTCTTCTCACATTGAATTATTTCTATTTTCTTCTGTCTTTTTCTTTAGGTAGAAATAATTCATTTTAACTCTAAGGTGTTAATACAGGTACATGTGCATAATATTTACTGATATTTTTTCATAAGATATGCATGGTGGATTCAGGTAAATAATTAACTCTATGTTTTAGATTTTTTTCTAATGTTTTAATTTAATTTAATTTAATTTTTTATTTCAAAGTATTAAGGGGGGTTTTGTTTTTGTTACATGGATAGATTGTATAATGCATAAGTCAGGGCCTTCCATGTACCCGTCACCAGAATAGTATTCATTGTATCAAACAAGTAAGTTTTTATCCCACATCCCCACTCCTACCCTCCCCTCTTCTTGTTTTCTCATGTCCTTTATATCTCTTTGTGCCCACATGTACACATCTGTTAGCTCCCACTTATTAATGGGAACATGTAGTGCTTGTTTTTCTATTCCTGAGATACTTTACCTAGCATAATAGTCTCCAATTTCATCCAAGTTGCTGAAGAGACATTATTTCATTTCTTTTTTATGGCTGAGTAGTACTCCATGGTATACATATACTACATCTTCTTTATCCACTCATGAATTGATGGGTACTTGGTTTGATTCCCCATCTTTGCAATTGTGAATTGTATTATGATAAACATTTGAGTGCAGGTATCTTTTTGATACAATGACTTTTTCCTTAGAGTAGATACCCAGCAGTGGGATTTCTGGATCAAATGGTAGGTCAACTTTGATTTCTTTGAGGAATCTCCACACTGTTTACCACTTACCTCTGTCAGAATGACCATTATTTAAAAAGTCAAAAAAAACAATAGATGCTGGTGAGCATGCAGAGAAAAAGGAGTGCTTACACACTGTTGGTGGGATTGCAAATTCATATGATTAACTCTGTTTTAAAGAGGAAAAGGCTAAGACTCAAAGGAGTTACTTTAGCCAGTAAGAAGTAGAGTAAATAATTTGAACCCAGATCTTTGGGATTCCACTGTTCCATACCTTCCTTTACATACCAAGCCCAGGGAAATAATAGGAAACAGAATATAACGAAAAAATGCATTCTTATCTTAATAGGTCGAATACTATGACAACAAAAGCAATCATAACATTAACAATGCTGACATTTATTGAGAGCTTACAGTTGCTTACATTTCAGCATATCGTCAGAAAGAGAAATTTTCCTGAGCAAAGATGGATCTGTTCTGTCTCTCCCCACCCTCTTTCTTTTCAAAGGGCTCTTTCTCTAATTTCTGTCTTTCTTTGACACTCTCTGGTTCACGCTGATTTTTCAGTTATGTCTCTGCCCTTGCTCTCCTTTTCATTCTATCTCTTCCCTTATCTCTTTGCTATCATTTTAAGCTTGATGTCTTTATCTATGTCTCTGACCTGGGGGTAATGTAATCATTCAAGTTTCTGTACAAGAAAAATACAAAACAGGAAATTGAATGATTTTATAAATAAATACATAGAAACCCATGTTATATGAGGTGAAAATAATAGGAAATAATATACTTTAAAAATGCAGGCTTTACTTTTTAGTTTGAACTATAGGATTGCCATTTTTATAGGTCATAAAAATCAAATATTGACTATTTCTTATAGTTCAACCTAGTATTATTTCCTGAGCTTTGAATGTTTGCAAAGAATTTACTGGCTTCTTTTTTATTTTAAGGTGCTGCATACATTTTAATTTTTAAAGATATTCCTAGGACTTGGAGAAGCTGCATTACAATACCCTTAATCATAATTTGTCTCCCTGCTGTCGTTAGTTGCCATAGTTCAGTTTTATATTAGCATTTATCATGTTCCTTTAAAAATAGTTAGCCATTGTATCTCATTAGGAATATAACAAAATATTAATTTCTGTCTTCTAATTGTCACATTTCTGAGAAAAATAACTCCAAAACAGGCAAGAGTCAATAAGAGACTCTTCTCCATAATTATTCCCTCTCATCTCAGAATAACTTTATAGACATCAATCAAATACCTTCAGAGAGATGGGGTTAGTATTGGAGAATAGGTTTAGGATTTCAGAGGAAAGCTTACTGAAGCTCAGATATAATAATGCCCAACTATGGGGACAACAAATAAGCAATATAAACCTTTGTGTTAGTTTAAGGAGAGGAGAGTGAATGAGGAGATCTGAGACCATGTTACTATTCCACTGTTCTTAGCCTTTTCATCGATGCTGCAAAAGTTGCTGAGAATGGCCAATGAACTTATGTTCTGTGGGGATTTTGGAACATCCACCTTTATACAATCCACACTTTATTTCCCCTTCACTTCTCATTTCTGTGCTCAGCCTTGGAGAAGGCAAGACAATCTTCATTCATTTCCAACAGTTACGTAAGTGATGTTTCTTTTCATCCTTAATAGGTGTTCAGAAATATAAAATAATAGAGAAGTCTTGTGGCAGTGTTTATAGGCACAGAGACCTAATCAGTCACTTAGTGTTGCACACTTATATTTCCGAGCCTCAGTTTCCTCATGTGAAAAATGAGAAGTTAATATTACTTAACTCATAGAATTATTGTGAGGAATAAATGGTACAAGTGTTCTGAATATGCAGCCATTATTATCACAAATGTATTATTAATCTATTCCAACCCAGGGGACAGGGACAGGCCTTTCAATCCTGTAGAGTGGACAGGAATAGAGTATTTTTTCATTGTCAGTTTGACAGTGGGTCCAGTTCACTATTTTCTTTCCCTAAAATTGGGGAATTCCTGGCACAACCTAGTTCAGTTTTATTTGTCCACACAGGGAGTGCCTAAAAGAATAGAGTCCTAAAATAGCATGAGAAGTAGGAAGTGTTTTTAGAGTATAATTCAACCACAAGAATCTACTACCCCAAAATCCCATTTTAAAATGGATTATCTAAACAAGGAAAGGGGTTTTTCTCAGGTCTCAAACACTAGTGTGGTGCCCCTTTTTCTTTTCTAGGTATTAGACTGAGCAAAAACTACTAACTACTGTTTGTTGAATGACTGTACCTTGCCATGCAGTTTACCTTCATTCTCATTTAATTCCCATAATGCTAAATATACACCCATTCTCATTTAATCCTTGTAACTCTAAATACTGAGTAAACCTAAATACTCATTAATTAAATGTCATCTTTAACTTTCTCTGACCACCTTATTTAAAATTGCCATTCCCAACCCACATACTCTCAGCTTTTCACATTCTAATTTTCTGCTTTATATTTTCCATTGTCCTTTCCATCTTTTGCTATATTATATGCTTTATTCAACTGCTTATTTATTGTCCATTTCCCCCAACTAGGATGTAAACTCCTTGAGGGAAGGGATTTTTGTCTGTTTTGTTTACTAAATGCTCAGTTCCTAGGACAACGCCTTGAATAATGTATATCCTCCATATATATTTATATAGTGGATGAATGAGTTTAAAATAACAAATATTTTCCCAGTTTTACTGATAAGGAAATTTGAGGCCCAGGAACATGGGCTCTGAAGATGATACAGCCATTAAGTTGGGAGCCAATCATCCACTTCTCAAATAATTTTTGAGCTCCTATTATATGTCTGGCCATGAGCTAGGGACTGGTATCTCTGCCCTTTCCCATAACAAACACACACACACACACACATATGTGAATCAACCCTGCTTTCTACCCTTGCATGACTTACATTTTATTGGAAGATATAGACACTAATCAAATTATAAAAAAAAATTACATGATGATTATATATAGTGCCATGAAAGAATAAACATTTGGAAGTTGTTGAATAACTTAAACAATTTTTTATAGAATTACCAAGGAAAGCCTTTATGGGAAAAAAACAAAACAAAACAAAGCACATTTCTTGAGATCTGAAACATAGAAAAGAATGCACCTTGAGAAGTATTTGAAAAAGAGCATTTCAGACTCAAAGAGCCACAAGTGAACAGACTCATAGGTGAGAAAGAATCTTGTCATGTTCTAAGACTAACAACCCCATTAGTGTTGTTAGAACATAGTAAATGAGTAGGACATGTGTGAGAAGAAGGTGGAGAAATAGGCATGAATCAGATACTCTCCTTTCTGGAGACCTCACACCACATCTTATCATGCATATTAAACTGCATCCATATCCTTCATTAAATACAACTTTTCTATTACTGAGTTGCATTAATTAGTATATATGACATTCTGTATATACCCAAGTAAACAGTTAATTTTTATTGTGTGGATTTTTTTTTTTTTTATTTTGGTGTCAGTGATTATTTTTCAAGTCCCAAACACTGGGTCACATCCTTGAAGGTTCCTAGGATCTGGGCACTGAGGCTGTAGCATTTACTGGATAAAGGTTCCCGGCCTGAATAAAATAATGGATTGGAGAGGGGCAAGAGTAGAAGCAAGGAGGTCAGTGGAGGGCCTGTTTCAGAAAAAAATGGTTATCAAGTTATGGTGATGGAGTAGAGATGCAAAGTAGTAGACAGGTCAGAGACATATTTTTTTTTTGATTCTTTTTTTTTACCATTTTTAGATGTACAGT
>NW_012148853.1:536287-538611 GCF_000956105.1 Propithecus coquereli | reverse complement strand
AGTCATCATGTTAAATTACATATTTTATGAAACAACTATAATTATTTTCCAAAGCAAAAAAGTAATGAAAAGAATGGCCCTGTTTTTCTTGCCAATCTCTTTAAAGTTTGACCTAATAGAGGACAGTTGGATTCTCATATCTGCTTCTGCGTTCAATCTCTTACAATATTATATATAATACATGTTTTGGAAAATGTCACGAATACTTGTGACAAAATAGGAATGAAAAGGCAAACAATTTCTTATCATGACTATGAAACTACTTTTGACCTGCGGATCCCCTGGGTTTCTGGACTACACATAAATGTTTCTGACTTAAAGTAATTAGCGATTCTCATTTGTTCCTCCTATCCTGAATTCCCTTTGGAAGATCAATAGTTTTCCAGAACTTTGTTTCTTTGTTCATCTTCCAATGATGATTGGCCTTTATAGGAAATTCTAGTAACATTCAAATTTAAATCTAGATAATTTTTGGGGGGGAAATCTCACCCTGAATTCTCATGTCCTACCCCTCCAGTGGGCTTATAGAAATTCATGACCTCAGATTGTGGTTTTCTCACCTCTTCCTTGTCTGACATTCTGTGAATGAAGGAAAATGTTCCACAGCACCAAAGGAGGCATCCTCCACTGTCTTTAAGCTCAGATCTTAGCATGGAGGCCAGTTGGCATTGCACCCCTGGACATCCCCCATTATCCTAACAACATTTATAATAGTTACTTTGTTCTTTTTAGGGAACCAGTCTTGTTCTGGGATGGTAGTCTGGAAACTATGAAATGTTATTAGCTAAGAAATAAAACTACATTTTCAGATATATGATTCTGTCCTCAGCAGACAGAATGTTCTCTCCACTTAGATGCATGACTTTCTAATATTCATTCTCTCCAGAAAGCATCCCTTTACGTCTTAGCTCTTGGCTTGAAAAAGCAGAATAAGCACAGTGTAGAAAATAACAGAGAGTTTTATGATGCCTGATCTTATGGTTCAAAATCATACCCATAAACACAACCGTAGAAAGGACACCTTCATCTCAAAGGATAATTTTCGCCTGTAACGCAGATCCAATCTTTTGGGAATAAACTATAGATTGTACAAACTTTCCCAATGTTAGGGTACCATTTAGCTTTTTCCTGCCTATTAAGTAGAACTGCTTTGTGTTAGGAGAATCCAATCACTTAAAAGGATGAGAATTTTTATCCTAATTGTCTGTTTTTATTAAATAGAGATATATCCTAAAATAATGATATAAGGTAAAGAAGATTGAGAAAATCATTATGAATGTTGTTAAATATGAAGCTAAAATAAGTTTGTTAATTTCTCATCCACTTCACAGATTTGATTATTGCTGCCATGGCCCAGTGACCTTGGGTTGTCTTCTGTTGCAGAGAAGGCATCTTCTTTATGGAGCATGCTTAACCGTTCACTCACTCAATCACTTTTTCATTCAAGTATTTTTGGACCATTTGCTATATTCAGGTTCTAAAGAGACAAAAATTAAAAAGAGTTGGTTCCTGCCATCAAAGATGTCATGAGACGATATAGAAAACAGATGATGCAGATGTAAAGAAAAGAGTGTGATAAGTGCAGTAATAGAAGCAGAGTTAGAAAGACAATGAAGAGGGTAGATGGCAGAATAGCTGACTCTTCTAAGCTAGGCAGTCTCCTAGGAGTAGATAACATTGGAATTGGGCCTTGAGGTATTAGCAGCATTTTAGCAGGTAAGCAAGGAGAAGGTAAGGAGAGATGGGAAAGTCCAAGAAAAGAAGACATTCTGAACAGAAAAAGGAAGTGTTAGCAAGCTGGACAGGCAAAGTAGACGTTATTTGTTCAGTTGTACATCTGGCTCATAACACCATTTCTATAGAAATTAAAACCTTAGGTAGTTAAATACATGTGTTTGTCAACGCCAGTTGGATTATAAAATTATCATTTATTTGTCTCTCTTCACTCATACAAACAGGTTCCTCAAGTCATTCCTGATAGGAAAATCGAAAAGACTAACTATGGACCAAGTGGAAAATGAAGATAGCTGTATTAAGTGAATCTTAGAGGCCTCATCAATATTTCCATATTTGATAAAATTAAGCAATAAACATGTTATATCAGGAAAAACAATATGTTAACATTCTGTATAATATATATTTTTAATTTCTACTTAACATCTTTTGCTCAGGAGAAACTTTTCAGAAAGCCCCCATGCCAAGTTTAATGATTCCTGTAAATTCTTCTTGCTTTGGGTCAGATAATACATACATCAAGAATATTTTGTTGGCCGGGCGCGGTGGCTTATGCCTGTAATCCTAGCACTCTGGGAGGCCGAGGCGGG
>NW_012148853.1:530557-535937 GCF_000956105.1 Propithecus coquereli | reverse complement strand
GTCAACTCTCACCTGGCCAGTGATGTCTGCTGCCTGCCTGTTCTTAACAACTCCTTCCTCACAGACAGCAGGTCTAAGGCCCAGATCTACTCATGCTTTTCTTTCTTACATCTTCACCGCAAAACTTCTACTCCTGCTCAGCTATGCATTACTTTGTTCAATCATTCATTAAAAAAAAAGCTTATTGCGTTTACATTTATTAGAGACTGTGCAAAATACTAGAGATAAAATACTTAACAAGGTCAGACATGTTTTTCTTCTCTTATTATAATTAATTCCAATAAGAGACAACTGAAGTTAAATAATTCACCTATGCTGGACCAAATTTCTCCAAGTTGCCAAAAAATGAAATAGATGTAAACTTCAATAATCTTGCATTTTCTGTTACGTCAATGGCAGGTTGGGAAGGATTACTACATTAAAAAAATTAAAACCTTCAAGAACAGTTATTGTAAAGAGTAGGAAGAATAAAAGTCAGTGTGGAATGCAAGAGAATACTGAAAATCATGAAATTAATCCTTTTAATAGCACTTTGATCTGCTTAGACTAGTTTCATTAGTTCCAGGTACTGTTTATTATTATGGTTGTTGGACAACTTATTTTTCAAAATGCTTAAAATAATTGTTATGAGGATTAAGTTTACAAACATGAAGTCAATTTAACATACCTGCATTTGGAAATATAATAGAATTTTGATGTAAGTTCTGTACAGTATTATAAAATAGATACATAGTAACATTTAACATTTAAACCTTCCTAGCATCTCTCTGTGGAAACTCACATTAAGAATTACCATAGTAACGGAATCTCTAAACTTTCACAAAATGTATGCACTTAAATGTTTTGAGTGTTACAAATATAATGTGATGATTTTTGAAAGACTCCTTGTTTCTGGGGTCAGTTTTTCTTGCTTGTTGTTAGTGGCTCCAAGAATTTATTAAAAACAGCTACATGGCATAGTCTTTAATTCCAAGCACTTTTTGCCAATTACCTTAATGAATTTTTTATCTCTGATAGGCACTCAGTCTTGTTAGTGCTGAAATATTTCTCTTAATCTACCTAATCAATTAGTCAGTCAGTCATCTACCATGTACTAAGTATAAAGGTAGGCATGTCAAGGGATCCAGAAGAAACAAGAAAAAAGTTTCTACATCAAGGGGCTTAAAACTGTACAGGCTAAGTCAGTGTAAAATGGATCAGAAATTACGAAATACAATCTGTGAGTGCAATAGAAAGAAAGGCATCAGTGAAAGTTTGATAAAGCAGTCCTTGAGTTGGGATTGAAAGGTAGAAGCAATGTTTGAGGATGGTGATCTCTTGTACCTTACTAGTATCCTTCTTAGTATTCCTGTCTTAAATGGAAAAGGTGCTGTTTCTCTATTTTTTTTTAATATATATACTGTTGCTGAGATTTGGTTTCAACCATTCATTTCTAGATGTCAGCATTTTAATAATCTTCCATGCTCTGGCAAACTATGAAAAAATAATACGGGCTGTGAATTCTCAGCTTCTCCCAGATATTTTACAAAGTTAGACACTTACACTTGTGCCATTGATTGTGACAAAGAATATGTAGCTATTTCTTTGATAAAGGAGAATTCTGCAATATTCTGATAGAAATACTAGTTTGACATTTCAATTTTCTTCTCTGTCTCTCAGATTTAGGTTTCTTTGCATATTATTTAACTTATTTAACTGCTAAAGATGACTGGCGAGATGGGAAAACTTAACCTTGAATGGGTAACAAACTAAATCATAGTCTGTGGTCAATGTTAAGAATTCTCTGAAGACTTTCCAAGGGAATATGGGATTGTACAGTAGATTATGGAGGTGCTATCTACAGGAGAGCTTCTAAAAGGAACTGTGAAAGGAATTTTGAGAATCACAATCAATCTCAGATTTGAGAATTAAGAATACATGTGCTGCAAAAAAGGGATCACATATGGCAGAAAACAAGTGGCTTACTGTATCAAAGTCTACCCTAAGTCATGTGCCTGCTTTTAGCTTATGAGATTGGGTAGAAAAGGCCTACTATTACAGTCTGAAGTGGAGCTATATTACAGCATCCAAAGCTGCTTTGGAGGAAAAGGTTTGGGTTTCCCATAACTTTAGTTATAAAAATACTAAGTTGTCTATGCTTGTGGATGTGAAAAAGCTGTTCATGCTTAAAGACCAGCCATTCATTGCTGGTTTCTTTTCTTTGACATCAAAAGATGGAGTACTTCATTTAGCCAATGATATAAGAGATGGACTAGAGAGCCCTATAAATAGATAATTAGAATAAAATGTAATAGGTACTCTAATCAAAACATGAATCAAGTGCTTACAGAATGAGTAATTCCTCTGTGAGTATAGCAAAAGCTCGACTGAGGCAGTGCCTTTTGGACTATATAGAGTCCTCTGGATAGACCGGGGAGGAAAATGTGGAAGGATGCTAGAAGGACACAGCTGAATCAGTATTATCACATAGAAACTGTGATTTTTATTCCATTTTAATATTCATGTGAACTATCACTAAAAATATTTTTTGTTGTTGAGTAATGTGATCCAGTGGCTTATTTTCTAGAAAATTGTTGGGGAGTGTTCATATCATCCCAAGGCACCCTACTAGAGTAGATCAGATGAGCTCTGTAGTTCTGTAAAGCAGAGAAAACAAAATGTATACTTCATAAAATATCATATTCTGTCAGCTCTGGAGTTATTGAATTGAATTGTATCATTGGTCTAAGTCCCATATATCATTTCTTTTGTCCTTAAGTTTTAATAAGAAATATAAGTTGAACAAGTTTTATGAGGTATTTATAACAAAACATAAAACATGTGTAGGTAAAGAAAAATGCCATCAGTGACGAAGTATTAAGTGCTGGAAGCAATGAATTTGTTTTCATTATGTCAGGTACATATGAAAGGAAATGCTAATAAAATGGGTTTCCTTTTTAACACCTTGACAACTCCAGCTGCTTTTCTTTACTGATATTAATTTACCACAAAATTGAAAATAATTTGCTAAAAATCAAATTTGAATTCACTAAAAGGTTCTAACTTAACGTGAGTGAGTCAAAGAATTCTGAAATTGAGAGAAAAAAATAAAATACATATACATGGAGTAAGCCAAATTGGAAAGAAAACGTCATAAGAGACCTCCCTTCCCCTCTATATGCTCTTTTTAAATCTGGTGCTCCAATATTTTTTTAAGCATTCTTTACCAATTTATATAGAACAGAGGAGTGAAATAATAAATGTAAAATAAAGGTTTCCATTAAGGCTGGAAGTTATTCCCACTATTTGGTTATACAGAAGAAACAAAAATGCCCCTAGGAATGTTTCCAGGCTCTATAATGAGGAATTGCCAGGTGAAAGATAACCAGAATTCCAATTTCATATTATTGATATTGTAGCTTTCTTTTTCCTTTTTTCTCCTTAGTCAGTCATCCGTCCATCGATCCTCTTTTATTCTTCTGTTCCTATCACCAATTATTGGTTTATTCATTCTGCTATTTCTCTTATCAGTCTTGTCCTAATCATCTCCTACCCCCTTTATACCAATCCACAGATATCACTTCTTTCTAAGTCTCAGTGTAGGCTCCTAATGAACATTTCTATTCTGACCTGGATTTAAATCTGATCTCTACTAATCACTAGCCAGGAAAGTTACTCATTCTCTTTGTAACTATTGAATTTTGTTCTAAAAAATTTTTTTAATAAAATAAAAAGAAAGAAAATGAGGATAAATAGTGCAAGGTTGTTGGTAGCATTTGATAACTTACGTTCTTGCAGGAGTGTGTTTAGTACCAGGTGGCCTGCCTTCTGTCTGTTAAAATTTCCCTGATAAGTTGGTTATTGCACATCTCTATTTTGTCATATAGGAATAATCTTTTCACATTTGTTTTATTTTTCCGAGGAAAATTAGAACTCCCATAGGCTTGCTTCAGATGCATTCAGTAGAAAATTGATAATACGAGTAAGGGACTGTGTCAAACACATATTCCTATGTTTGTGTTAAGTTAAATCACTAAACATGGCCAGTTCAGTGCTTGGCCAGGTTAGTGCTATTTTTTTTTTTTTTTTTTTGGTAAATTTACAAGGTGTCTGATTTGTATAGTTTGCAGAATCCTTTACATACAAAAAGAAATCCAGTACTTTTCTTTTCTTGAAAGAGAAGGAACTGCATTTCCTTCCCTGCTGAAAGTTCCCTTGTAGTCCAGGCCTCCTGCTCTTCTCATGTAAGCCCAGTGCTGCTGATCTGTGTGCTCCATATTATCTTAGAGAGAGAGAGAGAGAGAGAGTGTGTGTATGTGCGTGAGCGTGTGCGTAAGTGCACATGCATGTGTGCACATGTGTATGCGCATGCATGTGTGTGTATGTAGAGGTAAGAGGAGGCGTCTGAGATAGTAGTGATTTGGGTGGGGAATAAGGGAAAGGGAAGATTTAAAGCCCTAAGGATTATATAAAGTTATAAATTGTAAATCCAGCCAGAGCTAACACTAAGATAGCCTCAATTCATTCCCTCCTTTGAGTAGTTAATTTCTCTTACCTGGACTGTCATATTAGCTTCTCACAGATTTTCCTGCTTCTAATCTTTATGTCTCTCTACCCTGTACTTCATTGAGTGGCCAGAGTTCTCTTCATAAACAGTTCTGTTCCTTTCAATTCTTGTGTCCAAAGCCTAATGGGACTCCCATTTGCTCTAAGATGAAACCTACGCTTCTTAGCAGATGATTACAAGTCATCCACAGTCTGCTGCCAATCAATTTTTACAGCTGTATCCTTTATTATTCTCCTCTGCCTGTTGCCCCTACCCAACTCACACAGCGCTGCAGTTAAATCCGACTGTCCTCATCGCCAGAAGGAACTTTCATGACTCCCTGCCCAGTCTTTCATCAGCCTGGGAAGCAACCATTTTCCTTCACGCTCATTTGTTGAAATGTTACTCATCTCTTGAGGCCTAGTAAAATGTCCCCTTCACTCATCTATTCCAGACAAAATGTGTCATTCCCTCATCTGTGGGTTTGCAGTGCTCTGTATTTATCACTATTATAGCAATGGGGGGTTTTATCCTGGGTTTTATGAACTAGTCCTAATTTCTAAGATTCTATCCTGTTGTCAGACATTGTTTCACTAAATTTGGTTTTTAATGTATATCCTCTATGATTATGGCATTTATAATATGCCTGATTCATCTAAAGTATGTATATAGCTATTTTACTGCCTCCATCATTCTAACTATCTGGAACAGGCAGTGTACAAATAAATCATTATTTGATAACTCAAATACTCTGCTTTTCCCATCCCATCTTCCACATGTAATCACCTGCTGAATGGTAAGTAAGCAAAGGCCAATTTTCTATCTTTTATTATACACCCCCCACCCCCACCCCAC
>NW_012148853.1:503056-530507 GCF_000956105.1 Propithecus coquereli | reverse complement strand
CCCACCCCCTGCCGCCCCGCCATTTAGTCTCTGGCAGCACCTAGTCCCATTCATATGCAGAATAGGAACTCAACAACTATGTATTGAAATGAAGTGATAAAACAGGAGAAAAAGCCCAGCTGGTTAACTAATCCAGTGACAATGACCTTGAGCTTCCATCATCTGTGAAGAAGCTGGATGATTAAAGAAAGGGTTGGGGAGAAGACCTGGCCTGTGTAATGCAAGTGAATATATAAGTGCTGAGAACAGGCCTGGTAAAAGTTCTGTATTATTACTTGAAGGCAGTTATCAGGCTGTCTTCCTCTGTTGGTTAAGCATCTTTATTTAGCATGATTTCCAAACTCCTTGTTCTGCTGCATGTCTTCCTCTAGATTATTTCTTATTCACTAATATTCTCCTAAGAATTGGATGCCCTTAGTCAGTCACAGTAATTCTTGGTATACATGTGGAATTAACCCAAAGTCTGGTGAGAATGTGGATAGAAAAAAAAAAAAAAGTGACTTCCATCCCCGTACCAAAAGCTAATGTCTAACTAAAATTTAGCACTTCCTTCAATTACAAATGTAGACAACAGACCACAGTAGGACTTGTGATTTCCTAACTAATAGAAGTCAAGTATTTTCATATCACATTATAGTTGTTATAAATACTTGACATTTTTATAAGGTCATCACTATTTTAAATTAATTATTGGTGTTATTATACCACTGCTAGATCAAATAATAATATATCACAATATTTTTAACATTTTGATGAATTTTTAATATTATTCACTTTGTAATTCTCTGTATTTTATTTCATGTTTTTAATACCTTTATTCTGAGAAGAAGAACACCTAACCAGACTGCCAAATGGCACCAAAAAGGATAAGATCACTTGGACTAGTTAGATTTAGAGTATGTGGATAAGAACGTAACATTCACTTTCATTAATGCAGACTTAGACTGCCTTTCCTTTGTGTTTTAACCACTATAATATATATGTTTCATATCTATTAATATATATATTTATTATAGCTTCATATGGTAGAGGAGTTTATAAAATGCAATATCCAAGTCTTCTACTCCCCACTCCCTAAAGATAGCCATTATGATGCATTTTGGGTATTTTTTCAGATATTGGCTGTATATAATGTATATACTCAAACAAAAAAGAAAAATATATATTAGTATACTGTCACACACAATCCACATCATCTTCTACATACTGCTTGGGTTCCTGTTCAGCACTGACTTCTAAGTTGCCAAGTCATACTCTTGATTCACACCAGTTTTGTCGTCAAAAACTTTCCGGATGTTTTCAGTTCCATTATCTTTAAGACATATTTTTCCACTTAATTAATTAAATGCTTTAAATAAAATATTCTTTTGCTATAGAACTTTTTATTTATCACTGCTAATTTTAATCTTGTGAGTTTTGTTGGATTGTCATAACCTAATCAAATCATTTAGAATTGCAGATATGCTTCCCGGCATTTTAGTTATCACTCTCATTTTAGTTATCACTCTCACTCTCTTTGTGTAATTATCAAATCGTCCTTAAATCATTCAACAAACATGTATCGAGTGCCTATCATTTGTCAGATACAATTCTAAGTGCTTTACACGTGTTTACTCATTTAGTTCCTCTAACAAGCTTATGAAATAAATAGAGTTATTATCTCCATTTTAAAGATATAGAAACTGTAACTTACCTAAGATTTATAGCTAGTACCTAACTATGAACGTAGATGAACACATCAAAGAGTGAATGAAATTATTAGCTGTAACTAGAAACTGTGATCTGGAGGTAAAGGAAACTGACACAAGTTTAGTAATAGGAAGAATAATTAGATAAAACTATCCCAAAAATTAATGAGCTTACTATACCCACTTACAGTTAAGAAGATCATAGATGACTGCCTATCATGAATATTGTAAAGGGATTCCTGCTTTAGTTGGGAGACTGGATAGATGATCTTTAAGTCTCTTTTTACTCTAGGGTTCTGTGGAATTGGTTCAGATAGCTAACTTGATATCTTTCTTTTAGCATTATTTCTATATGCTGTACCTCTAATTCTTACTGTTTTAATGAGTTGTTTTTAAAAAGTGTTGCCAGGTACTGTGGCTCATGCCTGTAATCCCAGCAATTTGGGAGGCTAAGATGGGGGGATTGCTTGAGGCAACGGAGTTCGTGACCAGCCTGGGCAAAATAGCCAGACCTCATCTCTTAAGAAATGAAAAAGATAAAAAAAAAAAAAAAAAAAAAAAACTATCAGGCACAGTGGTACAAGGCTGTAGTCCAAGCTACTTGGGAAGCTGAAACAGAAGAAATGCTTGAGCCCAGGAGTTCGAGGCTGCAGTGAACTATGCACTCTAGCCTGGGCAGCAGAGTGAGACCCTATCTCTAAATAAAATAAATAAATGAAATAAAAAGTGTTAATGTGCTGTCACTAGAATTGACTATTCTCAAAACCAATGGTTTATTCCCATTTTAATCATGGAGAGACTTGGGACATTGTTTTAAGTGATTTGTTCATACAAGTAACCATAGCATTCATGCCACTTTGAAATTGGATTTCAGAAAGGCTTCAGTGGAGAAAAACTCTATTGCAGGAGTCAAAGTGATGTTGCCCTCCTAGTCAACTCCTATGATTGTCCCATTATTGTATTGTACCCCCAAATCAAGCAGGTATGTCAATTGTGTATTAAATATCTGCTAACTTATGACCTTGTCCTGTATCTTTCCTTCAACCGTCTGAATCCTAATGAAAAGAAAATAAAAGGTAGCATCAGTCAAATTAACAGACTTTGTTGTCCTATGCAGGCTGACTTTTTGATTATCGTTTACCCTCCCATGTTTTCTCTGTGTCCTTAGACGTGGAAGTCAGTGTTTATTATCAGCATTGAATGGATTATTTGGCCAATTTTATTATCAATTAGAGAGCCAGCAATAATCCAAAATGAATTTTCTTGTGCTGGAGTATAGTCAATAAGACTGAGGCTTTTGGCAGGCCTGTGGTGCTCTTTTTGCAGTTTTCCTCCCTAAGTGCTCCAGGCCCCCATACTGAGCACCAGCAGGGGCTCAGGAAAAACCTGATTTATAGGCTCACAGCAGAGAGGTGGTGACTATAGAAAAAGATTCATCATATGGCCTTTTAGTTCTCACTATATCTTTCTTCTACATAGAACAAGAGGTTTAATACTCTAAATTTTTCAAAAGGTTTTTGGTTATTATACCTAGGATCTGACCATAACAGCCAATATGATGGTGATGTTGATGGCACTGGGAGAGATGAAAGTAAACCACTCCTGAGTTACCAGTGGGCAGAGATAACATACACTGGTCTAGCTATTAAGTTTATTCACAGCCCTGGCTGTTCTGATTGGTTAGTGTGTTGTTCTGATACTTCAGTGCCCATTTTACCTTTAACCCTTTAGATGTCACCTCTACCTACCCAAAGGTTGTTCAGTTAAGTTAACCAAATCCCCATTCAGCCCTGTAGCTTTATGTCTTGGCATAAATGCAAAATAATATTCTGACTCTAGTGCTACAGGAACCATATGAAATGGTAGTAACATATGGGGTGCCCATGCCATGAAATCAATTACATATTTCAAGTTTTAATCTGAAAAAGAGTCATTTATGCTAATTTTATTGGCTTAAAATAACTTCCCCAGGTTCCTCAAAGATCTTTTCCCAATCAACTGAATGGTTTAGGAAGAAGGAATATGTGGCCCCAACCTTTCACTTCTATTCTGAGAGATTTTCTCCTAATTTCCTCCTGGGCACTCTTGGCCCTCTATTGTCTTCATCATTTTTTCAGTATTGATCTACCCACGTTGTACTTGACATCTTGGTGCTTATATCTCTCCTTTATCTTCATCATTGGTATATTGGGAGACAAAACCTCAAGATTGCATAGAATGGATACATTGCCTTGACAAACATGAGAAGTCAAGAGATTATCAATAAGTAGGTCAAGAAATATAGGCTAGAGAGGCAAGAATAACCTAATTCTAGACCAACTATGATTATAGACCACAGTACATAAGTTGAGAAACAAGAATATTTTCCCCAACTTGACTGAAGCCATACAAATTTTGTATCAGTAAAGGGTTTTCTTTCTCTTCCGTCTTCCTCAGAGGAATACACTCTTCCTATTCTCTCTCACCCACTAAGGAGCTCAGCTCTTCCATAGTATATACTCAGATAAAACCAGTGGTTTTATGTGTATTATTTTTATTAATTTGACTTTTATTAATAATATTAAATTAACTAAAACTTTCAAACAATTTGGATGAAATAGTATGTCTTCAGTTAAGTTATAAAAGGGTGAAATTTCTTTGAAAATCTTTTGGCATTGTGAAACCCGAAAGGATTAACTTCGTCTAAGAGATAGAATAGATGATAGAAATTTTCTGTGCACAGAAAATTGCTGCTTTTAAAATTGTAGCTTGAAATCATCCAAGTAATGAAAAAATATATTTTAAACCCAACATACAGCATTATAGAAGTATCCTTTGAGGTCTGATCCTTGCTTTATGATTAGAGAAAGAATGCATCTGGGTATTTTTGTACACAATGAAAATTAATATGCTTTTTATTTTTTTCCAGGCTATTCATTGCTTTTTTCTCTAAAATCATTAGAATCAGTTTATGGTTAAAAAAGAAAGGTCTAAATAAGCTAATTATGTTATCAGTCAACTTACATTTACTTAAAACTATTAAGGGGCCCCTAATATAGGCAAAATGCAGTAGGAGAAATAAAAAGCATACAAACCATTATTGATACTCTTTGGGAGTGCACTTATGATGAGGTGTGAAGAAATCAGCAGGCATCTGCATATGTCAGACACCTGGCAATATGATGTGTGATAATTGCCAAATGCAAAATGCTAAAAAAAAATACACTGTAAGGAGAAAATAAGAGAAGTTCCTTCAGGTGTTAATTCAGAATTGAGGCTATATCAGCCAGGTCATAAACCATGGAGGAAATTTCAGTAAGAGAAGCTAGAGAGGAAGGACATTGAGTCTGAGGCTGACATAGAGAGCATGCTGTAAGCAGAGAGGGAAAAGTGTACCGAATATTGGGAAAATAGCAGGTACACCTACTGTACTACACAGGGGGACTAATTAAGTAGGATGGTGGTTTTCAAGTTTTTAACAACAAACCACCCTTTCTTAAAAGAATGTGTATATAGAAATTCCAATATTTAAAAAAAAAAAAACAGATACAAATGGGCTGCTCTGACTGAAATCAGGAAACTTAGGATGACAAGCTTTGGGAAAGCAGATGGAAATTCTTGATGTCACTGTGGGTTTAGTAGAAAGTTGATATTTATGCCGTGTATCTCTTGCCTTTTTTACCTGTCTGTAGTTTGACTCCTGCTCACCAGACTCTTACCTGAATTTCTGACTTGGAGACTTCCAATTCCCACTCTATTTTAACAACCTGCCTGGACCCTTTATTCTGTTGTCCACTGACCAGTTCTTAGTCTCTAGGTCTGTCTACTCAATTCTTCTCAATTATTTGTTCTGACTTTACATCTTCCTGTAGCTTCACCCAATTATAGATAGCCACTTTAGTTAAGTAAACCCACCCATTTTGAGGACAATGTCAGAGTAGTAGAAAAGAAACTGAAGAGGCAGCACTGGTGGGAAAAGAAAGGAAAGAACTTTTGCTTTATAAAGAATGTTTCGTAATAGAACTTGCGATGGACTAGATACAAAAAATGAAGGAGTTGGAACAAATAAGACTTACAGTTTTTGGCCAAATAGGGAAAAGATATGCCTTCATAAAATAAATTTCAGTAATTATTAATATTAATATGCACTCACCCTTCATGGTCTACAAAGCGTATTATTGTGAGTTCTCTCATTCACCTTCAAAACAATCCTGTTAATAAGATTTTATTTTCTTTGGCTATAGAAGAGAAGAAAGAGAGATCAAGTGCTTTGCTTAAGGTCATACTACAAATTAGTTCAGACTACCAATTTAACACCAATCTTGTGACTCTAGATCCTTTCTTTAATTCATGGTAAACATCTGATACCATGGAAAGCAGTAAAGGTATTTTGCACTTGCTTTGAGACTGGGTCTTGTGATGAGAGTCACATTTGCAATGTTGCAATTAGTCACCGTTAACATAGGGCTGGGAAATGCATAGCATGCATGTTGAGTTGCTTTTTCTACTCTGGAGAAAGACATCATTAATCAGTCTTTCTGTCTTTCCTGCTGAGCCTGGATGCTCTCTCACAGTCTTTCTCAACATATTACTCCAGGCAACCACTGATGATAAATCAGACTTTTCTGAAAGTTGGAACTCATTTGCCATTCTGACATTAGAATCTTGAAGTGATGTGCATGTTCTGGTGTGGAACCGTAAAATGGCATGCTTAATTTCAGGATAGCCCTTCCTAATTCCATGTCTGAGGCCAATTAACATCGTGAGCATCAGGTGATGCTTGTTAAACTGGCCCTAATTATGTGCCTGCTAATTGGGATTATCCTTTGATTGCTAGGACTAAGCCCCTACTTTGCACCCAAGGTCTAGAAACAGATGTTCTGTCTTGTTCCTCAATTCTGAAGTTCTGTTCTATAAAACTTCCTCTAAGCTGAGATCTTGATATGAATTCTCCCATATATTCCCAGAGTCCAGTTCCTATTGTCCAGTTTCTATGACTTGTATCAGTTATCTATTACTGTGGAACAAACCACCCCAAAACTTCACAGACATGAGAGAATAGCAAGTATTAACTTTTTGCATAAGTTTACAATTTTGGTATGGCTTTTTAGGAGTTGTTCATCTCTGCACCAAGTGGTATCATATTTTTTGTTTGTTTGGTTGGTTCAGTTTGGATTTTTTTGTTTTTTGTTTTTCATTTTCCTGATTACCAGTTAATCACAGAATTTTTAATTCCATAGCTTATTAAAGAAAGGCCATACACTGAAGTCAATACATATACTTAGCATTCCAGTCTAAGCTTGTCTCAGTACACAACTGAAAACAATGACAAGGTATAGCCTAATAAATGCTAGAGGGCCTTTAAAATATAAGAAGAAAACAAAGACGTGTTTACAGGTAGTAAGCTTCATCTTGCACATTGAGAGGATCCACTTTCAAGATGGGTAATCCACATGGCTAGCAATTTGTACTCTCTTTGTCTAAGAGTTAGTCCAGGGCTGTGGGCTGGGGGTTTCAGTTCCTCTCTACACGGGCCTCTGCAAGGCTCCTAGGGCTTATTTGCAGCATGATGAGGGGTTCCAAAAGCAAAGGTTCCTAGAATGCACGCCATCCTATGATCTAATATCGGTGCCACTTCTGCCATATTCTGTTGATCAAAGGGGTCACAAAGTCCCACACAGATTCAGAGGTAGGGCCTTAGGCTCCTCCTCTTGAAGGGCGGGGGATAGGTAACAAAGTTCTAGAAGAACTATATATCTGGAGAGATGGTAATCTTTGGAAAAATGTAATCTGTCACAGTGCCCCTGCAGGACACTATTGCCTTTGCCTGATTAGTCACTGCCAGATTGCTTTGACCACCTTTTAAGACATTGACCTCCTGCCTACCACTGGACTCCCAGGCATTGTCCACTGTCCACCTAGATCTCTATTTAGTGGCCCATCATCACAGTTTGGGCTGTTGCTACCATAATATATTCTTTTACTTGTAATTCCTCCTACTGCTAATGTTTGGCACGCACCAGGAAGGCCTTTCTGAACTTGAAGTTGTCCCATCATCAAGAAAATCTGGAAAAATGAGATGATCGAGAGAACAAAAAGCATGCTTTTTAGAGCCAAATGGACCTGGTTTCAAATCCTTGCTTAATAACTGAACTCTGGGCAGTTTACCTCTCTGATTCTCAATTTACTTTTCTATCAAGTGAGTATAATATAATTTCCATATCCTAACTGCTTTGAGAATTAAACATGTTAATACAGTAATAGGTTTATTGAGTAGTCTAAAAGCTGTGGGATATCAATATGAAAAGTTAATTTTTATTCAATGATTACTTTAAACTATGCTCTGTTTTTGCCTTTTCCTTTCTTATACACAATGTCTTTAGGTTATTTTTTCTTTCTATTGTTTGCATTTCTATTTACTTTAAGTTATTCAAATTTTTATGTCAGTTAAAACTCCCATATCATGCCCAGTTTAGCGTGTCCTCCTCCCCACAGTGCAGACCTGGTTTTTATCTTGAGCAACTTGGAGTGGGGAGAAGGTATGGTATCCCTTTTACTGTGTCTTCTACTTATCACCTAGGGGCAGAAGTAGGGAGTGTTGAGTTTGATTGAGTGTGCTTTGGTATGGAGAGTCTTCTCCTTCCTCCTTTTCTGAGTCTGGCTTTGATGGGATTGGAGGGCATATGGGCTATGGGAGATAAGAAAAGAAAGGGCCTGGTCACCTGTGAGTCATTTGGAAGTATCGCTGGCTTTGCTCTGGCCAGGCTGATTTTGTCTGCTGCTTGTGGTGTCTCTGTTGATGGTGGCCTTGATTTTGGAGGGGAGGGCCTTAACTCCCTCTGTCAGTGAAGACCCCTGGAGAGGTGCAGCATTGTCTCCAGCCCTCCAGCAGTCCATGCACACCTCTCTAATGGACATTGCCTTGACTGGCCATTGACCACCTGAGTAATACTAAATGACTGCTCCTTTCTTTACCCTCTATACTTCTTCATGTGGAACCACAAGAACCATGGAGGGCATCATGGAACAGGAATGGGAATGCCTGCCCAGCTTTTGCTTCCCAAGCATCTTACCTCATGCACAGTTTCTTTACTCCATGGTATGGGCTGCAAGAGAAAGTATATCCAGTTCAGTGATATGCAGTTGAGAAGCCAGCACCAGGCCCATTGTTCCCAAACTCCAGGGCTTTCTTTCACAGTGTTCTGTTTTGATGGCCACATTGAGGTTGGCCTGTTGCACCTACAGCTGGAGGTATCCTGGTCCAGGGTTGAAGTTATCAACTGCTCATTTTTCCAAACTGCCCTGATCTGAATGAGTAAATCCCTAAGGACCTTCTCTGTTACTTGTCTTTGTCAGGGTGGGCATCCCACCAGGATAAACATTATTGCTACTCCCCCTGCCTATTTGGTTTTATAATCTTTCAACTCAGCTTTTGTGCAGTCCTTTATTCCCTGCTCCTTGTGGCAGTAAGTCCCAGGAAACAAAGAAGCATTGTTTCAGCAGACTTTCAAAGGAGCAGCAGCATTTTGTCTGAGTCTAACAAGAATTGAATATAATTGGAGCCCTCTCTAAGGTGTGCCCCTAGTCAGTGCACCCTGTGTGATGCTCACTCTGTAAACAAGGGCTATCTGTCTCTGTGTAACCAGCATGATGTTTTAGGGATTTGTTTATTTTTTCTAACAATGGATGTAAAGCACTGCCTGCTCCTATTTAAGTTAGATACTAACAGCTTCCTTAGAGATTCTGGGCATATTAAAATACTAGCTGTGAAAGCAGCAGTGAAGGAAGCTGTGCATTGTTAATCCTTCCTGTGACAGAAGCTTCAAAAAACAAGCCTTGAAGCCTTGTTTATGAGGGTGGTGTTTCCTCCGCTCCTTACCAACTATGTGGGTGAGCATGGGGTACCCCTCCTGGCAAGCCTGTAAAGCTATGGGAGCTGTGACTGTTGCTATTTTTTATGGTAAACTGATTGTTGGCCTTCACTAAATATTCACAGCTCTATTAGCCAAGACCCCCACTGTTTCTCAGGGAGTAAAAACTGGGTAGACTTCCAACTTTTTGTGCCCACTCTGTGCCTTAACAATGGCCCCAGGACTGCTATTTTCAACTGAATCTAGAATAAGAGATCTATTATATTTTCCTGTTTATATTTGCCAGTTACATTTGCCAGTTTTTTACAAATTATTTTTAAAGTGATCTG
This sequence comes from Propithecus coquereli, assembly GCF_000956105.1. Taxonomy (NCBI): domain Eukaryota; kingdom Metazoa; phylum Chordata; class Mammalia; order Primates; family Indriidae; genus Propithecus; species Propithecus coquereli. Next base: position 520,640 of record NW_012148853.1, on the reverse strand, counting down.
CTCTCAATTTTTAAATCATTAAGACTATGGCCATATATAATAGGCTCTATTCTAGGTAGAACTGAAACCAATTTTCCATCCTTTTGACCTTGACTGATGCTTGACATATGTCAGTGTATGGGATTAGATGCTATGTTGCTTTTTAAGCTTCTCTGTGGTTTGTATCTTTTTTCAGCATTTATAACGGAAATTTAGAAGAATGTATTTAGTTGGTCTAAGGTTTCTAACGCCATTTTCATCTTCTCTTTTCTGCTTAAAATTATTTAAAGGGTCCTTAATTGTTTTGTTCATTGTGACACATGTGGTCTTCTATAGTCCCACCCCCAGGCCTTTTCTTCATCTATTCTCCAGCACATGCTCTTTCCTAAGCCAGGATCATCTCATTCCAATATCCTAGATTGCTCAGGAAATACTCATTTTGGTAACGTATTACTTACCGTTTGACTCCTTTTGAATGTTTCATGAGATTCAGTCTTGTCTCTCATTAGGAATCTGAAGTTAAAATGAGTGATAAATCGAGTCCACATGGTCCCATATGTGTCCATATGCATGAATAACCTAAAAATCTTCAGCAAACTAGAATTAATTTATCAAAAGCAGGAGATGACCATTTGACTCGGAGGATGAGGGGTTTGGTGAAGAGTAGTGGTAGGTGTGGAGAGGCAAATTATATGTGTGTGTGTGTGTGTGTGTGTGTGTGTATGTATGTGTATACATACAAACTCTTCTACTTCTTTGGTAGGAGGAGAGTTTACCAAGAGCAAAAAAGATGATAAATGGAATATGTGGTTTCTATGGTCCTGATGTCTGTTATGGGAAAGTCGGAAACTCCTGAGGAAGCTGTGGAATTGGCCTGGCTTCATTGTCAGCACCAGGGCAATACATTTCCCTTTCTCCAACCTACTTTTCTCGCCTCCATCTTCTCTAAATTTGTCCTCTGTGGTATTTGTTTTGATCTCCATAGTAGGGTAGCGACTACATTGAAGGGAAACATTGCTAAATCGACTTTAATCCAGGTACAATATAACGAGGGCATGTCCTTGGCTTGAGGGTTTTCACTCTGGATAGGACTGGACAGTTCCATCATAGCCCATGGCCACCACAAAAGATATCAACTATATTTACTTAGTTTTCTTGTTCTCTGCAACTCAAATGCCAGAAATTATGTATTTATTTTGATTTCTCTCTCAGGTGGTGAAATGATGAATAAGACATAGAATCATTGTCATGCAGTTCACAGTCCCTGCATTATCCAATATGGTAGCCACTAGGTCCATGTGGTTATTAAAACTGAAGTTAATTAAAACAAAATATTGAGTTTCTCAGTCACGTGATTCACATTTCAATTGCTCAGTAGCCATGTGTGGCTTGTGACTGTCATATAGGACAGCACGATGATAGAACATTTCTGTCATCATAGAAAGGTCCATTGGGCAATGCTGGTAGACTCTAGTGGGAAAAAATACCTGTTGCCTTTTATTGAGCTTATATTATATGTCAGGTATTGAGCTAATTGTTATGCACACATTTTTATCATTTACTCTAATCAATATTTCTATAAGATGGGAGTTGATATGCCCATTTTACAGAAGAGAAAGATGAGGCATAAAGCATTTAAAGAAAATTTCTTATAATTCCTTATAATATATGAAGCAATATGTTATAATGAGCTTTTAATATTCACTGAATGATAAGTTTAGTTATGTAGATCTCATAGCTGAGGCAGTGGAACCTCTTATTCAAAGCCAGATTAAAGGGTGTCTGGAAAACTGAACTATAAGTAGATCTAACCTCACTGGAATAATTCCAAAATTTGATACCAGTTTATTTTGGCTTCCTCATGTGACTCCTCACATAATGGCCAGTTAGTACTCAGTCCTATGGAAGAAGACAGTAGCTTGAAGAGAAACAAAACAAAATGAAACAAAATTCTCATGGTCCAGGCCTACTCCACATTTAAATAAATCTTGGAGAAGTATTTAAGAATATGACTTTGAAGGGGTATTAAATTATTAACCAGGGTACCCATGTGTCTTGTTCTGGGGGAAATGGCTTTTAGGATCTAGTATATTTGATAATTTAGTGGCCTAGTGATATAACTAAGTAGTCTCATGCTTATAGTTATTCCCTCACTCAGTAAATAGTAATAGTTTCTCATGACCTGTTCTGCCTGAGGCCTGTGGCTGTGTGATAGAGATACAAAGTTGGAAAACATGTCCTTCTCTCAAGAAGCTTGCAGTCCAGGAAAGAACACAAAAGAATCCAAGAAGATACAAGAAATGTTTGAGCACTGAATTCTAGTAGACATTCTAGGTTACAGAATAAACAGACACGATCTCAAGGCAACTTCTAACAAGTAGAAAGAAAAGAAATTCGTGTAAATGAATATAACACAAATTAGGATTTGGAACCCTGCAATAGTGGTAGAATGTGTCAGTGTGCCGTAACAAATCTTATACAACAAAACGTTTGCTATAAATGCTGTAGATGCATGGGGAAAGACATAGCTACCAACCTTGGAGGAGTGGAGAAGAGGAGTGATGGATGGGGACTGGGGAAAGGTTTAAGAAAATGGTGGGATTTAAGCTGGCCTCCAAAGCTGAAAAGGATTGGGTGAAAGGAAATAGCAGGCAGAGGATCAGCAAGAGCAAGAGCAAAGAGTTTGGGAAGTGCAGCCTCTGCTCGGAATGTTGGTGAGTCTGCTGCGATCACAGCCTGATTATAGGGGGAAGAACTGATGGATCTGGCTGAGGACAGGCTGGGCACTTTGAGTGGGTCACACTGAGGCACTTGGAGCTCTTCAGAGGATGGTGAGTTTTTCCATAACAGGGACAGTAGTCAAAATGAGGAGATCTCATCTGAAAACCTTCTTTGAACTGCAAAAGAAAAAAATGAACCTTTATGTATTTATTTATGTAGACAATAGCTGTTTTAGTTTTCTCATTGTGAATGGTTAAAGATTTAATGTGGCTGGTTTTGAGGAAAACAAACAAAACCACTTTGGAATTAACAAAAGTGTTTTTTTTTTTTTTCAACTTTAATACTCTTTAGTTAGTTAATAGTTCACACCCTGTAAATAATGTAAGAGCTCCATCTTTACTACATTGCCTTGCAGAGTGCAAATTAAGAAGTTCGTCTCCTTAAGGTTTGAGTTTGATAACAAACAGCTACAGATTCCCAGGAGCAGCCTTTAACTTCCTGTAAACTGATACCAGAATGAGTTCATCCCTCCAAAAGGAAAAACTAATATGGTAGGTGAATTAAATTCCCTTCACTCCAAAGAAAAGATTTTACCTGAGCTATGCACTACTCTCTAGGACCTGTGCTTTAGAAATGTCTGGTGTAGAGCATGTCACCTGTGATTTCAGATCAGCCGCCTAATACTCTGAACATTGACTCAGACCTTCTAATGAACTGAATGTATGACAAACAGGATGAGAAGGTATGCCTCACACCCACCAGGGCTGAATCCCAATCCAGAGAGAGACATGAGTTCTATCATTAAGTTTTAAAAGTATGAGGATTACCTCCCAGAAAGTCCTTCTGTGATTGAAAGGGTCATGCATCTCAGGCTGGGCTACTGGCACATAACCCTCTTTCTGCATCCTACTGTAGTTTTCCAATCCTTATATGAGAAGAATGACTAGAAGAGTGAAACATGTTAAAAGAGAAAAAAGAACTAGGCATCTAAATAAAGTGACTTAGATTCAACTTCTGAGTATGTTACATAAGATGGCAAACAAAAAAAAAATAGAAATGCAAAGATCAAACATATTCATTTCCTTACTCATTGTGTCTGGCTCTTCCATCTTCTCCCAAATATATTCTCATTTTGGAGAACTCCTCTGCCTCCTTTTCAATTATTTGTTCTAATTGGGGCAGTCAGTCATAGCCCAACTCATTAGGCACAGTTGATCATTTTGTAATGGGCTTCTGGCCCCAGTCTAACCAACCCATGTGCTTCCTTTAGATTTTTTCAAGCTATATTTAAGAAGAGAAGAGAAACAATTCTTTTCTGCTATTGAAACTTTGAAAAGTGAGTCTTGGGCTCAGCTAGTGGCCTGTCATGTGGAGAATGTTGTACTAGCAGAAGGAAGCCACAGTATGTCCAGCTCTTAGATCCCAGGGTTCATTAATTTATTATATTCACAGGCAACATTCTTTAAAAATTTGTCTGTGAATGTGGTGAAGAAAATAAAAGAAAGGAGCTTAGATGAGGAATAGAAAGGGAAAGTCCGGAAGGCATTCCAATGTCTGTGTCATTGTTCCTGACATGCTAAATCTCTGTGCCTGCCAAGATTATATGAAATGGCTCAGTATCCAATCAATTTTTTATATCTGCCTAACTTAGTTAAGGCAGCTTCCTATTACTTGCAACCAAAACACTCTTTGCTAATATGTAAGAATAGGTATACCTAGCCTTCTTTTGTATCTTTAATCAAATCCCTACATATCTCATAAATGACTGGGCTGAATATTGAAATTTTCTTTCTTTCTAAGTACATCCTACTGATGATAACTTTCCACCTCTTTAATGTGTATGGGTTCTATAATGCTTTGGCAAAACTTGTGAACCTGTTAAATTCCAAAACTTATAAAATTTTCATGTTGCCATGCTCGATAAAATATGATTTTTTTATTTGCTTTACCACCTCCACAGACAAATTTCTAAAGAATGTTGCCTGTGGGTATAATAAATTAATAAACCATGGGATGTAAGAACTGAACATACCACATTGTGGATAGAAAAAAGTTCTTAAATGCTTCATTGGTTACTCTTCATTAGTTATAATGTCTTGCTCTCTTTTTATTAATTACAGTGTTACTGATTCACAATAAGTTATTAATTTTTGTATTTAAAATCAGATCATGGATAGTATTTATTTTTTTGTGAGTAAAGCAGATATCTAGTTCATTTTACAAGGTTTAGATTGTGTCTGAGTTCTTTATTAAATTACCTCTCTTTCTTTGCATTTATTCTTAGCAGTTGCCAGGCAACTTATATGATACTTGGCAAAAATATTCTGAGAGGATTTTTTAAGAATAAAATTAGTAGAGGCACAGACCCCTTGTAATGATGGATATTATAGTTGTTCAGATGTAAAATTAGCCACTGTGAATGAGGATTATTATTTAACATTATACTAAATGGGAATTTCTGTCCAATTGTAAGCTGGATCTCCCACCTAACAATTTGCCTGAATAACAAAGAATATCTTAATTCCCTATTTAAAAAGAAAATGAGGTTGATAAAAAATAACAATGACTCTTTTATTGAGTTTAAAAAGGTGAGTGATTTGCCCAAGAATTTTTTTTTTCACTGATTCAAACTGCTGTCCCTAGCAAAATGGTTCAAAGAAAAGCAATCTTTTCATTTCAGATTTCCTATTACTGTAGTTTGAATGTGTCCCCCAAAGTTCATGTGTTGGAAACTTAATGTCCAATGCAACAATATTAAGAGGTAGGACCTTTAAGAGGTGATTAATGCCATTATCTTGGGAGTATGTTAGTTGTGGCAGAGTGGGTTCCTGATAAAAGAATGAGTTCAACCCTTTTCCTCTCCCACTTGCATGCTTTCTCACCATGCGATGCCTTCCACCATGTTATGGTGCAGCAAAAAGACCCTCACCAGATGCGGCCCCTCAATCTTAGACTTCCCAGACTCTAGAACCATGAGCCAGATAAACTTCTATGTTTATAAATCATCCAGTCCATGGTATTCTGTTATAGCAGCACAAAATGGACTAACAAAACTGTTTGGGAAAGAATTGATAAGACCAAAGTGGGAATTCAGTTCACTCAGGTTTCTTTTAGAGGCAATCCCACATAAAATACATTCTACTAATTTAATCACATGCTATTGAACACTTGTAATGAAGTCTTGTAGAAGAATGCTGGGAATATTCATGACAAAGGCAAATGAGATAGAGTATCTGAAAGTGATTTTGACACTATATTCCATGTTGGTGCTAGTGCTGTTGGTAGTTGTTATTTTAAATTTAAGAGAAAATCCAGTATAAGATCTTTGTGTAAATTACATCTTTCTCCTACATTTCATTCTAGAGCTGATTGTTAGGCCTGATGACTACAAAAATGTATGTAGATTGAGAGAGACTAGTCAGATTTTTAGGTTAATGGATATACTCGATGGAAAGCCAGATGCATTTAGGAAAATGATGCTGTTCTGTTAATAATGGCCACCCCTCCATCTCTGCTCTAAATGTCTTCATTTTGAGCTATGCTCAATGGTTCTCATTTTCCTATATATTAAGTTTCTTGCTCTCAATCAAAACTTTTCCTTGAGTGTATAAAGCTATCTCAGTCTATTATATCTAGTCCATCTTAAAAATTAAAGATATAAATAAGCAATTATTTTCTTTTTGTCCATTGTCAGGAAAATCCTGATAGTTCACCTTCCCTTTACAACAGAATTTTTTGGCTATTTGATATGCTTCCACTAATTAATTTCTCACCTACTGTTATTTGGTTTCTCCTACCCTCTTAAGAGGCTTTCTCTAGGGACTAAATTTGCTAAATCAGTATATTTGTGTTCTCTACAGAATTAGAAACTAATGGCAATCAGGAATCAAAATCTCTCTTTAGTTTTCAATTTTGTCATTTGATACTTCTTTCCCTTCAACTTTTTTGAATAGGTTTTAGGGATATTTTCTAACAAAGTTATTGTTTAAATATCAGCATTGTTCAGGAATCTGATCTAGGCCCCCTTGCCACCTCATTCTATATATTCTTTCTTAGTCCTGTAGTCTCTCTTGAGTTTCTACAATCACTTATTTGTTCATAGCTCAAAAAGTGTGTTTGTGTGTCTGTGTGTCTGTGCATGTGTGTGAGAGAGAGACAGAGACAGAGAGAGACTCTGATTCACATCGTTTTTCCTTAGCTCCAGAGCTATTTAGCTAAATTTCTTTGAACTCAGTGTGGATGACCTAAAATACCTAAAATTCGACATCTTCCAAAAGAACTCATTCTCCCCAATAAATGTTCACATTCTCCTTACTTTCTTTTTCACTGAATAGCATATTTGTTCACAGAATTTTCCAAGCTTCAATTCTGACCTAATTCTTGACTCCTCCCTCTTTTTTGTCCCTAAAACAATTGTCTATCAAACTGGAGTATCTGTCTCAATAAATATTGTTCAAATCTGTTTCCTTCTGTCCAACCTTATTGTCTCTACCATAACACTTTTATAATCTCTTTTCTGATATCTAAATCACATATCCCTCTAAAGGCCAACTTTTTATGCTATCATGGTGCTTCTTTCTTATATTTGTTTGAATGAGGACAGAGTAAGAGTAAGGGGAACATTTTACATTTTTATTTGTCATAATAGCATGTGAATATTTTTAAGAAATCATATATACATCATACAAATATGATGTCCCAAAACAACAAATGTTGGCATGGATGCAGAGAGATAGGAACACTCATACACTGCTGGTGGGACTGCAAACTAGTATGACCTCTATGGAAAGTAGTATGGAGAAACCTCAAAGAACTAAAAGTAAAACTACCATTTGATCCAGCAATCCCACAACTATGTATTTATACAAAGGAAAAAAAGACATTCTATAATAAAGAAATCTGCATTCAAATGTTTATAGCAGCACTATTCACACTTGCAAAGATGTGGAAACAACCCAAGTATCCACCAATACATGAGTAGATTAATAAAATATGGTATATGTATATCATAGAGTACTACTCAGCCATAAACAATGATGAATTAATATCTCTTGTATTAACCTGGATGGAACTGGAGACCATTCTTCTAAGTGAGGTATCACAAGAATGGAAATACAAACACCACATGTACTCAGCATTAAATTGCTACTAATTGATCAACACTGATGTTCACATATGGATGTAACATTCATCAGGGATTGGGCAGGTGAGGGAGGGTAGTGGAGGGGATGGGTAAATTCATACCAAATGGGTGTGGTGCATGCTATTTGGGGGATGGACATGCTTATAGCTTTGACTCAGGAGGTACAAAGGCAATTTATGTGACCAAAGTGTCTGTATCCCTGTAATATTCTGAAATAAATTTAAAAAATGGAAAAAATATAAAATGAAAAATAAAACTTGGGGAAAATAACAAATAAACATAGTTGGAAGTTAGAAAGGAAATGCATATGGTTATCCTGGTATGATATTAGCAAATTAATGCATTTGAGTAGGACAAATAAAAATCATTCCTTTTATATGCTGTGGAAGAGGATGTATTTCTATATCCATCTGGATTTTCAGAACATTATGGTATGAACATGTATTCACTAAATCCAAGGGATTAAAAAAAATCCTACTAATACAAGACCTGACTTTTAAATATGATCATCCAACTGTTCTAGTTTACAAAAGTGAAACAAACTTCCATCTGTTTTCTTCTTGAATGGTTCTACATTTCTTTTTCCTCCTAGAATTAATTATGAATGATTCTCAAGAGTCTTGGTAGTTGGCCTGGGAAGACAAAGCTGCAGCATTCAACCCTAACTTTCTCCTTTACACGGAATATGTTAGTAATTATAGGTGCATTTAGTGATAGAGAATTCTGAAAATTTTGTGGTTAATTCAAAACATTTGACAGACTACGTCCTGCCACTAGTTGGTGTAACTGCTTTTCCAAGATATTTTAGCATGTTGATTAACTTGTATGGTAGTGATACTTATATTAGCAGTATACATGTGTATGTCCATAGACAATTACTGTCATGATAAATTGGGTTTTAAAATAGGGCAGACAAATTCCAGAATTACAAAATTCCCAGAAATAATGGCATGCTTTACTAAAGTTCCCTCTTTATGAAGAAAGAGGAAGAGAAAAAAGAAAGGCTATTCTCGATTAAATCAAAGGCCTATTCAATATAGAATCTAACTGTATGGTAACATTGTTAGTGAAGTGCTGGGGGCTAAAAGCAAAATACAATAGATTGAGAAGTGAGTAAAGGACAAAAAGTTAGAGAAAGTGAGAGCAAACTGTTAAGAAAACTGGCAGTTTAAGAAAGAAATTAGAAAGGTAGCTCAAGGGAATCAGAGGGTTAGGGAGCTTTTACAGATTAAAAACAAAAACAGATTTTTCCACAAAAAAATGAAAATATCTTTTGAAGACAAGATAATAAACTCTTCATTATTAAAAAAAAAGATTTACTTTGCTAGTGTTTTTCTCTTCTCCATGATGGCTCATTTGCTGAAGCAGTATCTATGTATGCGTATGTAAGTTCCTATACATCTGACCCCAAAATTTCCCTACTTGAAAAACAACAGTGTAAGATAATACATTGGGTAAAGAATCTCACTTCTATTGTATCCAAAATAGGTGGGATTTTTTCAGATCAAATGTCTTTATGAAATGATAGATATGCCTTGATACCTTGAACAGTAGATTGTCATTTCCTGAAGGCAAGGTCCGTATCCATAATTCATTTGCATCATCTTCCATATCTGAGCACAGTGATATGTACGTAGAAATTGGAGGGTGGGGGGAGTTATTAAAAAGCAAAGGAGGGAGAATGTCTCCAGTGTTCCTTTCTGGCTCTGTTTATGTGTCATTTACGCATGGCAATATTTTTAGTCTGCCAAATCAAGAAGACATAGAATTTCTAAGGATTTCTCATTTAATGTTCTTGTTTAATGCGTCAAAATCAGTAATACGATTCTTATGTCTTTCTAACACATTGTAGTTTACAAATATTTTCAGTCTTATTATCTCACATGAGCAAACTGGGACTCAGTGATTTAAATGACTAGGTTAACACCACTTCATTAATAATGAGTTGACTCAGGATTGGGTCTTTCTGCAGAATTCCAGTCATGTGCTTTTCCCACCATACCATGGCTTGCCCATTGATCATATGCCATAGAAAACGTCTATGTGATATAGTCCATCTGGATTAGGTTACTTTCTTTGTTAGAGTCTTGAGGTGACCATCTAAATTTCCAAAGGGGTAGAGGAAGACAGCAGAAGATAAGGTAGAAAATAAAAGTTGAGACCCACTGGACACACTGTGCAAGCATACTTCAGGAGAGCTGGCAGATGGGATGATGCCTTATAGATGAGAGTAATATGCTGGCCCAGCATGACTTCATCTAGGCTACTAAGAGTAATTGGGTGATTTCCTGTGATTTATTGGCAGCCACTTCATGAGTTGTGTCACCACCACCCTGGTGGTGCCCATGTCCTGGCCTGCAATGACCAATGCTTTTGCCTGAATTCTGACTTTGTATCCTCCCCATGGTTTGGTTAAAGCATTATCTACTAGAAGTTAGCTTTGACTATGCTTTTGCTTCTGCAATTCTTTGTCTGCAATTCTGATTAAAGAAAACAAAAATCTCCAATTTTGGTTTAAGATTGTTGCCCCAATATTTCAGTCTAGTTTCTTTAAAAAAAAAAATACGTATTTATTTATTGAGGTAAATATAAATATATAATTTACCGTGTTTACCATTTTTAAGTGTACAGTTCAGTGGTAATAAATACATTTGTATTCTTTTTTTCTCCTTCATCCCTCCTCCCCTTCCCCTTCCTTGCTTCTGGAAACCATTGATCTATTCTCTATCTTCATGAGATCCACTTTTTTAGCTCTCACATGTGAGTGAGAATGTGTGCTATTTTATTTTATTGCTGTTACTCAGTTCTAGTATATGATGTAGGCCAAATGCAATACTGAGAAATTTGAGTGCTTTTAGCAAAAAAGCTTCTTTACTCCTATAATGATTTACTAGTCTCCCAGTATGATTTTATTCTTATACTGCTTGGTTTTTTCCTCTGAAATCTGCATTTGGCATACAAGGAACGCAATGCAGTGATAGATTCATACAGTCTTATATCTGAAAATACATTTGGAGGCATCAGAGAATTTGATCATAGACACCTTAAAATTTATGGCAGTATCTAAAGACTTTCTCATAGGGCCCGGGACCCTCTGTTTGCCCTATTTTAAGTAGAACAGGTCTACTTTTTTTCTATTCTGCTTTATTATTGTTCTTTTTCTAATTTATATAAAATAACTACAATGTATTTATTTGCTACTTTATGAAACCAAAAATTTAAAACCTACTGATTAAGTTCAACCATTTTATAGGTGACACAACTATTGCTGGATCATTTAGGCAATTTTCCTGAAATTATGTTTTGATTTAAAAAATCTCCAGATTACTTATCTTGTGGATTTCTTTTTTTCTTAATAAAACTGTCTTTATAATATGTCCATTAACCCTAAGTACTTACATCCATGTTCATGTTTTTTCTCCACGTTTTCATTTAGATTTTTGTGACAAAGAGTTGCCATACAACTGTGGCAGTGTGATTACTAGACATAGCATCGGAACACTTGGGATCTAGACCTATTTTTAAGACTTAATTGCATGCATGATTTCGTTCTGGTCATGTACAGACCCATGTGCCATATAAGTTTGAAGGGAGTGCTTTTAGTCTGAATTATCTTTACAATAAGGCTGCGCTTGTTATCAGTAGATATTGTATATATTCCTCCTTGCCTCTAAATCCAGGCTCTGCCTCTCTTTACATCTCATTTAATACCAGGCCACCTTTGATAACTTTGCTGTGATCATGCTGACCTTTCAGTTTCTTGTACATAATGCAGTTTTTCTGCATCTAAGTCATTTTGTTCCCCCTGACTAGAAATATCCTACTAACCCTTTTCATGGCTAAATCCTTTTTATTTTTCACATTTCAGCTCAGAGTCCCTGCTTCATTATCTAATCTAAAGTATACTCTTTCAATTATTATCCCTGTATCATGTCTTCACTCTGATTCTTTTATTTATAGCATTTGTTACAAAATATAATTACCTTATTTATTAGTTTGTCTATTTATTCTCAGTGTCCAAAATCACTGTGACAGAGGGGCCTTTTCTGCCCGTAGTTTATATTGCTATTGACACTAGTTTATATTGCTGTATGTCTAATACCTAGAGATGTTGGAAATACCATTTATAAACATCAGTTATTGTGGAATTGGAAGGAGTGCTTACTTAGCACAGGAGCCAAGGTTGACAGTGACACACATGTGCTACAGATTTTCCCCCTCAGCCTAGCTGCCTCCTTTCCATCTAGAATGGTTTTTCATCCAAGGTTGTTATAGTTGGGAGTCTCAGCTCATAAGACAATGATGCTCTCCTGCTTTTATCTCTGCAGAATAAAGCACAGTCACTTTTATCCTGAAGTTTGAACTCCGAGTATGATGAGAAGAGAATGAAAAACAATAAATTCCGCTGAATATGCTGTTTCACTTAGTGTGTTAGATTCTCTCTTAAGATACTTTGTAAGAGAAGGGATATAGGTATTTGCTTTCTCCTAGTACATGTGGTAGCACCTAAGGGTGCTGGGGTTATTGGGTATATAATTGGGCCAGTAAGCATAGGAATTTGCATAGACATTTTTCCACACTGTTGACTACCTGAATTTCTCAGGTGAACAGGACATATCTTAAACATGATGTACACAGAACAGTAACAAATGATTGCACATCATGAGAGATTTTTAAAGAAACTTATTTACATTTTATTTTTTTAAATTTAGTTGCATTTGTTAATGGAGAACAGTAACATCTATATAATATTCAATGAAAACGTTTATTGAAAGTCCTATTTGAAAGTAAGTTCTACCAGATAATCACACATTAAAAATAATAAATATTTATTTTAATTTGGCATATAGACCCTCTCCTCTCTCTAGTTCCTTACTCAATTTTACTTTTCTAACAAAGATACATTTATGTGTTTAAAATTTTAAATATATGCCAATTGATAAGACAAGTGATGGACAAAAATTCTGAATTGCCACAAGAATGCAGCTAAAGTTTAAAAATCTGCTACAATTAAGAAATAACTGATTTTCTATTAAATATAGAAAAATATGCAGAAAATATAGTTTACTTATTCAGTGAATGTATATCGCATGTCTACTCTCCACCCATTGTGTCCTAGGGACAAATAAGCAAGACAAGTTCCTTGCTCTCATGGATTTTATTTTCAAGTAAAGAGATACAGAGAATAATGAATGAATGAATGACAAATGGAAAGATAACAAAGTTTTCAGGAAATTATCAGTGCTATACAGTGAACTAAAGAGGGTAATAAAGGAAGGAGATGAAGAAGATGATTGTTTACTGACGACTGATGGTTGCAAAATTCAAATTCAAACTAAATTCAGATTTATAAGAAGAAGACAATCACTGGGAAAAGTATTCCAAGTAATGCTAAGGCACAAAGGTAGAAATGAATATAGCATGGTTGAGAAACTGAAGAAAGCAAGTATGGCTGAAATAAAGTGAGTAGGGGTAAAAGTGTTACAAAATGAAGATTCATAAGTGGATAGGAACAGATCATCATCATATACATCTTTGAAATCCAGGGTTAGGAGTTTGTGTCTACTTCCCATTTTATTTATTTATTTATTGAGACAGAGTCTCACTCTGTTGCCCTGGCTAGAGTGAGTGCCGTGGCATCAGCCTAGCTCACAGCAACCTCAAACTCCTGGACTCAAGCAATCCTACTGCCTCAGCCTCCCAAGTAGCTGGGACTACAGGCATGCGCCACCATGCCCGGCTAATTTTTTCTATATATTTTTAGTTGTCCAATTAATTTCTTCCAAATTTTAGTAGAGACGGGGTCTCGCTCTTGCTCAGGCTGGTCTCGAACTCCTGACCTTGAGCGATCCGCCCGCCTCGGCCTCCCAGAGTGCTAGGATTACAGGTGTGAGCCACCGCGCCCAGCCTACTTCCCACTTCAATAAGAAGCTATTAGGGAATTTTAAGCAAGACCACTGCAATATCTAATTCATGTTTTGAAAACAATCTCTCTGGTTACTGTATAGAGAGAAATGAGGTAAAGGGAGCAAAAAATGGAATTAGGAAGGAGACTTCTTAGGTAGCTCTTGAAGTAATCCAGACAGAGATGACTGACTAGACAGGGAAGTAGTCACGAATAGGAAAAGGGGAGATGGTTTCAAAGTGTGATTCGGAGTCAAAAGAATGTGCTGTCTGATTGAATGTGAGAGATGAGAGAAAGAGAAGAACCAAGGAAAAACTGCTAGATGATTGGATTGAGATAATGATAGGTTGTGGTCCCATTTACAAAAATGGGGAAGACTGATACAGAAGTAGGTTCTGGCAGGAAATCAAGAGCTCTGTATCATCCATATTAAAATTAATGTATCTGGGTGGTAACATGAAGTAGTCAGTTGGAAATAAGAAGCTGTAATTCTCTACTTTAAAATATTTAAAGTTATGGGATGGAATGAATGCACCCAAGGAAAAAGTGAGGAACAATGACAGAGCCCTGAAGGAATTCAACAATTAGAGGTTAAGCAGAGGAGAGATGAGGATGACCAGTAAGGTAGGAGAATACCAGAGAATAGAAGGAGCCAGAAGAAAAAAACAAATTTTTACTATTTTGTATACTACTGAAATGTCAGTGCATGTTTATAATATGGTAACAGATGTCCTAGAGAAAAATCCAACAGTACTAAATTCTGGGCTTCTCTTTTTCACTTTTGCGCTAAGGTGAAGTCACTTCACCTCTCTTATATTTTTTTATTCAAGTATAGAGTCAATCACCATTTCTCTGTTTTTCTGCCCAGAGTAAACATCATTAAATCACAGTACTCTTTCTTGATGAATTTGAATTCTGCCTAGAATCTTTTTCAAAACAGTCTCACAACCATCCTGACTGATCCGTCGAAGTTGGTATATGAGATGACATCTCTTTATAATCCCTGCAATAACTGTTTTGGGGATCATTTACAACTTCATCTCTATTTTATGATAAAAACAAAATGATATACAATAATTATTCATCTAAAAAATCAACTCAAATAATTTTAGTTTTAGTTCTGTCGTTTGTGGTATGATCTTGGCAATTCTTTTCTGACTTTACACATATATTTTGACAACCTGGGATTTGCTGATTCACCTTGTAAATAAAACACATCTCAGATTCATTGGTCCATTATCAAAATATCAGAATAATTCTATATAGTGCATGAATGATTTAAGGGGCTTAACTTTTTGTTTCTTAACTTTCCTTTCATGGAGGTAAAGAGAAACCGTAAATAAAATCTGGCAGGCAAAAGAAACAAGAGGAGATGTGGTATTATAATAGGAGGGTCTTATTTGCATATTTGTAGTTGGGGGCTAATGCAAAGTTTTTAGGCAGATGATGAGTAAAAGTAAGAAAAGACACAGTGTGTATGTGGGTGTGTGTGTGTGTGTGTGTGTGTGTGTGTGAGGCGAAAGATAGAAGAAATGTTTATCAAGCAGAAGGAAGAATGATGTGAAAACGATGAGATGAAAAAGAGCTTATAGGCTGTTAGAAACTGAAAGAAGACCAAAATAGCTACAATATGATGAGCTAGAGAAGATTAGCTGGTGGTTCCATTGGAAGCCATGAAATTAAGGGGCAAGCGACATAATCTTACTAGCATTTCTAAAAGATGACTGTGGCTGTGCTAGAGAGAATGGATTGGAGGGAATAATGAATGTATTATTCATTATTCAAACTTGCTGGGGGCCATTATGATAGTTTGAAAAAAGATGATGCTACCTTGGCAAGAGAAATTGTTAGTAGAGGTAGAAAGTTGGGTAGGTGCCAAGGATTGTAACAGTCCTCATAATAGACCATTTGTTCCTTCTGTCAGTGACATAAGTATTTTGATTCCTATTAAGAATTTGGTACTTGTAAAAATTATTACATTTCAGTGATTATTATTCTCTAAATAGATTATGTGTATTCCAGGGACCAGTGCCTTCATCTCATTTTATAAAAGATTATTACTTTTAATTAAGGAAAAGCTTCTAGTTGCTGGATTTGTTTATACCATAGGCCAAGCCATGCCCCCTATATCTCTGTCAGTAAATTGTGTTCAATGTAATACTAAATATACATAAGTGCACAAAATACTGGTAAGACAGAATGTGGTTTGAAGTCAAGTCCACTTTAGGTACTGCATGGCCAGAATGTCAGTCCTACTTTTTCTTTTAACTGTTCTTATTACCTAAGAAAATTTGCCTTCTGGATGCATTTACACTCCTTGGGTAAATGCTGGAAATATTTTAAAGACTGTTAAGGCTTCCTCAAGGTCTATCATAAAAACATCATTTTAACGATAATATTAAAATGAGTGGAACCAAGTGGGATTGCAATTCTCCTTTGAGTGGCTGTAAGTCTGGTCACTATCGCTGAATAGATGAAATGCATTCTTCATTGGTTGTTCTACCATTAAATTACAGAGCTTTCACCTTATCCCAGACAGCCTGCCACTTGAAATGAATAGTCCAAATCCCAACTTCACAATGCTAGGATTCTACAAAATTGTAATTTCAGTAGGAAATTTAGTTAGAACTTTCCTTAAATAATTCTTTGTTTAACTTTCTAAATCAACAGAGAATGGATACAAAGATAATTTAGGAAAAAGGTCAGAATGTTTAGATCATATCTTGGTAGAAACATTAACATTTACAGTCAATAATATCATTGAAAACATAAGAACAAGAATGCCATTGAAAACAAAAATATACCATAAAGTAGCATAGTTCAAGGAAATGGAATCAGCTTAAGATTTCTTTCTCTTTCTTTCACTTTGTAACAAGGTACACCCAAAATAAGCAGATGGCATTCTGTGGGCTGAGAATGAATGACTAAGGATTCATGGCAGGATCGCATCACAAGATTATGTGTAATTGATGCATTTAGCTCTAAAAGCTTTTGGTTCTGTAGAGTGTTTAAATCATTGCTGAACTGCACTGAAGAAAAAAAAAAAACTGGAATGATTCAAAAGTACAATATGATGAAAAATGAAATGTTTTCACTATCACTGTTTTTTTGTAGTCATGATCATTCTGGTCATTGGTAAAGCCAAAAGCTGTGCAATGTATCATAACCTTATTATAAACAATAATGCCAGTAAGACCATTATATTGTTACATTTTTGCATTTGTCTTGCTCTTATTATTTCTTTCTTTCATTTGGCATTTACTGAGGGATTATTATGTGTCAGTCACTATCTAAGCCTTGGTGTTATTAAGATGAATACTATTTTAACCCTCAAAGGGCTTAAAATCTAGTGGGGGAAATAAATTAGTAAATTAATAATTATAAATGCTATCATGTGCAGAAACTGTCATTTTATACAATTGTTATAATTGTATAAAAATAAACTTAGCTTATATACTCTCTTATTATTTCTTAATTGCTTTTTTTTGGAGTATTTCATCAAGTATTTCAGCTTACATGGGGCAAATATTATTTTCAATAATTTATTTTTACCACTAAAATACATATTTAGACTACTTAAAGCTTCTATTTCAAATGCATGCTGTTTAACCTAATTGTGCAGATTGTACAGATAGGCTACATAAATGCCTATTTTAAGGCTAGAAATTGGTCTAGCAAAACCAAACCAAATGCTATCCATTAAACTAGGGATTAATTGAGTTACTATGCTTGAGCTTAGTTTTGGAAACCCGAAAGTAAAGGAAAACCGAAAGCTTGTTGAATTATGTAAATTCTTATCAGAAAGAAGGAAACAGACTAGTAGACTAGTTCTTTGA
>NW_012148853.1:498855-500241 GCF_000956105.1 Propithecus coquereli | reverse complement strand
AAAAAAAAAAATCTAAATACTTAAAGGTAGCATCATGATACTTAGTTACCACTTAGCTAACATTGATTATATCTAGCATTCACACAGTTTGCATTTATCATCTGGAGCAAATTTTGTATGTATTAAATTGTGATTCCCTTTTATAGTCTGTTCACAGGGTATTTATGTTTTTTACATGGCCTTTATAGTGGAAATGTCACTCTAGACTAGTGGGGAAATAATTAGACTTGATGTCAGAATACCTGAGTTTTATCACTCCTAATATTGAGCCATGCTACTTTGGGAAAGTCATTCAATCCTCTTTTATAATAAGGGAAGTTAAAGCATTGTGATTTTACATGTTATGAATTGACAGTATCCTTTTATTATTCAAAATGCATATGGGGTATAATGCATTGAAAGATGTCTAATCATATTTAAAACTGTTCAATGCTTTGTTCAAAATTATGGCCCCCAGTTATGGTTTTTTCATATGAGCCTAAAATAATGCTTTCAAATATTTTTTACTGTGACCCAGAATAACTAAAAATGTATTTCACATTGCAATTCAGTAGGCACATGAGCACACCTACACACACACAAACGCACATCTCAGAAATAATATTCCTGCTTATGATGCACTTTGGTTTTTTAATTATATTTTATTTCATTAAAAAAGATTCTGTTTGTTATCCACTTAACTGATTCAGAAGTTAAGTAAAGTAGAGAGTTTATATTGTGCTACTGAGGAACAAATTGTTGATGATATAGCCTGCATAGCCGCATACAAGATCTAAATGCAATGGACTTTTTAGTACATTTTCTAACTGACCACTTCAGAACTTGGTTTATCTGGTGATACTCATTACTGGTTTTAATATTTTCCAAATTTCTGGATTTTATGGATCTTTCCAGTTCTAAAATATGTTTCTGATTCTAGAGACTTAGAAGAAAGCATTGACTCCCTGGACATTAGGTCAAGGTATCAATATTCAAAAGTGCTTATTTTCCTGTTTTAGTTTTCTGATTTGCGTTTTCATGCTTCCTAGTGGTGGGAGATCTAGAGCCCAAAGACATAGCAACAGACGGTGAGAAAGAAAAGTAGTTACCAGCCCCTCCTTTGCACCACACCCTTTGCCTCACAGGTATGCTTTGGGCTTTGAGACTCTATAAATGGACTTTAAAGTATGTACCTTAACATTTTAATTTTTATTTACTCTTTTCTGTTACTCCAAGTAAGTTAGCTGGTGGTTAACTTTACATGCTACCCAATGTGATTTCATAAATGTCATTAGTTTCTTCAGTATTAGAGTCAAAGTTAGACTTACCACTGAAATAATCACCATTCTGACAAATATCATTGAAAATGTCACTTATATTCTTATTCTCATAGATTAAAATAATAAT
>NW_012148853.1:495725-498570 GCF_000956105.1 Propithecus coquereli | reverse complement strand
CATGACTGTTGCTTGGAATGGCTCACTATAAAACCTTACAGTGAAATGAAAGTATTCAAGTACCTGAAGGAAAATGACTTTACAGGAGGCTAGGCAAATGTGGTTGAGAAATACTGGTTCTTACTGATCCAGTGTGAAATATAAAAATTAAATTAGTTGGAAAAGTGTGAGAAAGCATAATCTTTATACTAACTTTATTATAGATCATTCTTATCACCTTGACTTCTGATGAGACTTGTATAAAAGACAGCCAGGGTTATGTTTTCTGATGTGGACCTGGTGTCCTAGTTTTTATAGCTCTGGGGAAGGTCTTGTATATTTGCTTTGGAAAACAGATGAGAATATGATAGTATCAGCATTCATTCTGTTATAAGAACAGTCTGTAGTCAACATGGAGTTGCATCCCCATTTTATAGACAGGCAACTGAGTCATAGAAACTTTTCAGAGTTGATAAGCTAGAGCTGATATTAGAACTTGGCTTTTCTAATTTCTCATAGAATCCAGTTATTAATACAATATTTGGAACTTCCAGAATGCTGAGGCCCTTGACAATAAATACATCCGAGACAGCAACAAGGGATACAGGAGGCAGCAGCTTTTCTCATTTTCTCATACACATGAGCATGCGCTTCTGATTCACATTTATGAGTATTTTTTTTTTAATGCTTCCAGGTCATTTTGCTAATTAATCAAGCATAAAATTCTGGGAAACCACTTGTCTAAGCAGAGATTGAGGAGCTGTCTGTAGTAGAATTTTGAGTCTCCATTAGGATATTCCATGATAAGTACCTACTCACAGGTGAATTATTGCATTCTGGCCATGCCTTCATCTCAACCAAATGGAAGCTTGACTAAGAGAGAACTCTGAAAAATCTCTTCATTCTGACAGAATTTGAAAATACATTTTCATAGACACTGTACATATTTCACTGTAGAAAAAACATTGTCAGTTATAATCTTCAGGAATACTTTATGTTTATTTGTTTTTATCTACACATGAGAAAAAATAATATGGGAAAAATTAAATATATATTATAATTATATATGTGTTTGTGCTAGATAATTCTCAAAGTACTTTTTTCAAAGCCCATGCATACTGGTCTTGTTCATAGTTGTACTGTCCCTTAACTACCTCAATTGCTACCTAGAGGATTCGATGCTCTGTTGACTGTACATGTGCACTGTAGAGGGGTTGTTTAGGGATAACTTCCTTGAAGACTGAGCCATCTTGGAGACAAGCAATTTCCACAAGCTCCAGAGTCATCCCTTTACCTTAACCCAATCCTGTTATGAGATTTGTAAACACTGAATTAGTGTTTTTACCATTATGCCCTTAAAATAGTATATTAATAGTAGCACAAGATAGATGGAACTTCATGTAAAGGGATGTGACAAATTGGCTAATTTATATACACCATAATCTTTTGTAGTTACCCAAATCTTAAGGCCTAAACTTTCGTTGTCACATTCATGTAATTAGACAGATATAGAGAAGCCATGTGGTAGATATATTTTTGTCAGCTCATTAAAATTACATAGAGCAGCCAACTTTTGCCCTAGAGCAGAGTAGCATCTCTGAAGCCACAGAGCCACTTAGTGACAAAGGAAGACATAGAACTCAGGTGTTTAATATGCAGTTTACTGTGCTACAAGTCATATGACACTGAAATGTTTACCTATGGAGAAAACATATGCAACAGCTGAAGTTGCTTAGAAATATAAAGACATCTAATGTGCCAGGGGAAAATAATGAATGTTATAGCCATATTAATAGAAGCACATCTCAACACTTAAATGCCAAAGGAATCTCTTTATTATTAACAAATTAGAGGTTTGAAACAAATGTGTATAAATCAGGATTTCAAGGACAAATAGCCCTTCATGTTAAGACATGAACTTTATAAGGCCCAAATGTTTAAATATCTTTATGGAATTTTAATTTTTTCTAAGGTGCTTTCATATATTCAGTAGTCATCATATTAAAATTGAAAGCAGTCCAGCACTGGAGCCTGACAAGAATATTAAATGTATCATTTATTGCAAAGGAAACACTAGGAATAATGTTACTGCAATTTTTACAATAAAAATTTTAAAGGTGGTCTCTGATTGGCCAGAAGAATTTCCAGCTGCACTGTGATTGATTTAAGGAGCCAGAAACTGACCTCCTTAATGACTTACTTTTAAGCCTGCTTATCTTTGAAAAGAATTGAATTTTAGCACCTGTATTTTACCTTAAAATATAGACATATTATTTGAGGAAGGAAAAATAGATATAATTTCTTTTCATTAAGGTATGTGTTAAAGCATATTGTATATTACTTATCTTCAAATTCTTTCTTTATCCAGAAAACTCTTAAGTATCCTTGAAAACTATTGAAATTTAATTTGAAATATTGTAAGAAACTATTTCTCCTATTCCAGCTTTGTTTTTTCCCTCAGCCCATCAAAAAATATACCAGATTGAGAATTTGGAAATCAAATAAACAAAGATTTCTTAAATCTCAATGATATTCAGGGAATAGCTGGCCCAACTTATGCAGGCTAATGATCATCTTTTTGTATTCCTCAACTGCTTTTTCAACAATGTCTAATTAGCATCTAAACTTCAGTTGCATTAATTTCTAGGTTGCTTTTGGTATTGTTTGTTTGTGTTTCTCACAGATGGTCCCTTACGTGGGCAACATGGACAACTTAGGACCTGATGGAGGGAGTTGATATTAGCCTCCATAACTGCATATTTAACTATGTTTATAAAGGTCTGAAAAAGTCACTGCTTTGTTTACTTCCCTCCTAAGTCTGCAAATACCCACTAGACTAGTTCTTTGAATCAGATAAACTTTTTCT
>NW_012148853.1:486263-493361 GCF_000956105.1 Propithecus coquereli | reverse complement strand
AATGATATATAAAAAACGATTAACATAGCTTCTACCTGGAAGGAGTTTATAACCAAATGGTGAAATAGATATGCAAACAACTGTAGATTACATAGCAAAGACTATAATCGGTGTGTGGACAAGGGGAATGTAGATGTGGACCACAGAGTTACTCTAAGGTAGCTGAAATTTAGTGATCATAAATAGCATTTGCATGTCTCCAGCCACCCTCAGTTTTGAGATCACATTTTTATATCCCTAAATCAGGTTGCACTATGTGATACAAGCAAGTAGAGACACGGGAACAGTATCTTTAAAATCAGAGAGGCCTTGAAAAATGTTTACCAATTTGGATCATAGTTAGGCTTCACCTAAATTATGTCTTGGTGTCAATCTTTATAAGTTCTTGGTCAATATACACTCTCCTGAGATCAGCAACCAGTTTCCATGAAAAGCACCATCTTAAGTCCATCAGATTACCTCCACCCATCCTGAGCAGCTTGGCCCTGCTGTTGGCTTATAAATCGCTAAGCCTAGCCATTGGCAAGCCTGAGATTGCTATGGCAGGAACCAAAATCTCAAGCTTCTCACATGGTTGTTAGCTGTATTTGAGGACTAGTGCTTCAAAATGAGATCCTTTCTTATCTGGCAGTCTGATTAGGAAATGAACCGGGACACTGTTAATTAGGATTCAGATTTACTGCCTGTTTCTGAGAGTGGTTCAATGGGATTGTAACATCTCTAGCCAATCATGCCATATTGCTCAACCTTACAGCAGCTTATTAGCCATCCATCTGCTTTTACGTGAGGCTTTCTATCTCATTAAGCAGTTTGAGGACACACTTCATGCACTAGAACTGGCTGGGAAATAACTGTATAACCATTGTAACATAACCCCGTTGTTATTTACAGTTAATTAGAAAAGACGAGTTAGAGTATTCCTGTCTCTATGTATAGAGTAAGATATCATTTTAAGACTGGCATATTATTTTCCTTCACTTGATGAATGTTTACTGTCATAGCTCAATAAGAGATGAACTGCAATCTGCTAGTTTTGGCAGTGTCTGCTTAGTGGGTATGTCTAGCTTGTCTTCTCAAATTACAGCTCCATTTATTTTATCCAGTTTCATTAATCTTCTGAGTACCTCCATGGCCAATGATATGGCTACTGCTAGTGCCGAATAGAGAATTAATTATAAGTAGGCTAGAGCAATACATCTGTGGGAGCCAGACCCCCAAATAATTTGGATGTCATTTTAATTAACACCAAACAGACTGGTAATAGACTGCAGAGTTCTTTGCAAAAGGGCAATCTCTAGAGAGAGAGCCAAGGGAGGGGTGGAAGGGGAATACATATGACTCGCTGAGAAAAAACAGATTGGGAACACAAATTGAAACTTCAAAATATGGTGCTTCCTGGTAGACAATATCAAACGATGGGAACATTTCTCCATTTTTGTTAAAGAAGATAGATTTCAACTCAGAAGACAGTTCCACATGGAAATGCTAACTACCAGCTTCATTTTCTATCTATGGGATGGAAAGAGTTACTTCAACTAAAAAGAAACTAGCAATCTATGCTGATTTAGATAAATGCAGCAAATCTGAAATATCTTTTGTATTTCTTACTGCTGACATGTAAAATGTCATTTTGATTCTGCTCATGTTTTCATCAAAAACATCAACATGTCAAATACCATAGAGTCATTGAAACAAAGTCAATGAACCTAAGTTCTAAAATAAGAAAGAACATAACTATCATTATTCTTTAAAATAAGTTGTTCGCTAAATGATTTTTCTTTGTAATGGTTCTTAGTTTCTTATCAACTTACATTATATTTTCAGAGATGCATTTCTAGGAGGAAACTTTTGATTCTTGGAAAATTATATGGCTTATTCCTAAAGTTCTCAGTACCCTTGTCAAACTGAGTAATGAGGATGATGATGACAATAGGTAATGTTTATGGCACACTTAAATTGTCCCAAGTACTGGGCTAAGTGCTTTGCATCGTTCTCATTTTTACTCCTCATAACTCTGTGACATAGGGTGTATTATTTAATTCCATTTTACAGATGCAGAAGTCGTTATCAGTTACCCCAAGAAACTTGGGTCCCCCAGGTCACTGCCATTTCTGGCACTCTAAACCCTGTACATTTCAGCACATTTCTCCATCCCTGACTCCATTTCTCCCATCTCAGTTCTTGAAATCCTGCTACACTTTCTTCATAGTCACCAGCAAAATGTTGGAAATAACTTATTCTTTCCAAAGCATTTATTTACTTGATAGTTTTGATTTTCTTGGTTTATTTGCCATTTGTCTCTCCCTTGATGACACAGAATCCCATGCATCCTCCTTTATACGCGATTGTTTCACTTTCACCCCACTCATGTCATTGGACTTGAATGGGATACAGGCGTTGCCCCTCTATCTTCCCTAAAAACACCTAGCTTTGAATCTTATGTCATTAGACTCTACTGACCATTTCCTGACCTTGTTGCAGTCAGCACTGCCACCCTCGCCATTCCTCCTAATTTCTTGAAGATTTAATTCATAGCTCATTGTCACTTTCTCTAACACTATTCCTGCTTCGATTCTTAGTGATTTCATTAATGTGTGGACTATCCTTCCAAAACCTGGTCTCTCAGTTTCTTGATCTTCTCTCTGCCAATGACTTTACCCTCAATAATATTGCACTAGCTCACTACTCAGGATCATACTATAAACTTGTTATTATTAATACCATAATTGCAGCCTTTCCATGATCTCAGTTTTATCTGTTCCTCTTTCTGACCACTGCCTCCTCTCCTTCCATCTAACTTCAACAATCTTTTGATCTCTGATTGACCACTTACAACCCACTAACCATATCAACATTTCCTGTATCTTGCATACTTTATGTACTTTTTTCTCCTTATCCAGCTTAAACTCAATATTCAGTCATTGTAATCACTTCTCTTGTATGCCCACACTTACTTACTCTTTGCTTGCTTCATTTTGCGAAAAAACAATAGCAAATAAAACCCTGATTAAAGCCATCTTTCAACCTGTTCTGTACCTGCAACTGTGCAGCTGATCATGGCTGGAAGAAAACACGAAGTTCTGTTTAAATCAACTAGTGTCAGGTTAGATTTATTAATATATCCATTAACCTCAAGTTAATCCATTCATTCTTATACTCTCTTAGACTAGTATTTCTTACTTTTCTTCCTGCCTCTTCTGAAACCATCAATACCTCCTCTTTCAAATCATGGCCTTAAATCCTATTTTAATGAGAAAATAAATGTAATCGTAAGAAACACCCCACCTGCTCCCACCACCACATCTAAAAAGCAGCCATCAGCAGTTCTCATATACTTTGCATTCTCCCCTGTAGCAGTGGGGGAAATCTCCAGGTTAATAGCTAAGTCTAACTTCTCTACTTGTGTCAATGGAACCCACCCCTTCAACTTACTCAAGGTTGTTCTTTCATCAGATCTATCCTTTTTTTTTCTAGCATCATCAATTTTTCCTGTTCTCCTACATCATTTTGACTTGTAACATGCTATTATTTCTTTCAGTAAACAGAAATACCCCTCTCTTATGACCTAAATTGCCCCTTTAGCTAAGTATTTCTTTCCTTCTCTTCACAACAAAATTCTAAGAAGTAATCATGCATACATAGTACCTCCAATTTCTCTCTCTTGAACCCACTAAAATAATGATAACCTTACCACTCAACCAAAACTGTTCTTGTCAAGATCACTGTCGCTAAATCCAGTGATCACTTATCAGCCCTCATTTTACTTGATCTATCAGGCAAGGCCCTTCACCTTTTTTCATTGAGCTTCCAGGATACACATTCTTCTGGTAATTGTCTTGCCTCATTGACCATTCCTTCTCATTTTCCTTTCCTGGTCTTACAATTTCTTGAATATTTCGCTCAAATATTTTCTATGAAGTAAACCTTTAAAATGTTGTATTGTTGGTCTCTTAGAAGAAAATTAATTTACACATAAAGATGTGTAGTCTAAAACATGCATACACATACACACTCACATACACTTACAACCACCACTTTAGAATAAAGTGTAAACTGTCATCCAATACGAAAATACATCTCAAATATCTTGAAAAAAAATTAAAATAGAATAGGACACAGCTTCAACATAGATGCATCCTAGTGTTTGATGTCGTCTTTGAGTTACGTACCATGGGAATATCCCAAGAATATGATTCATACATCCTTCATTTTCAATTCTTTAAAGTTTTGTAATAGAGTCCTTCTATACTTGAGGAAACACATGTCCTCTCTCTTATCAATTTGTACATAAAAATCATAATGATGTGGAACTTGTATTATTTAATGAGATATACTAATTGCAGACACCTTCCTATTTTCATATAAACAATGAAAAATGAGACCATCTCAATAAATTTAGTGCATCATTTAACTAATTTTCATAATACAAATTATTCATTAAGTGCTCATTTGTGTATAATGTGCTTGTCATATGTTATGGTATCAGATCAGTTTTAATATAAATATCAAATCCTATTGCCTAAAAATAATTTCAGAAGTGAGCTTAACAGCTTTTGAGGCTGCAACTATCTTTTGAAGATTTTATGAATCAAATATATTCAAGGTTGTATCAGTAGCAGATGATTATACATATCAAAGTGATAATATTCTCAATTCCCAAATCATGAGATGTTAGCTAGTCCCTAATGAGTATTTTGGTTGGAAGCTTTATCTACTGCTTCTTTGGTGTCTAATCTGTCAGTAAATCAATCAGAGAATAGTCTTTACCCTCAAATATAATGACTGGTCTATTGGTTTTAAGGATTTTTGTATGCTGTCTATTTGATTATTTTCCTGATCACCTCATAGAACAATTATTCCCACCTAGTTTTTGTTCCTGAATTGTGTCTGCATGTGTGTGTGTGTGTGCATGTATCTTTAATATCAATTATCTAGATATATAAAGGTATACACTGACTATTCATTGTTTTTGGCCACATCTATAATTTTACTCAGTAATAGATGATTCACATGCATAGTAGAAAGAGCTCATAAGGCTATTGGATAAGCATGAATTTCCTTCAGGTTCCTTCTGGTATCTTACTAAAAGATAGTAAAGATCTTTTTAAAAAGAATAATTACTATGGAAGAAGGTGGGAATAGATTTTTAAAAACAACGAGCATCCACCAAAATTCTAGAGAGGGCTATTGATTATTTGGGCAGGTGTTAACATATTGCTCCACAATATGGCTGCATAGTCTTTATATTTTACCTTGATTATATTTTAAGCTATTTATAATGTATCAAAAGAAATAGACTAGTTGAGTTACTTCACAGTTTATACCACAGATATTATGCCATTTTGAAAAGTTTTAATAGTTACATTTTTCCCCTTCAGAAATGTCATGGCCATTATTTTTGCCACGAAGGTATAACTAGAATCCAATGCTCTTATTTTCTGAGCTCTTTCTTCTATCATATATTTTTTCCTTTATACTACAAGACTGTTCGTTTGAATATAAAAACTTTACTGTCTGATTAGACTGAAGGAATTGGTTTTAATGCAACACAATTCAATCATAAAACTATTAGATTAATTAAGCATATGGCACATGCTAGGACTACACTGAAAATACAACAGTAACAAAATAGAGACTTAATCCTTGCCTTTATAAATCTGTTGTCCAAGGGTAGAGCTAGACTTCTTTCCCTGTAGAAAATTTTCATTCCTGAATTTAATTGTTAAAACTTTAACCCTTTGCCTTAAATGTCACACCATCCCCATACATAAAAAAGTATTCAAATAAACCCTCTATCTCTGCTGAAAAAGGCATTTAAACAGCACAGGATTTTTCAAATTACATGTCCAGAATAAATATTACTGGAAGTCAGAGAAGAGGCATTGAGTACATGGCTAGTATTTTTAGGAAAATGAGAGTGCCTCTGTGCTAATGACTGGGAAGAACAGAATGCTCAAACTGTCCTATGAAGAGGAGGAGCCAGGACAATGCTTCTTCTCTAGTGAGACAGCAATGGAAAATAAAGCCATTTAATGTGTGTCTTCGACTTGGGATAGCTTGTATTTACTTGTATTGATCCGCAGGTGAATAAACTATGCTCACATAGTTAACTCACTGTTTCTCCTGAATTGTAAACATGAACAGTCTAGTTCAGAATCTCCCAATCAGAACAATAAGTTCCTGTGTGTGTGTTTTTGTTTTGTTTTGTTTTTGAGGGATGGTGGTGGGGTTTTGAGGAGTGAGTGGGTGGGGATTGTTTTACTTATTTATTTTTTTCTGGTTGAAGACTGGACAATTACTTGGAAGCTCTTAGTTCCTTAAATAGTATTGAGCAATACATCTTACACTTTCATATGCATGTCAATCACCTGGGGATCTTATTGAAATGCAGATTTTGATGACCAGGCCTACCTGCAGGTGATTCTGCTTTTCTAACAAGCTCCCAGGTGATATCTATGCTGATCCCAGAACTACACTTTGAGTAGAAAAGGTGTGGAATATTTTAATCTGGATGATTTGTAAAGTTTGTTGTTCTGATGTTTCATATTTCTTCTCCCTACAACTTTGGCTAATGAATGGATGGAGGGATTCTGCTTTGTGGTTGCTTCTGAAGCCTTTCCACTCCTATGTATGTAGCTGGAAATTTGCAAATCGTAAGGTGTCTACCATTGAAAAGGCATGTAATTGATTTGTAATATGGGAATGTGTCATATTAAAATTTGGGAGTTGGACTGATCAGGGAAATGTCCCAAGTTTTTTTGGAATGAAATAATGCTAAATAACTTTCCATGAAAGGTAAAGGATGTAATTGAAAGAAAATGAGAGAGATTGGTCAGACTATGGAAAATAATGACTAAATTATATCAAAGGATAAGATTTTTAAATGAATGATAGATTTCAGTCTAGAGGATCTTTAATAATACTTCTTCTTGTAGCTGTATTCAGTAAGTTCATTAAATACAGGCAACAAAAATGGCTCAGACATAAACAAAAATTATTGTTCCGGTGGAGTTTGTTGTTTTCTTTCTTCTGATCAGTTCAGTGACACTCATGTTTGTTGTTTTGTTTCTCTGTAACTTGTCTTTTTATTTTTTGTCC
>NW_012148853.1:484384-485133 GCF_000956105.1 Propithecus coquereli | reverse complement strand
ATCCTCATGTTCATGATGCAATTAAAATTATGTGATACCACGTTTAGTAAAATATTTATTAGTCATTCAGAAATTGAAGCCATCTAAATAGTTTGTTAATTCTGAGTAAAGCAAAACCCCTCTTTAACTTCAGCCCTCATTTCTGACCAAGTTTTGCAGTATATCTTGACCTATTCTTATTTTACAAAGTATAGTATTTTCAAGTAAATGAACCATTCTTCAGTGACTTGGAATCTTACAGAGTGAGTATTGAGTAGAAGAAAACCATGGCGTTGGGATCAGTTAGACACGTTTCAGCATCTTGTTTGTTTACTAATTGTTTGACCTAGATGATTAATTAGTCTCTAAGCCATAGTAGATTACTCCATGTGAAAACATAATTTGCATATTATACAGATTATAATTATTAAATATAAAAGGTCTAGAACATAGTAAATCCTCAGTGGTGGTGGTTATCATTGCCAGTGCTCAAGATCACATATAGTTATAGAAAATATAACATATTTAAATCCTAGAGCCAGAAACATCTTTGAGATGCAGAATACCCTCTTTTTTTAGTGAAGAAACAGAGATACAAAAAATTACTACCGTCATAAGATTTTTAGTACACTGTTTAAAATTTTTGTGTATTTTAATAAATGCCTTATCTGTGCTCACTCTCTCTATATTTTCCTATATTCTGATAAAAGTACTATATTGATAGTGGGAGAGGAAAGGGATCTAGCTAATCATAATTTTTATACATACAT
>NW_012148853.1:480980-481493 GCF_000956105.1 Propithecus coquereli | reverse complement strand
GCAAAACATTTGTCAAGCCAAGAAGAACATGACTTTGGTGTTGAGGCAAAAGGAAAATGTTTTAAAGCATCAAAAACAAATATTAATACCACATGTACTCTCTAATAAATTGAAACTAACCGAGGGGCACACATGCGCATAAAGAAAGGAAAAGTCATTGGAAATCAAGCATAGGGGAGGGGAAGGAGAGGAGGGGAAAAATCTACCAAATAGGTACAATGAACACTATTCGAGTGATGGGCACACTTATAGTCCTGACTGAAGTATTACAGAAGCTATCCATGTAACAAAAATATTTGTGCCCCCTTAATATTTTGAAATTTAAAAAAACATGAATCATGAATATGCTGCCACAGTACAATTTAATGCAAGACATATAGCAATCTTCTAAAGTCTTTTTTTATTGAGTTCTGTCTATATTGGCAATGATGAAAATATTTGTAGAAATAACTACACAGTAAGTAAGAGATGTTACAAATTTAATCAACATTTCTTAAAATGTGTAGTTATCTT
>NW_012148853.1:480188-480930 GCF_000956105.1 Propithecus coquereli | reverse complement strand
GGCAGATAGGAATTCAGCACACATCAGTTCATGACAATAAGAGACTGTTGGGATAATAGTTTCTATTTATCAAACTAATAACAAAAAATATGAACTATTCCTCCTCCCTTATCTCAAAACAATGTGATTCTTTTAATCAGATACTTCCATTAAAGGACTTTTAGAACCTTATTTCCTTTCTCCTCATGTCCAGTGTTACAAACACTAAGATAAACATTTAAAATGCTCAAGCTGGTTACATTTTAAAGCTGTGACTATATATTCTAAGTTCATCCAAAGTCTAAAATCAATATTTTATTGATGCTATGTCAAAAATCATGAATATATTTTTCTAGGGCTAGACATATGCTATGAGGTTCATATTTTTATTTTGTTATCTAGTAGTAAGAATAGGTGTATATTATTATATATTAGAGAATTTAAATTAGGAAAAAAACTCTTCAACTTTAAAAGCATTTCTGTCAAACAGTGTGTATTACAACCAAACAATATTTTATACTTGTGGTTCACCCTCAAATACCAAATGCTTCAGTGCCTGTTAGTTTCCCTGGTTCTACAAGGCAATAATGCGGGGAAAAAATCCAATAACCTACCAATCTATATATTTTTATATATTTGTAACAAATTGGTCACCAGCCCATCACCAATATCAGAACAATCTTCTGGCCCACACACATCATTTTCTTGAAAAAAATATGGTAAAGTTTATTGGCAATAAACTGAAGTCTCACTGACACTGTTC
>NW_012148853.1:475006-476518 GCF_000956105.1 Propithecus coquereli | reverse complement strand
GTGAACTCTTGTGAGAGACAGGGGCACACATAAATGGATTTGTGACAGAAGGTCATAGGTTGGCAAATTTAGACACTTATTGAAGTATATGAATTTACTGTACATTTTAGCATGAACATCAATTTTCAACAAACTCTAGGTCTGCAGAGGTGATATGCACGTAAATCCTACTTGTCTCTTTCTTACCATACCCACTGCCAACACTGTGAGCCTTCTTTATCTCAGGTCTTACAATTGCAAGAGATTTTAATTTTTCTCGTTAAAGGAAAATATTAAAATGTCAGTATAGTGTGTGTGTGTGTGTGTGTGTGTGTATTTGTGTGGAAAGTGAAAGAGCAGTGGGGAAAGAAAAGAGCTAGCAAGAGCCTACTATATGGCAGACACAGTTCCAAGTGCTGGAAATGTAGCAGCAGAACCAAAGCAACAGTGTTCCTGCTCTTATGAAGCTTCAAGTCTAGTGAGGAGAGAAAACAATTTCAAATAAACAAATGAATAAGCAAAGCGTTCTGCATAGTGTGATATTATGGAGAGGGAGAAGCTACTTTAGATGGAGAGGTCAGGGGTGGCCACTCTGGAATGAGAGTCGATGGGAGGTCTCAGAGATAAGGATTCCAGCCATGCATTCTACTGTGCAATGTGGTCCCCATCATGCCTGCGGGATGGGTGTATGGCCAGGCACCTTCTCTAATGTGTCCTTGGGCTAGTAAACTAAATCTGTACAATACTTTTCAAAATTCTTCATAAACTGGTATGTTTTATGCAATGTACCTTATTACTTATTAATACAAAATTATTTTCTCCTGGATCTCTGCTGCCACAGGGCATATGTCTTTTCTATATACACTATACTGTCTCTCTAAAGTGAAACCTGTGTTTTATCCTAAAATGAACTTACTTCCTTTTTTTATAGCTCTCCAAATATCATTTGTGTAGGGCGATTGTCATTAGGCTCCTTCAGTTAACTCTTCCATGATTACCCCAGTCACCAGTAGGTTCAGGTATATTTACTATTCATTTTTATAATAAATAATACGCCATCCTATGTGGCTCTTCAGTTCTTCCCTGAGAACAATTAGAACAGGGGACAGTTTTTATTTATTTAATTTTTGAGTATCAACTATGTGCCAAACATTTTGTATCTGTCTTAATCTTATCTCTGCAACGGTCCTAAAATGTTGAGTTTTAGCATGTCCATTTATTGATGAGAAAATTAAGTTGTCAAGTTTCAATTACAAACTCAAGGTCATACAACTGGTAAGCAGGTGAAGTGAGATTCAGGCTGACTTCTCTCTAGCCCCAAACCCTGGTTTCTTTCCATTACAAGGTAGCTTCTCTTTTCAATTAAAAGGTTTGCTTCTCAAAGAGAAATACCTGTTTAACATTTCTTGTGTTTTCTCTCCAAATCTAACATGTTACTGTATACATGTGACTTGACGAATTTGTATTAACAAATAAATTAACAAAATATAAAGAAACACCAATCTCTTTTTATAATAAACTGGAAACAGGAGT
>NW_012148853.1:466524-470879 GCF_000956105.1 Propithecus coquereli | reverse complement strand
CTTGTAGCTGTATGATGCAAAGGAAATGAAGTCTACTCCATGCCTCCTATCTTACCAATTGTTTAATAACATGCATACTTATGAGAGATAATGGAGTATGGAAATGGTGGATGACTTATTTTTCTAAAGCAGGAGATGTTGCCAACTGCAGAGTTGGAAAATTAATGATTTTGTTTCCTATTATTTGAATACAAAAATTCAAAATTTTCAGTATGCTATCTTTATGGAGTTTCTTTGTCTCTTTCTTCCTCTTTATCACTATTTAATTTCAAATGTTGATAAATAAAATCTTGGAATTGGAATGCATACCTTCAATATTATATGGTCCAACCTCCCATCTTATCTAGAAATTTTTTCTAAAACCCTGTAAGAGCCTAGCATCTGGCTGTCCAGCCTCTGTTTGAGCACTGTCAGTTCATGCCTTTCCAACATGGACTATAATGGACTTGAGATCAAAAGAAACAAATTGGCTCTAGTCTCAGCTTTGTTTCTAACACTGCCTATTGCAAAGTATAAGGCCAAACCCCTCTCTGAACCTTAATATCCTCAGATATAAAATAAGAGGGATGAAACACAAGACTTCTAAGGTAACTTCGAGATTAGATATTCTATGACTCTCCTCCTGTGTAAACACATATATTTAGATCTAATTAATTTCAATTATAGTTTATATTTTTGAAAATATATTTATTACTGTAATTTCTCACTGCCTCTCATCAAAATTTCCAGAAACATGAACTTATACACCACCCAATATGGCCTCATATGTACACATATGTTAACAATAAGGTTGTGTTTGAAAATTCCAGCCACTACTTCAAGGGGCCCATGACTTGTTCATGTGCATTATTACTGGGTCAAATGGCCCACCACACAGGAATCAGGAAAAGTAAAACTAGAGAGAAACATATACAGTTTATATAATTAATTTCAGATTCATGAACAATGGTTAAAAGTATAACCTGAAGTTAATCACTGATAACTTTAAAAAAAAAACAGTGTAAGAAAGCAGATGAACCTGTGTTGTATCTCTGAAGAAGAAAAAGCTAAAGAAACCTAAAGGAGAGAAACTTTAATTCATTGTAGTATTGAAAAAATATTGATACACAAAAATTCAAATGTACCTTAGGATATGCTCCTGTCTCTTTTTTACATTCCCCACATAAGGTCTTTCAGGATATTTGTAATCACTTTTAGTTGAGAATAGTCACATAATGCTAAACAATTCTAACTGCTAAATATTTATTCCCAATATAGACTCCAAATAGAGCTTCCTGTAGATTTTATTTCTTGGCTTTTAAGCTGACCATTGGTACAACACAAAAGGTATTCACTAACAAAAGACCATCTATGTTAAATGCCAACGAACGGACATAACGGACCCTAATACGGGATACTGTAAATTGGCATCGCACGTTATTCTAGATTGAACAAGACATAGTACAGTGAAGCTACCAAGTCTCTTGATTTCAGTACCAACAATAGCTTTTAAAATAATGTCTCACACTTTTAATTTATAGTGAGCACCTTTATTAAAATATCGAAGTCTATTTTTTATTTAAAAAACTCTGAATTGTTTTAAGGCCACTTACCATAAAATTCCATCTGATTTTAAATATGCATGTGGAACAGAGCAATGAGTTAGAAGTTATGATATTAACTGATTTAGAAGGCTTGATTTTAGTGGTTTTAGAGACAAGAAAAATAGTGGTGGACGTATCTTTTGCCTTTAATTTTCCATATACACTAGTGTATCAGAGGGAAGGGATAGGGAGGGAGAGAGAAAGAGAGAGAGAGAGAGAGAGAGATAGAATGATACAGGTAATAGTTCTATATCGTACCCATCTGTGAATCAGTATTAGGTTAATGCATCTTTTGCATCAAGTTCTAGCTAGATTTGAAATGTTAAAAGCATATTTTGGGTGAAAATAACATGTACATTAGAAAGATCTGTGACCTGTATTCAGTAGTTCTGAAATGTATTCTAAGATCCACACAATTGATTTGACAAGTGATATTGTACACTCTTTTGCTCTAACCATGAATATCGCAGCACAATGAATGATTCTTTGGTTTATAAACTTATTCACTCCTTGAAGTTTAATAATTGGTGAGCCACCCTTTCAGAAGAAGTGATTCATATTTTAAAATGTAATGAAAAATATTCCTCAGGGGAAAGCCCATGGTTTTGCAATATATTAACTCATCAACAGCTCCAGATGTTTTGCATTCTGAACTGTGTCAATTTAACAAAGCAATAAGCCAAGATTGATTGTTGCTTTGCCATACCAGACCAGGTGGGAGAGGAAATTTGGGAGAAAACAGTCCCCAGATATCTAAGTTATGTAAAACGCTGCCCAAAATAAAAGTGTGAACCTATCAGGTAAATGTATAATAGTTAATAATAATATGTTTTTCACTTTTCCTATGGTGACTACAAGTAAAATAATGAAACAAATTTTTTCTTCTTTTTTTCTAAACTGCTGAAATGTAGCTAGATATTCCCTTGCACGCATCCTGGTAAAACTGGTGATTTATTTAGCTTTGAGAACTAAATAACATTATGTAACAAATGCCATCGGCAGCAATTTGTGAGTTTTAAAGCATAACCATATTTTAAAGATAATATAGTTAAGCATTTAGTGCTCTGAGAATAGATCTGGGTTTCATTGTTCCTTCTTGCTGTGTAATCCTAAGTGAAATTGAATTTATTTATCTTCTGTGTATAGATATAGATTGTCCAGATCCCCAAATTTAATATTTCCTGAATCTAATGCTTTATTGTATTCACTCTTTTTTAAAAAATATAACATTCTTATGTTCTCAATAGATGCCTCTTGTAGCTTAAAGCTACCTAATATGAAAATGATAATTAAAATTTCCTTTTTTGGCTACCAAAGAGTTACTTATGAAGAGAACATGGAGATGTTTTGTTTTGTTTTTGCAAAGCAAGTTAAAATATTCTAACCTTGACCCTAGTGTATTTCATCAAGAGAAATCATAAGTAAAAGCTTGCTTTTCACTTTTCAAAAGTAAGATTGTCCCTGTGCTCATATTCTGGCCTTTCTAAATGAGCTAAAAATAATTTTTATGCAGTTATCTGGTTTCTCCTAACTTCTAGCATTTCATCAGGATCTAGTCCAACTTAATGGCACTTTTGAGAGAATTAAATTTGGAAAATAACCCTTTAGTGTTGCCTCATTCATAACAGTTAGGTGGTATCTGCATTAAAGAAGAGTTGGCAACAAACCCTACAATACCTCCCTGTTTCCTTGACCACTTTGATTCCTAGCCTTACCATAAAAAAATATTTTTTTCTGAGTTATTAATGACAGAAAATCCACATATATTATTTAGTCCATTCTATTCCTTATGATTTATGAAGGCCTTGCCCAAGTCTCAACTTGAGTGGTAAGATGACATATTTCACCTAAATTTAAGAGATAAACATAAAATGAATATATATTAGTTTAAAAGAGAGGGGGAAAATGCATTAACCTAACATAGGAATTGCTCACTTACATACGAGTCAAAAGTATGGAGTCACGGACAGCCATTCAGTAGTGGATAATTGCTGAAGCAATTAATCTTTATATAGAGGATGCTTCTATGCCACAATCAATCATATCAGAAAGACCCACAGGGACTGCACCCTACAGAGAAGGGTCCTCATGGTGCCCATCAAAACTCGACATTCATGATTGCTCTCTAATGTAGCAAGAAGCCAGAAGGAACCGTGGGATGTGCTGTCAAAAAGAGATAAATCAGGATTTTAAAATAAAATAAAAATGAATTCAATACCTTGAATTTATAACTATTCTACATGTAGAAGTCACTTGTTTTGTCGGCTTATCAGAACGAGCGCAGTTATGGACAGGACTTAACGAGACCTCTGCCACTGATGGGTCACAAATGTATAATAAACCTTACCCCACCCCATGATATTTTTCCCATCCTATTCTCTGTCCTCAACCAAAATATCTTTGTCTGAGATCATATGATTTATGTGCCTGCACACCTCTCCTCTTAAAATAAGGCATCCTTTGCCTGTGACTTCCTCATATTGAAATAGTGAAATTGAAATATATCTTTTTGGAAAATTTGTATGCAAAAGTAGTTCACTGCCACACAGTTTGAGGTTTGTTTTTCCCAATACCTGGTTTTGTATCATCTCATTTTTTTTTTTTTTTTAATTTTCAGCCACGTCACTTGGGTTAATGATATGTTTTAAGGAAATAGGATGACCCTCTCTCAGCCCTAAAGTCACACGGGGCAGCAGGCAGGCTTCCGAGAACACCTCTGAAGCTGAAGCATCTCCAGAGTAGCATTAACAATGAGAATATATTCTGTTTTCT
>NW_012148853.1:460885-464069 GCF_000956105.1 Propithecus coquereli | reverse complement strand
TTGTTAGTTCAGAGTTCAGAGCTGACAGGACAGATTGTCTTAAATCATACACATCAATAATATCACATATAAAAGAAGAGAATATACCAATAGCATTTTATGTAATATGCATGAATATATGAATGTGTGTGTATAGGCATAGGCATATGCATATAAAGGAATTCTATTAATAATTTTTGCTTTGCAACCAAGCATAAGATTGTTGTGTTGAACATTTTGACATTGGCCAAACAAATGCAAGTAACGTAAAATACAAAATATATACTCCATTCCGGGAGGAACTCACTTTTTTGTTGTTGTTGCTATTCAGCAAACTGTTTTAGGAAGCACAAACTTATATTAGCATGATTTAGATATATGCTTTATGTTATATAGAAAACCTTTATGAGAATAGGAAGTTGTTTTTGCTGAACAGCTCATACTCTATTTTTAAAACAAAAGCCAAAAGAGAAATCTCAAGTTCTCGGCTGTTTAAAGTGTTTTAAGTCTTGGCTTTACAAAAAGTGAAAGCCTAAAATGAGTATATGTGTGGTGTGTGTGTGTGAGTGTGTGTGTGTGTAGTGTATATATCAAATTAAAAATGACATTTGATCCACACACATAAAATTTCCTTTAACCTATCAAAAAAGTTTAACCCTGCTCCTATTTACAAAAGTATCAGTTCTTCAAATTATCAAGTTATTTCATAATATTCAAGGTAAACTGAGTTTCCTTTAAAATAAGTATCCATAGACCTTCAGCCAGAAATAATGTGAGGTTCACAGGATTAACTGAAAAATAGTCACACTTAACATAAAGCACTTTTTATTCAATTCTTTTTATTTGACCCTCTCTCCAACTGAATTGTCCTCTCCACAGTCCTCTCCACAATCTAATTTTGGTGTTTCAAGCATTTGCCATCAGTTTTCATTAAGAACAAAATATCATCTTACTATTTGGTCAAACAGTGATTAATCAATAGTATTTTGCAAACAAGCAACACGGATAATAGATAAACCTAAAAGCTTAGGTCTGCTGGCTTCAAGCAGTGGGATTTGGAAGGATTATTCAGTGTGCAGCCCACCATGAAATGGGGAAGTGTTGTAATTTCAACACATTAATATCAAATTATCATCATCATCAGTATCATCCCATTAATTCTTCTTTTACTATACAAACAATGCACAGTATCCCCTCACCCTATGTAAATAGCTATCCTTCAAACACTATCCCTTTTTATGGAGGTCAATTTTGTTCCCTTATTCTCATGCCTAATATAACTGAACATTCGACTTCTTATTTGATTATTTCTTCATGGCATTTTCTCACTCCTCTATCATTATATTATTGAAGGAGTTTAGAATCAAGAGGTTGAAATCCCAGCTTTATTTCAGTGACATGCCATAGTGGGCAAATTTAATTAAGGCGGTCTGAGTTCATAGGATAGAATAGCTTGATAATGTTGCCATCTTAAGCATATTATGCAACTATCTGAGCTTCAGAACTCCTTCAGTATTTGTATTTATTTCCATGAGCTGCAGTTTTGAAACAAACTTTTCTCTTGAGGTATCATCTGGAAGGGTGTATCCAGAATGCTGCTGTCTTGCTTACAAAACCTATCACTCCCAAGCAAGGGAGCATACAGTACTGAAGTCCAGAAAAGAGAGTTAAAGAAAATGCAAGGCCTACAAGAAATAGGTATGCTTTCAGCTCCAATGGATAATTTTCAAGG
Source organism: Propithecus coquereli (assembly GCF_000956105.1). NCBI lineage: Eukaryota > Metazoa > Chordata > Mammalia > Primates > Indriidae > Propithecus > Propithecus coquereli. Next base: position 462,358 of record NW_012148853.1, on the reverse strand, counting down.
GCCATTTAGTAATATCAATAACTGCCTAGAGCATGGTTTCCCATTCATTTACTGAAGAATTGCTAAGCTGGGGTCTCATTTTACTGCTTATTCATGTGTGCTCACAAGTAGCTGAAGTGATGCTGACATTACATACATACAACTGGTCTTCAGTGGACAGTGGCAGAGTTTCCCATCCGGGAAAGCTGATTTTCAAAAGGGATGCTACTAATAGAAAAAATGTCAGAAGGAAGAAAGCCAGAGACCTGTTCAGACAGTGCCTCTAGAGGCATATATTTTGAGTACATTACTTGAGAGCAGAATCTGATTATCTACGGTGGGGAGCTGGATTTTATCAATTACTCAAAGGTCGCTTACTTGTAATAATCAATCTTATAAGGCACAGATATATCAACCACCTGCCAATTAATTAACCTACAAATGAGCTACAGTCATTCCCTATTTATTATCCAAGGTATCTCCTTCTTCATATCTAGATATTTGGGAAAACAATTTAATTCATTTACTCATTCATTTAACAAATATTCATTGAGTGTTGTCAGGGCTCTGTTCTAGGTAATGAAGGTTAAGTAGGGAACAAGGTAGACATACTCCCTGCTCTTCTTATAGCATTCAGTTCTTTTGTGAATGCAGATATGTAAAAAGGTAATGACAATAAAATGTGATAAATGCTATTATGTGTAAAAATGAAAGTTTCTGCCCAACTATTCATGGTTACAAAAAAGATCTGTACCTAGATATATCCTAGGGAGATTTCTGAATTCTAAAGATCAAAACTAATAGTAAAGATAATAATGAAGCATTTTAATAGCTAACCGTACTAAATGCTTGTTCTGTGCTGTGTTCTCCTAACCACTTTAAATGCACACATTATAGGACTGAAATTCACAATATTCCTAGTATCAAGTATTGTTACTATTCCCATTTCATCGATGAGCAACCTAAAGATTGAAGAGATTAAATTTCCTTGGTCCCACAACTCGTAAGAGTCTTTACTGGGACCCTAACTAATGCCTGGTTGATTACCAGCATTGGAGTTTGGATCTAGCACTGCATATTACCTGCCGTCATAAAAAAGTAAAATAAAAAAAAAAAAAGAATAAGAAAAATAAAAATGGGGCAGGGACTCTCAGTCACAGAAAGAGACAGCCAGATCAACATCAGATTTTTTATCTGTAATAGTAAGTTCTGGAGGATGATGGAGCGATTTTGAAGGAGTTGTTAGCAGCATTTATTTTAATGAAGGTTATTTCTACAAAAAGAGCAAATATTTCCATTTTATATTTATTATCATTGATTTTAATTCATAAACTTGATCCTTTAATGAACTAGGGCTTATAAGTGTGATCTTTCTATAGACCTATATAAGCTGATCACGGGAACTGAAGGGGAATTAAAGTGCAAATCAAAAGGGAAGTGCAGGCTGGGCGTGGTGGCTCACGCCTGTAATCCTAGCACTCTAGGAGGCCAAGG
>NW_012148853.1:458932-460719 GCF_000956105.1 Propithecus coquereli | reverse complement strand
TCAAAATTTCTGTAAAATAAAGTTTTTGTTAATTTGATTTGTGTGCTAGCACATAAAGTGCCAGAAGTCAGACAAAAAAAAAAAGGTGAAAGAGAGAAGAAATTGTGATAACCTGCTTTTGGCTACCTTTTCTCCTCTTTCTTCATTTGGTGGTCACTTAAGTATTCTCCTAACATAAAGACCACTAAAGCTCACTTCCTCCTCATAAAATCTGAGGGCTCATTCATGGGTTAAATTTTGACTTATAATAAAAGTGTCCATAAACTAACTTCAGAAGCCCCAAACCATGGTCATGTTCAGGTCATTAATAAACCAGGCTACTCTCCGTTTAATCGGTCCATCAAACACACACTCTCCGAGTGTTGGTGACATGGTTGCTGATCTCTGCCCTCAAGCACTTCAGATATTCTTCTGGGTTTTGAGCAAAATAGGAAATATGTGATGTTACAATCTTTTTATTTTCCTCGTTAAACATATTACTACTAGGGTCATAGTTTCCAAACAAGGAATGAGGTAACAAAGTTTTTCCCCTCAATACATTCAGAAAATGTAATATTTCAAAATGGCCAATATCTTTGCCTGGGGAATATCCTGGGAAGTACCAATTGTTTTCAGTTGTGAACATTCCTTAAAAATATTTTTAATAGTTCTTAGCAGATCCAAATCATCCAGTTTTTCTCAGGTAGTTCTCATATAAATTCACTGAGCATTAGACTTATGATATTTAAGACCACATAGTCCAATTATTTCATTTAATGTTCAGAGGATTTGAGGCCCAAAGAGATCTGTACCCCTTCCCCATGGTATCTAGAACAGAGTGACAAAGGACTTATATGTCTTGACTTCAAAACTATGCTGGTGTTTAAAGAGACCATCGGGCCTGTTAGGAAATTATCACGAAAGCCATGCATTCTAAAGATCTAGAACCTAAATGCAGAAAGTTTCCATTATCCTTAAGGCTGGGAAACCTGGTCCAGATAGCAGTGAGATTCACAAAATGGCAAGGATACCTATTTGAAGGGCGTAAACCAAGGATGTGCTTCTCCAAAATCAATTGGTAGTACAACTGTGTAATGTAAGTAGCAACAAAAGAAAGCATTGGAAAATGGGTGGCTTTTCCCAATCAGACTCCCAGGAAGTCTTCTGTGCTAAGAAACAGAACATCCAGAATTAGACTAAGCAGTCAGTGACTGCCAAGCAAAGCAGCTCTTTGTAAGGCACAACTGGTCACTCTGTGTAGTCGCCTATGGCCACTTTGATAGCATCACCAGTAGTATCTACACACAACTCACTGGTCACTTCTCTCTCTTTCTCTCTCTCTTTCTCTTTCTCTCATTCCTTTGTACCCAATTAACATGCTTATTCACAGGCATACTGAAAAAGCATTCACAAATAATGTACTTATTTGTCTCTTTGTATGTGGTCTTTGAAATGCAAAACACATAGACAGCGAAGTTTAAGGTCCAGTGACTTCATTTTGGTTGAATGTACACAGCTGTTATAAATAGGGGAAACATTAATTTTCCTTATTATTAATTTGATTTGAAGACCCACAGTTTTGTTCATTACCATAGAAAAATGGAATTTTGCAATCATTTGTGTTGTCATTTGGATATTCTTGAAAATAGAGTTTACTTGGATCCTTTATCACTATGTATTGGATTATAGATTAGTTATCTTCCCTCTCTGTGGGTTTAGCAGAAATGCAGTCACTGTGTGTAATCTGGTTTTAGTGACCTCTAGTGCCAGGAAAGTTTAATTGCTGTCTTTTCTTTCTTTTTTTTTTT
>NW_012148853.1:451272-455712 GCF_000956105.1 Propithecus coquereli | reverse complement strand
AGCAAGAGCGAGACCCCGTCTCTACTAAAATTAGAAAGAAATTAATTGGACAACTAAAAATACATAGAAAAAATTAGCCGGGCAGGGAGGCTGAGGTAGGAGGATCGCTTGAGCCCAGGACTTTGAGGTTGCTGTGAGCTAGGATGACGCCACAGCACTCTAGCCCGGGCAACACAGTGAGACTCTGTCTCAAAAAAAAAAAAAAAGGGAAGTGCAGACAATATTTCCTTTTAAAGTGAGACCAATAGGTAGTTAGACAATTTGTAAGACTCAGTGATAAGATCAGGTTGATAACAAATGGCCTTGAGCGCTTGGCTAATGAGAACAGTTATAGTTAGGGTATCCTTGTCTATGCTTAAATCAATGTCTTTTAGTTTTGCCATTAAGCCAGATGATTTTGAACATACAAACCCAGAGTACAGGAAGTAAAGCTAATAACAAGATTCTGTTCTTTGGTCTGAACAATGACTTACTCAAACATCAACCAATATTTTCTTGTTAAATTTATGCTAAGAAATGACAATAACATTTTCATCCCTCCCTCATACGTCCTATTCTCTCTTACACTATACTACATATCGACTTGTATGTATTTGCATAAATAATGCATGTTATAAGTTATACCAGTATATATCCATAACAATTTATGGCCTACAGACAATTTTCCTATTTAATCATTCACTTTGTTATTTGATTAGACTTAACCCAACATATAATGTAAGCATACGATGTGCTGAGTACTACATTCTGGATTTCTAGGAAGGCAGAGTGATAATAGAAGCATACTTTTGCATCTTTTCAAGTTACCCTATAAAGTCAGATCAACCAGGAACCCCAGGGACTTGATATATTGTTGAAAGGGTAAGTGGGAGTATTTTGCCCCTGTGACAGACGGCCAGTGTCTGGACTGTTGCAAAAATCAATATTGGGAAAATTACTATACCGCCAAAAGAAATCTATACAGATTCAGTGCAATTCTCATCAAAATACCAAGATCGGTTTTCCTAAAATTAGAAAAAAAATCCTAAAATTCATATGGAATCATAGAAGAGCCTGCATAGCCAAAGTAATCCCAAGCCAAAAGAACAAAGCTGGAGGCATCACATTATCTGACTTCAAATTATAGTACAAGGAGACAGTAACCAAACAGCATGGTACTGGTGTAAAAATAGACATATAGATCAATTAAACAGAATAGAGAACCCAGAAATAAAGCCATATAACTACAACCAACCTGATTTTTGACAAAGTAGATAAAAACATACACTGTTTAAAGGGCACCCTATTTAATAAATGATAGTAGGACAATTGGATAGCCATATGCAGAAGAATAAAACTGGATCCATATCTCTTACCATACACAAAAATTAACTCATGCTGGCTTACAGAATTAATTGTAAGACCTGAAACTATTGGTGGTAAGGTAAATTAGTGCAATTTCTATGAAAAACAGTATGGAGATTTCTCAAAGAACTAAAACTAGAGCTACCATTTGATCCAGCAATCTCACTCCTGGGTATCTACCCAAAGGAAAAGAGAACATTATGTCAAAAAGATACCTGTATTTGTATGTTTATTGTAGCACTATTCACAATAACAAAGATACTAAATCAACCTAAGTGTTCATCAATGGATGACTGGATGAAGAAAATATGATATTATATATACCATCATGAAATACCACTCAGCCATAAAAAAATAATGAAATTTTGTCATTTGCAGTAACGTGGATGTAACTGCAGGTCATTATCTTAAGTGAAATAACTAAGAAAGTCTAATACCGCATGTTCTCACAAGTGCAAGTTAAATAATATGTACACATGGAAATAATAGAATAATAGACATTGGAGACTCAGAATGGTGGGAAGAAGGAAGAGGGGTGAGGGATAGAAATCATCTAATGGGTACAAGGTACACTGTTCAGATGGTGGTTACACAAAAAGCCCAGACTTCACCACTACCCAGTTTATCCATGTAACAAAACTACACTTGTACTCCCTTAATCTATAAACATTTTAAAAAGGGGATAAAAATGACATAGCAACCACATGGCAAAAGCAAAAATCCATGGACATTTATAACAGAGTATAAGAAGGTGAGGTTAAAACACCAGTAGCCACAAGACCTGTGTAGTATCAGCATCTATACAGCAAGAAGCAGAGAAAAACAATGGAAGATTGAGGACCTGTAACAAGAGAAGCCCCAGAGAGCTGAAGGTATTCCCTGGAAGACACAGTGGGCCAACTTGAGAATAGCTTCTGAAAACATATGGGGTTTTACCTACGTCAATCAGAAATTAAGTGCAAGTGACACATACAAAGAATATCCATAGGGACTGGAATTATCTAGACTTAGTGAATCCTCAAAATTGAACAAACAGAGCACCCTGCTCTGACAGCACCCCATACTGAAGAAAAGCTACTGTAGGAGAATCAGTACAGAACTGGACAAAAACATTGGAGTCAAAGAAAAAAAAAAGGCTAGATAAAAGTGGGGAAGGAGCACAGAGCCAGGACATTTCAGAAAGCATGCCACCATATGTTTGACACTAACCAAAAGCAACAGAAGAGGGAGCTCTGTGAAGTTAGAAAAGCTATCTGGGCCCACCTTCCTTCTATATTTAGAGAAGCTAACATAAAAATGAGCACCAGAAAGATGATGAGATCTAACCCTGTACAAAGTTATTATTTAAAAAAATAGCATAAGGAGGAGCATAACATCCTTTCAGAAAATAAAAGCATGCCAAAAAAGATCAAAGATCATACAAGAAGGTCTATTCTATGCATGATAAGAATGCCTAAAGAAGTAAATCAAAACAGAGGAACAGATGAAATAAGAATTATAATTTTAAAAAATGTTCCTGGAAAAAAATTAAAAACACATATCTAAAGAGCATACGCCATACCTAAGAAATATGATCCAGGATAGATAACATCAAAATTTTTTGATAAATCTATGGACTTTAAAAATAAAAAATAAAATTGGGGGCATTCAGATAAAAATAGCATGTGACTTAAAGGGAAAATCAGATGAAATTGGAATTACATTTTTTAATAGTAATGTCTTATTCAAAAGAAAAACAAGCAATATTTAAAATATTCAAAGAAAAAAATTGGGAGGCAAAGATATTTTATCCAGTGAAACGTCCTTTCAAGTATAAAGGACATAAAAATATTTTCTAACATGTAAGAACAAATGGGATATTTCCCTATTGAGTACTTCTTAAAATATCTAGAGAATAAGTTTTATATAAGCAAAATACCTACATTAATATCAAGGAGTAGTGGTGGGCATAAATATATACTTAACTATAAAACTAAGATTAAAAAAGGGCTAAAAGGGAATGAGTAAATATTGTTGCTGTATAGTTTGACAATGTACATAACATAACATATAAAAGACCCTACATAAAAAAATAGGAGAGAGAATAGGGATAGCATATGCAAAAAATTTAAATCTATTTGGAATTTTAATTGGTGGTGATAGTATCATTATACCTTTACTCTTTGTATAATATGGGGAAAAACACTTGAAAAATCATAGGATACTCTAATTCTATCACTATGTCTTTGAAAGCATTCTCAATATGGGAAAATATGGGTAATAGTTTTGCTATTCTGAGCCATTATGAATATACTATGTGTATAGCATTGGATAAAGAAAATCAGAAATGATGTGATATTCCACTTTTGTCACACTTTTGCTTATGGGAATTAAGAAGATTCTCAACTTAGAAAAAGATTCAGTTGTAATATAAAAAAAGGTCAGTCAAAACCATCTATTGCTGCATTTGAATTGAAATATCAATAAAAACTCATGAGACGACATATTTAAAAATTAAACATATGTGTATGGACGTATATATGTTGTGTGTGTGTGTATGGGTGTGTATTTTTCGGCCTGCCTACTGAGCAGGTCCGGAAATATCAACAATCCCTAGCAGTGAGCATCCTCAGTGTTCAGCTTTATGGTCGGAAATGTCATTTCCCACTAAGAGAAACCAGAGCTTCTTGGGGAATAGTTGATCCTGAGTCTGGGGCTGAAAGTGTATAAGATAAGCCCGTAATATTCTACTACATTGGATAGCAAAATTATATCAACAACTAGTCAGATAATGTTAAAAGGACTTAAGAACCGACTTGAAGAGGTGCCTACTGCTCAAAAATGCAACAACTTGATTTCAATCACGATACCAATTTTAATGTATTGAAACCTGTAAAATGTTTAAATTCATGAGTTTAGAATGATATTTAAAAGCCAATTGGTTACCTTTATAGGATGGCAGGGATCCAATTCATTATCTTGCAGATTAACAAATAGCACGAAAAACATCAAGCATTTATTTTCCTCTTCCTGTATTCCTGTAACTCTTGGTAGCCAAAGGACAGTTTCTCTTTCTAAGGAAAATGTCTCTTTATAAAATTATTTCAGGTAGTAAAT
>NW_012148853.1:448655-450537 GCF_000956105.1 Propithecus coquereli | reverse complement strand
AAATCTACTCTCTTAGCAAATTTTCAGTATATAATACAATATTATTAACTGTACTCATCATACTGCACATAGATCTCTAGACTTATTCATCTTATATAACTGTAACTTTGTACCCTTTGACCTACATCTCACCATTACTCACACCGTTCTCCTGCACCTGAAACCACCATTCTCTTTATGTATTTAACTTTTCTTAAATTCCACATATAAGTGAAATCATGTAGTACTTTTCCTTTTGTGTCTGGCTTATTTCATTTAGCATAATGTTCTCCAGGTTCCTCCATGTTGTCACAAATAGCAGGATGTCCTTTTTTTAAGCCTGAATAATACCCCACTGTGCATATATACCACAATTTCTTTATCCATTCTTTTGTCAAAACTTAGGTTATTCTATATCTTAGATATTGTGAATAATGCTACAATGATCATGGGAGCACAGAGATATTTATGAAATACTGATTTCATTCTTTGGGTATATATTCAGAAGAGGGATTTCTGAGTATTATGGCAGTTCTATTTTTAATTTTTTGAGGAACTTTCATACTGTTTTACATAATGGCTGTACTAATTTACATTCCCACCAACAGGGTACAAGTTCTTTTTTCTCCACACCTTTGCCAGTACTTGTTTGTTATCTCTCAACTTTTTGATAATAGCCATCCTAACAGGTGTGAGTTGACCTCTCATTTGGCTTTGGTTTGCATTTCCTTGATAATTAGTGATGTAGAGTACCTTATCATCTACCTGTTGGCCATTTTTGTATCTTTTTTTGAAAAATGTCTGTTCATGTCCTTTGTCCATTTTAATTGAATTATTTATTTTCTTGCTCTTAAGTTTTGTGAGTTCCTTATATATTTTGGATAGTAATCCCTAATCATATGCATGGTTTGCAAATATTTTCTCCCAGTCAGTAGGCTGCCTTTTCATTTTATTGTTTCTTTCATTGTGCAGAAGTTTTTCAGTTTGATTCCATCCTACTTGTTTATTTTTGCTTTTGTTACCTGTACTTTTGGAGTGATATTTGAAAAATCATTGCCAAGGCCAATGTCAAGGAGGTTTCTTCTATGTTTTCTTTTAGAAGTTTTATGGTTTTAGTTCTTACATTTAGGTCTTTAATTCATGTTGAGTTGATTTTTGTGTATGATACATGATAAGGGTTTAATTTCATTCTTTTGCATGTGGATATGCAGTTTTCCCAACGCCATTTATGAGGAGACTATACTTTCCTATTGTGTATTTATCTTAGTCCAACTTGTGTTGCTATAACAGGACAACTGAGGTTGAGTAATTTATAAAGAAAAGAGGTTTATTTAGTTCATGGTTCTGCCCTCTAGGAAGTCCAAGAAGTACGGCACTAGCATCTGCTTGGGTTCTGGTGAGGGCTTTTGTGCTGTGTCACACATGGTGAAAGGTCAAAAGGGAAGCAGATGCTTGCAAAGAAGCAATACCCGAGAAGCACCCCAACTGTAAAATGACCTACTCTTATGGAAAATAACCCATTCCTGTGAGAACTAATCCAGTCTCCACAAGAACTCACTCCCTTGGGAGGGCATTAATCTATTCATGAGGGATCTGACCCTGACCTGAACACCTCCCTAGGCCTTATTTCCCAACACTATCACATTGGGGAACAAATTTCAATAATGAGTTTTGATAAGGACAAACCATATCCAAACTATAGCAGTATTATTGATGCTTTTGTTGAAAATTAGTTGACTTTGTATTCTTGGGTTTATCTTTGTGCTCTCTATTCTGTTCCATTGGTCCATATGTCTGTTTTTATGCCAGCACTGTGCTATTTTGATTCCTATATCTTTGTAATATAATTTGTTATGAAGTTTGATGCCTATAATTTTTCTTTTGTTTTTCTTTCTCAAGATTG
>NW_012148853.1:444886-445650 GCF_000956105.1 Propithecus coquereli | reverse complement strand
CTATCTAGTTTTCAAAAGCATTTATATACATTTCAAAGAGAGAAGAAACTATTTATAATTATAAGTTTTCTAAAGTAAATGCTCAAAGTAAAAGGAGTGGAGGGGAATTTTTTCACTTATTTTCAACAGGGAGAATTGAGTCTTGTAATTTGGCCTTCATCATATAAGAATATCCCTTTAAGATGTTATTTTCCTTAACACACTTATATTTCTTTCCCGTGAGCCTGACCTTTTTTCTGTTAAACTTTAAACTCCTCAAGGGCAGGGATCATGTTGACTTTTTCCTTTGTATTTTCTCAGGATATCTAGTGCAAGCCCAGAGAGCTCTTATTCAGCCAACTGGCAAAATTGTTATCTGTATTGGGTCACTGGGTTGATGTTATAAATAGACACACTTTTGCTTAAGAAATGTCTCAATCTATTCCCCCTGTCATTTCCTTTCTCCTTTGTTAAAAGCAAGTACATGCTAGGATCAATTTTTCTCTTTTTTAAAGAATATTTCTGTATGTAAGTTTGATAGATTAAATAGGAAATTTGACAAGCATTTTAGGGGCGAGACAAACAACATAAAGATTTTTGGTGATAAATTTCTTGAAAATCTTGTTTCCCTTGTTCAGACTAAGGAAAAATACCTGTGAATAACCATCAGTGACAGTTGCTGTATGGGATGGCTTGGGTAGACCAAATATTTTCAGTAATTTGTTGAACACATTCATTGTAAAGTAGGTATTTAGAAGCCTCCACCTGACTCATCCATACAAGTA
>NW_012148853.1:442174-444836 GCF_000956105.1 Propithecus coquereli | reverse complement strand
CACTGTGCTATTTTGATTCCTATATCTTTGTAATATAATTTGTTATGAAGTTTGATGCCTATAATTTTTCTTTTGTTTTTCTTTCTCAAGATTGTTTTGGCTGTTTAAAGTCATTCATGGTTCTTATGAATTGTAGAATTCCTTTTACAATTTCTGTGAAAAATGTCCTTAGAATTTGATAAGGATTGTATTAAATCTATAGATCATATTAAATAATATGGACATTATAACAATATTAATTTTTCCAATCCACAAAAACTGAAATATCTTTTCATTTGTTTGTGTCCTTTTCAATTTTTTTCATCAATGTTTTATAGTTTTCAGTCTATAAGTATTTAACCTCTTTGGCTAAATTTATCCCTAGATGTTTTATTCCTTTTAGTGCTATCATAAATGCAATAGTTTTCTCAATTTCCTTTTCATATAGGTCATTATTAGTGTAAAGAAACACTACTGATTTTCGTGTGTTGGTTTTGTATACTGCAACTTCACTGAATTCATTTATTAGTGATAACAGTGTTTGGGTGGAGTATTTGGGGTTTTCTACATAGAGGATCATGCCATCTGCACAATTTTACTTCTTTTGTTATGATGTAGATATCCTTTATTTATTTTCCTTGTCTGATTGCTCTTGCTAGTATTGCCAGTACTATATTGAATAGAAGTGGTAAGAGAGGACATTCTTGTCTTGTAAAAGATACTAGAAGAAAACTCTTTCAGTTTTTCCCCTTTGATTTTCATATTAGCTGTGGGCTTGTTGCATATGGCCTTTATTGTGTTGAGGAAATTTTCTTCTGTTTCTATTTTGTTAAGAGTTTTTTATCACAAAACATGTTGAACTTTGCCAAATGGTTTTTCTGCATTTATTGAGATGATCATGTGGTGTTACTCTTTTATCCAATTAATACGGTATTTCACTTTGATTGATTTGCATATGTTAAATCAACCTTGAATCCCAGTGATAAACCCCACTTGGTCTTGTATATAATCTTTTTAATGTGCTGTTGAATTAGGTTTTATTGCTAGTATTTTATTGAAGATTTTTGCATTTATTTTTATTAGTGATAGTGGCCTATAGTTTTGTTTTCTGATTGTGGTATCAGGGTGATGCTGGCCTCATAAAATGAGTCAGAATATTTCTCCTCCTTCTCCTCCTCCTTCTCCTCCTCCCCCTCCTTCTTCTCCTCTCCTCTCCTCCTCCACTTCCACCTCTTCCTCTTTCTCTTCCTTATCCTTCTTCTTGTGAAGAAGAATTTAAGAAGGATTGGTATTAATTCTTCTTTCAATATTTGATAAAATTCAGCCATGAAGTCATCTGGTCCTGAGTTTTACTTTCTTGAGAGGTTTATAGTTACTTCTTTAATCTCTTAATTTATTATTGGTTTGCTCAGGCTTTCTATTTCTTCTTGATTCATTTTTGGTAGGTTGTATGTTTCTAGGAATTTTTTTCTTTTTCTCTGGGTAATCCAAGTTGTAGGCATATAATTATTCATAATAGTCCCTTATGATCTTTTTTATTTCTGAAACATCTGTTGTAATGTCTTCTCTTTCATTTCTGATTTTGAGTGTTTTTTCTTTCTCTCTCTCTCTTTAGTTATTCTAGCTATTTGCCAATTGTGTTTAGTGTTTCAAAAACACTCTTAGTTTTATCTTTTTCCCTGTAGTTTCTCTATTTGATTTATTTCTGCTCTAGTCTTTATTGCCTACCTTCTGCTAACTTTGGGTTTAGTTTGTTCTTCTTTTTTTAATTCCTTGAGGTGGAAATTTAGGTTGTTTATTTCAAATCTTTCTTCTTTTATAATAGAGGCATTTATCACCATAAACTTCCCTCTTAGTACTGATTTTGCTAATACCATAAGTTTGGGTAAGTTGTATTTGTAATTTGTTTGTCTCAAGATATTTTTAAAATTCCCTTTGATTTCCTCTTTGGCCCAGTGATTGTTCCATACTGTGTTATTTAGCTTCCACATATTTGTGACTTTTTTTCCATTTTCTTTCTGTTATTAATTTCTAGTTTCATTCTATTTTGTAAGAAAAGATAATTGAATTGATATGATTTCAGTCTTCTTAAAGTTTTAAGACTTGTTTTGTGGCCTAACATATGATCTGTTTCAGAAAGCATTCCATGTGCTGTTGGGAAGAATGTATATTCTTTTTCTCTTTGGTAAAATTTTCATGTTTGTTTGTTAGGTCCATTTGGTCTATAACGTTGATCAAGTCTGCTGTTTCTTTATTGATTTTGACAATGGTTATTTTTGAAGGAAAAGATTGTGTTTGGGATATCTGTGAGGTGTCCAGAGGGCTTCTAGAGAGGCTAGTAAAATTTGATCTTGACTTGAGCTGTGTTTACATAACAAAACAAACTGTGAAATAGATAATATTATCTTCTCTTTAAGGATAGAGAAACTTTGACCTATTGGCAGTTATAAACTAGGTGAGATTTGGAATTAAACTCAGCTCTTTACTTTCCCAAAACATTTCTCCTTCCATATCTCCTTTCCTCATTCTCTCCTTCACTTCTTTCTTTTGTTCATTCCTTTTTTTCTTTCTTACTTTTTTTTGTTTGTTTTTAGTTTAATTCTCTTTAAAAATGCATCCCTACTATAATGCTAAAATTATACTAGCCCCCTCTATATAGAGGTATAGTTGTAAATAGTAAATT
>NW_012148853.1:439131-440849 GCF_000956105.1 Propithecus coquereli | reverse complement strand
GGAGCTGACCTATGTTTTGTACTCCTCTAATTTTTCTCCTGTCTTTGGATAATTCAGATTATTAGAGGCAATGTTGCTCTCCACTGTGAGACCCAGGCAGAGCCACCAGGAAACAACCAGGACTTTTAAGCCAGTGTTACTGGAGCCTCACAGTTATGGGTTGTTCTCATCAGCTTAATTTGCCTGGCTGTCCAGCAAACCATGGGTATTTTATAGACAATGTTCCCTTCAGTGATCTACCCAGAAGCCTTGCTTATCCTCCATCTCCTACTCATCTCTGCTTTCTATAAAGTTACACAGCACAACTTTTAATGTGTTTAAAATGTCTCCTCTACTGTTTCTGTCTTCCTTGATACAACATCCAAGGACCAGCTGGGAGCAGAGAGATTCAAATAAGCCATCAATCACAATAACACTCATAGAGTCTCTCTCCCAGTATCTGACATTTTGTTGACATGCTATCAGAGCACTTCATACTTGATTGGAGAAACATGAAAACAATTACTGGGTCACTAACAGGAACTGAAGAAAAAACAGTCTTTCTAAAACAGCACTCTAAAAATTGTTAAAGCCATAGCCTCCTAAAATAAATGCAAGGTTGTTTGGTGGGACTAAAGGAAATTATACTGTACTCTATAAAGGCAAAACATACAAAATAAAGAAAAGAAAATATAACATTAAGATTGGGGGCACTCTTGATTTTGGTTGATCAATAATATCTATAAACCATTTAAGGTTTTATTGGAATCTCACCATGTCAGCAGTTAGTAAATAGATCTAGTAAGGAAGCATTATTACATAAATAAAAGCCAATTATACCCTCTACCATCGGTGATCATATTTTCTGAAAAGGCAAATAAATACAGCATTAAAATACAGGAAGACAGAGGCTTTAGCCAAAGGGTGTTTTGCCATTTGAAGCTGTACTCTACCTACGTAATTTCCGGAAACCATCTAGATGGTGAGGAGTGAATAGCAGAGGAGAAATGCAGGGAGCAGGATATTAACAAGGGAATATGCATCACTTGAACCTTTATCCATGCTGTTACTCAGAGGGCTGATGACAACTGTGGAACAAGTTGGGTAAGGGGAAATTCCATAATGTCACATTGTGTTGGTTAAGTAATGGGCTTTATAAGGGAAATTTACAAACCCAAGGCCAGTAAGAAGAGGCCCGTGTATCCCTATCCTTTCATCCTTTCATGAAGAACCATCAAGACCTAGGTGAAGTTATTGGAGCCACAGTTAGTTCACATTCTGGGAGAAGCATCTCACCTTTTGTGGCACTTCTGTTATATGTGGCAAGCATGAGTATTGCTTTTTATGGCCCAGGCCAAAAAGATCACCGGGGTGCCAGAAAGTTTTTTGGTTTGGATGCCAGATTATATAGGAGTTGCCTGAGAAAACTCATATACCTGGAGAGCTTGGAGCTCTTGGGAGGTTGTAGCCTCTTTGGCTGTGTTGGTAGCTAAGTTCAGTTGCCCCCTCCCCATTCATTCTCAAGGGAAAGTTAGAGGTCCTAGCTAGATCCTTGTCTAAGCAAACAAGAATGTACCCGAATTATCTCTCTGCATAGTAGCACCAAAGTGAACTAATTGGACTAATCTCATGAACTAATCTCATGGAGAACAGAGGCTTACAATTAACAAAATAGATAAATATTTAAATAATATGAGCTATATATATTTAGTTTTATATTCCTTCATTTAGTGTTTTCA
>NW_012148853.1:437289-438451 GCF_000956105.1 Propithecus coquereli | reverse complement strand
TTTTTTTTTTTTTTGAGATGAGAAAAAGTTCAGAGCATTTACGTGATCTCCATAATATACGGAAATCTAGAATTTGAATGTAGTCCTTGTGACTGCCTGTGTCAGCTCATTTTTGGAAATCATAAACAACTTTGACAACAATATTTTATACATCCCAGGACACACCTAAGATGTTTTGCCAAGTGGTTTTCCATATTCCAGTTATAGAATGGGTAAAGTGACTTCAGGGACACATCATGTCTCCAGTGAGATACATTCTTGAAAAGTTATACTTATTATACATGGTATTATGATTATTGCCATATGGTTCTCACTTCCCATTCTCATTTATGGTTCGCACTTCCATTTTCATTACAAATGTATCACAATTAAATTTTCCTTTTAAACTTCTGATAATCAAGACATTCCAAAGTCATTTTTAAAGAACTGACATAGAAGATGATTGTCAAGGTCTATGAGATTGCTATTATCTCCACCGGTGTAAATGATCAGAAATAGCTGTGAGTAATAGACCTTTATTGTAGACATATTGCAGAGATATTTAAGAACATTAGGATGATGTCTTTCTCCATATTGTCAAGGTCTATGAGATTGCTATTATCTCCACCGGTGCAAATGATCAGAAATAGCTGTGAGTAATAGACCTTTATTGTAGACATATTGCAGAGATATTTAAGAACATTAGGATGATGTCTTTCTCCATATTTTTCTGTTAAAAGTGATTTGTCGATCTTAAACTCATACTAAGTATCTGATAATAATACAAAGGGAACGATTCTAGTTTAGCATCTCACCTGCAAGCTGTAATAACATTTCCATGAACTAGCACCATTTCTGCCTTCCTATAAAATGCCCCTCTCTTAGATTTGGTAGAGAACCAGAAAGCATACATGGATTTAGACTTGCTGGAGAAGGAACAGCTAACTTGGATAGACATCATAATTGTAAAAGCCACTCATTTTTATAACTCTGTCTAAGAGGTCATTTATAAACCATGTGTCACAGTTTGTTTCTTTTAATCCATACATTAACCCTGCAAGGAAAATGTTATTCCATGTATTATTTAGATGGAGCCACTAAAACTCATAGAGTTTAAGTAATTTGCTCAAGGCCACAGAAGTAGTAAGTGGAAATGCCTGGGCTCAATTTCTACCTTTTGACT
>NW_012148853.1:432169-435758 GCF_000956105.1 Propithecus coquereli | reverse complement strand
AAAAAAAAAAGACCATCTCATTCCAAATCAAAGGAAGATTTTAGAGGAGCCCTGAGGTGTTAAGCAATACTGCAGCCCCAGATCAATGAACCTTGCTCCTTAAGGTTCTTTCTCCTGGGGTCACTCTTAGAGTGTAAGTGTAGACCTATGAGGATTTCCCTACCCACCTCTCTGGAATTTTGTGTGAATAAGCTTCTTTTGAGCTATGGGGGGATAAAAGGTTTCTGGCTTATTATAGGTAAAAAATTAAGAGTCTCTACATCACAGCCTGTCTTTTCCTGTCTTTTACTGAAGAACTCTGTAACCTGGGGGTGTGGATGGTGTGTCCTATTCACTGGGCACCTGCTAAATGCCAGACACAGTTATCTTCTCCAGGGAGTATTATCATCTCCATATTACGTGTTATAAAAAATGAGGTCTATAGAGGTTAAATAAATGGCCCCAGCCACAGAAGCAGAAAATGGGAGAGCCAGGATGCAAAATTAGGCTGTCATACTGCAAAATTATCACTTTTTTTTCTTTATAAAGTCCAAACAACCTCTGATACCTTGTGTTTAAAATGAGGAGGGTTAGGAGCTGTGTAGAGTTGGGGGCCAGACTGATATGTCACCGAATGCCCTCTCAGCATCACAAATCCATTATGCTCAACTTGGTAAATGTGGAGAAGAGACTGTTGAAATGCTTACTTCTGAATCAATCCTAGGTGTATTTCACAGAGTAGTTTTACAATACATTTCTTATGTGGAAAATATACATTCGGTATTTATAAACATGTAGAATACAACATAAATAGCATGCCTACGTGTGTATTTCCTTGTAAGCTGTGGAGCGAATGATCACATGCTCTCAGATGTTCTCTGCTCACAACACTTCCCTTTTTATCTACCTCCAGGTTTCCAAATGAATTACTGCAGAGTTATCTTTCTCTGGCTACTCTCCTTGATTGGAGATTAACTGTGCATGGCATCTAGGAGAAGGGCCATAGATGCTTGGGCAAAATCACCAAGAAAAGTTATTCAAAGGGTATTTGTTACCCTTGCCAGTGTCCTACCTACCGATACTACCAGGAGCCCAATATTTACATAATGTTTCAGGCTGTTTAAACCTGAGTCTCCAATAATATTCTTTTAAAAATGAATTTAACAATATATATTTATGACTTATTGTAGGATTTTATTAAGTATGTTTGATAATTTTACTAAGTGGTTCAATGTGCATTTATTAGGCCTGGCTGAATAAAAACAATATTACCCTTTCTTTAATAATAATATGGATTTTACTCTATTTAAATAAGTCTGATGGTGTGGAGAAGAGCTAAAAAGTTCTTTGAATGCTGACAAAAGAAATAGAACTCCTGAGTCAGAGACAAAGGGCTTTATTATTGGTAAAACAATAGCAAGAGTATCCTCATACCCAATCCACAAATTGAATAGGGTGATATAGTGGCCAGGTGGCACCTACACATAACAATGGGATATTTTCTAGAAGAAAAGAACTCTGAGTTTAGGGAATCCACAACTTGTTTTTTATACTGGTAAATAAGAATTTGAAATTCATTTTAAAATAATACCATTTATAGTAGCATCACATAGATGAAATACGTAAGGACAAGTCTAACAAACGCAAATGATGTGCAAAATTTGTCCTCTAAAAACTAAATAATAAGCTGAAAGAAATTAAAAAGACCTAAAATAATGGAGTGATATACCATGTTCATGGGTCAGATGACTAAGTATTAATACCTGAATTCTCCCCAAATTGATCTGTAGTTTCAATGCAAACCCAGTTGGGCAATTGAAATACCTAGTCTGTGAGGCAGGAGCATGCTGGTGTATCTAAGAAACCAAATTTGTAGCAAGCAGTGAGCTAACCTCTTTATCCTACAAAGGACTAGGTGCATTGCTAGACTACATGATGCATTATTGCAATGCATTATTTCACTTTTAGGGTACAATAACAGTCATAAGCTGGTGATTTTGGCACACTCAGAAAGACGTGAAGAAGGTTCAAAAGATCCATGGCAGACTGCCTTCCCAAAATTATGTGCTGAACACTGTAATTAAACTTGATACACATTATCTTATTTTATTCAAATAAAAACTATATGAGCAAGTGTAATATTTCTTACACAATAGATGAAAAAACTAAGCTCAGAAAGGTTGAGCTCCCCAAGCATATGCAGCCAGTGAGACACAAATGTATCTTGCTCTTAACCTTTTTTTTTTTTTTTTTTTTTACCCCCACTATAATTCATTGCTCTTTCAACTGGGGAAATGACACAATAGGAAAAATTACCAGGTTGGCAGCTAGTGAAACAGTTCTGAAGATTTTCCAACTGCCCTATTCAGGGTTTCTGAGGGGCCAGAGCCTTCTTCAGAGGCACTCCCAGCCAGAAGGCTGTAGTCCTCTACATTGGAAACCAGAACAGACAGACAATGTACTTTCATTGCAGTTTTTCCTCTTTTTTTTTTTTTTTCCACTTTTTGAGGCTAGATGTTTCACTTCCCACTGAAACTTGGTTTAGGAATCCCTGAAAGAAGAGTAGAATCTTGACTTACTCTGCCTGATTCCTCTACCTGCAGAAGATGATACTCGGGGATTGTACTTTGAGAGCAGATGAAAAATGAAAGTTTGTGACTCTCAGGTCTCCTAACTGCCAGTTCCTGTCTTAACTAGACAGGGAATTTTGCATTCTATGGATTCCAGAGCTAAGGAATCAATGCCAGAAAAATGAAAAAAAATATTGTACTTTGAAGTCAGGTAACCCACATAGATTCCTCTTTTCTTTAGTCTCCAATTTGCTCATTAGTATAAAGAGGAATTGGGCCAAATGATCTCTATGTACCTCCTAATTTCTGGTTTCTTCAATGAGGAGAGGCATTAGAGTAGCTTAATGCCTTTCATTTTCTCCCTTTCAGCTAGTCCTGGACATACTTAATTTGACTGTGTAAGAACAATATTAATTATAGTAATTTTTGTGAACCCTTTAGCAATTATGACTAATCACCTTACAACACAATAATGATTATGCATACATTAAATATGCATCAGATTAATTTGGTTGTGAGGTTTATTTGATTAGAACACTAAACTCTTCACATATTCATTCCCCTAAGTCTGTTGCTCATTGGTGGTCAGCTGCCCACAAATTTAAAACTATTATGGGCACTTTGCATAAGTTTTTTTTCCACAGTGTATTTGATGGTCTTAGACAAATCACTTACCTTCTTTGAAATGCTTTCTTTATTTTTAAAATTAATATATCTATGACATAGATGTCTTAAAATGTCAGCCTTATATAGCAATTGTTTTTAAGTTGCCTATTCCATCTTTATTTTTCCTGCTATGTCTTATTTCCATGTCTTAATCAAGGGACAGAATTTTATTTAAAAAGACAAACTCAAAAATTGTTAATAAACCATATCTATATTTCCAAAAAGAAAGATGTAGAAATTGATACTCAGGTAAAATTCGATAGAATATTTCTTCATAAATTTTGGTTAAAATCTTTGATTAACTGGTTAAAATTTGGCAAAGTAACTTAAGAAGCTATAACTAGACAAATGAATATGTCTCATTAAGGCACTTT
>NW_012148853.1:423651-430809 GCF_000956105.1 Propithecus coquereli | reverse complement strand
ATTACTGTTTCCAAACATTTACATACCTTTTGTTTTATTTTGTTTTGTTTTTCTTGAAGTAGCATTGGTGATATAATCAAGATTTTTAAAATTAAATGTCAAAAATGAGTGGAGAGAGCTCCAGTGAAGAGATATAACCATAGTCCTCAAGAAGAACCCTGTCACCACCATCAGTAGCAACCAAGTGTTTAATAAAATTGCAGAGAATGACTGTTCTTTCCTTTTGTGGTATGCTGGTATCTGCCAATGGCTGTATGTGTAAAGAAAGGATATTTATACCTTCCTACCTCTTCAAATAAAAGCAGCCACATTACTGACACAAATTTTTCTTTTATGTTTATAGCTTCTGGTTAAACCCTGTATCAGATTGCTTTCTTCTGATAGATATTTTCTAAAGTCATCTATAATTGTTTTATTAGGACATAGAATGGGCTTCATCCAATAAAAAACATAACAATTGCTAGTATTATTTTAGAGATTACTATATGTTAAGTACTTTCCTAAATGCTTGACATATAAAAATTAAGTCTAATCCTCACTATAGCCCTGAGGTGTATGCCATGATTTTCTTCATTTTACAAAGGAAAAATTGAGACACAGAAAAGAAAATTTCCTAGGTCATAGAGCTAGTAAATGGTTAAATTAGGACTGTAATATAGGATGGTGGACTCCAGAGCTCACTCTCACAAAGATCACAAAATTTCTAGCATTTATCTTTTTTTAACATGTGTCAGGCATTATGCTGAGTGCTTTCTTTATGTTATTTTTATTGATCTTACATCAAAGAAGTAGGGTAGGTCATATTACTCTCCTCATTTTATAGACATAAAGGCTGAAACTCATGGAGGTTCAATCACTGGTGTTGGGTTATATACATAACACTTGAAAAAGCTGAGATTAGAATTAAGATTATCTTTCTCCAAAATTTAAGTTCTTGATAACTACATCATCATTCTGTAAAATGTATTCTTTATGTAATCTTAAAAAAATGCAAACACTTAGAAAAACATCTTTACCATTTCAGTATGAAATTTTTAAACTCATTTGAAAAACATGATTGTCTTTCCTGAATCTAAATGAACTCCAGAGGAACTTCCCTATGGTGCCTTCCAGTGATAATATTTCTCAAACATTATATAGTATGTCAAGTCGAGAGTTATTAAAAATTAAGTAGATTAATAAATAAGATTTGCTTTTTAAAGAATAGTTACTACCTAGGGAGAGTTATAAATTTAAAAGGAAGAATTATAAAATATCTTACTTTATTTAGCATGAATATTAAATAGTAGGGAAACATATATGTTTAATTTTTAGAGGTAGATGTAATTGTCAGATCCTTTAAAATAATTATTAGCTGAACTCAATAGTCTGACCTATAATTTACTCCCAGCAAAATCTTAGAGTAAGATTCTATTATTGATCATCAATAATGTTGTCTAAAATGGTTTTCTGGTTTGGTTTCTTAGATAATTTGTAGCCTTTTGATCTTATGTTTAACAGGAAATGCATGGAACAACTTTGGTAAATTCTTTATATCTTAATGATGAAAGGAACGTTAGAAATGATTTAGTCCAATTTTTGCTATAATAAATGATACTACTATGAAGAAATATAGCACTGTAATCAGAACACAGACTTTGGAATTAAACAAATATAGATTTGAAGCCATACTTTCTCACCTTTGGATTGTGACTTTTAACAAGTCACTTAAATTCTCTGACCTTGGTTTCTTGATTTTTAAAATAACAAATATATTATTTAAATAATTGGAATCAGTATTAGTCCATGCCACATATCAATCTTTTAATGAAGAGTATTTAAATGGACTTTAAAAATATTCTAGCCAAAATGGTGAAGTAAGGAGATCAGTGGACACTCTCTTCAGCACAACAATAATTTTACTGGCAAAAATGACTTTTAAAAGCCCAGTCATTCAAAGTCTGGGAATTTTCCTAAAAACTTACTGCAAAAGGAAAAATATTCATTCGAGAAAATCTAAATCTTGATAAGAATAGTAGGAATCTGTCATTTGAACCACAGTTCACTCCATTACTCACACCCCAACTCAACTCTGTATTATGGAAGCTCTATCCCCCCAGGAGCAATCAGAGCATGGTGAAGACAGACTTAAAAATAACCTTCAAGTCACATGCATATCAGCCAAGACAGGGATAAACCTCACTTGCACATGAGGCTTAAACACAATCTCTGACCAAAAACTGACTAAACAATAAGCCACTATGACCCAGAGGTAGTTCCTAGAAAGTACTCTTGAAAAAAATATTATCATCATCGATGGCTACATGGAAGACTGTGTCCATACCCAAGGCTATACTCTGGAGTGATCCCAGAGAGAACCTCCAAGCTATTAGTTCCTGGCTGAACATGGGAAAGTGTAAGTAAACATAAACATCCTATTGAAAAGGCTGAAAACCTAAATGACCAAGGAGGCCTAAGCACAATCTATGACCACTGAGTGGCTTATGTTGACATAGGGGTGATTCCTGGATAGTCCAAATAAAAGATAAACACAAAGGGGGACCATCTGAGCAAGGAAATCAGAAGCTTTACACTATGGAGAAAATAGACTTTGAACAATTAATTCAGTCACAAAGGGGGACCATCTGAGCAAGGAAATCAGAAACTTTACACCATGGGGAGAATAGACTTTGAAGAAGTCACTAACACATTAAATAAGTGATCAAGCAAACAACAACAAGAACTCCATAGAGAGGATCAGCATCCAGAATTGCTACAGTATATTATTTAAGATTGTTTTGAGAAAAAAATTATGAATGATGCAAGGAAATAGGAAAGTGTGATCCCCAAACAGCAAACACAGCAGGCAGTTGAAATGCCATTTGAAGGGGTCTAGATAGGGGACTTAGCAGGCAAAGACTTCGAATGTCTATTATTAATATGTAAAAAGAACCACAATGAATTATGCTTAAAAAATTAACGAAATTGTGCTAACAATATCTAATTGAATAGAGAATATTAATAAAGAGAAAGTATAAAAAGAACCAAATGGAAATTCAGGAGTTGAAAATTAAAATAGATGAAAAGAAAAAGAATATATATATATATAAATATATAGGGGCTCAGGAGTAGACTTGAGCTGGCAGAAGAAAGAATCAGTGAACCTGAAGAGATAGATCAATAATGTTATGCAATCTGAAGAACAGAGAGAAAAGAGAATGAAGAAAAATGAACAAAGCAATGAGAAATGGAAAACACCATTAAACACACCAAAATGCTTATAATGGAAGTACCATAAGGAACAAAAAAGAAAGGGACAGAAAAAATTTAAATAAATAGTGTCTGGAAACTTCCCAAATGCGATGAAAACCATTAATCTACATGTCTAAGAAGCTTAATGAACTATAAGAAGGATCAAAACAAAGAAATCCACACCGAAACACATCATGGTCAAAATGCTGAAAGATAAAATAAATAGAAAAATATTGAAAGCAGCAAGAGAAAGAACTACTGATCACATATTCCAATAAGATTAACAACTGCATTCTCATCAGGAGTAATGGAGACCAAAAGATGGTGGGATGGCATGTTAAACTGATAAAAATAAAAACTATCAAACCAAGAATCTCATATCCAGGAAAACTAACTTTTTAAAATGAAGATGAATGAAAATATTCATAGATAAACAAAAAAAACTGATAGAATCCATTGCTAGCAGACTCGCCTTACAAAAAGCACAAAAGTCCTTCAGCCCGAAAGCAAGTGACACCAGGTAGTAATCCAAACCTACATGAAAAAAGAAAGATGCCATATAGGTAATTATGTGGGAAATTATGAAAAATATATAATTACATGTTTCTTCTCCTGAAGAAAAAAATTGCATAAAACATGTCATGTAATAGTATCCTTAGGCCTATAACAAACAGAAATGTGATGTATTTGTCAGTAACAACCCAGAGGAGGCAGGTGGGGTTAAAAAAGCCGTATTGGAGTAAGGAAATTTCTGATGCTATCACAATCCACAGGTGTAAATTAAGAGGACCACAAAGGGTAAATATAAAAGTTAGTGTAACTAACATATGAATATATAGTAGCCTTTCTTCTCTCAGGTTCCATAAAAGGCATACTACAATACATAGTACAAATTATATAATACATGTTGGGTTTTTAACAGAAATGGATTCAATATGTATAACAATAATACCAAATGGAAGTAGAGAGGGAATGGAGTTTCCACATTTCAGGAAACTCAGTAGTTATGAAAAGTTAAGATGTATATTTTAAGTCCCATAATAAACATTGAGAAAATAACTCCAAAAAATGTAATCTAGGGAGACTGACATAAGCAAGATGTTAGAATAGGACTTCCCAGCACTCGTTCCTGCACAAACATCAATTTGAGCAAAGATACACATGCAAAAATACCTTCAGAAGAGCTAAGGAAACCAGGTGGAAGATTACAGCACCTGTGCATAGCACAGATCTAAGAAAAAACACATTGAAGAGGGGAGGAAGGACAGTTTTACATTATCCATGTCACTTCTCTCCTAAATTCAGGCAGGACAGTTTGACGAGAGATACACTCCTTGTTGGGGAAGGACTGAGAAGTGAGCATGGAATTTTGCCTTAGACCCCAAGACTAGGCCCACCACAGTAAAACCTATTGCTGTGCAGGCCCCCACAGCCCCAGATTCCAAGTGGTGCCATGGACTAAGCCTTTAGGCTCACTCCAACACAGGCGGGATCACACAGCCCCAGGCTCCAGGCATACCCAGTAGATTTGGTCTCTAGGCCTGCCCTACCACCAGACTGACCACAGTGGGCCTAAGCTCCAAACCATTCTTACCACCAGGGTAACCCACGGCCCCAGGCTTCAGGCTCACCTCATGTTATAGACCATCCAAGCACCAGACCAGCCCCTGAAGTCTTAGTCATCAGGCCAGCACCTGCAAACCCAGACTCCAGGCCTGCCCTTTTGGATATAGGCCTCAGGCCCTCCCAGAATGAGACTAGCCCTTGAGACTCCAGGCTCCAAGCAAGTACCTGACTGAGCCTCCAAATCCACTCCAGAACCAAGTGGGATCCTTGAGATCCAGGCTCCAAGCTTTCCCAGTAAAGTAGGTTTCTAGGCCAGTCCACATGAGTCCAACACCAGTGACCCTATTTACTGGAGCAGTGCCCCCACAGACTCAGGCTCCAGGCCCTCCCCAGGGTAGGGAAGGCCCCAGTGGCCCCTGGGTATTGGACCATTTCCAGAATGAGGCTGGCCCCCAAGAGCCCAGATGTAAGGCCCACACAGCATCAGGCCAGCAACTAAAGCACTATTCAACAGGGTGGGACCAGTGGAATCAGCCTCTAGGCTGACCCCCACGGGTAGAGATTTCCAGCCCACTCAGTATGAGGCCAAACCCTGTGGCCTCAGGCTCCAGGCCAGCTCCAGACTTTAGACCAGCCAAGAACCAGGTTGTCCCACACAGCCCCAGTCTTAGGGGCTACCCCAACACTGGGTTACCACCCCTGACTTCAAGTACAAGGCTGGCACCTGTGTACACAGAATTTAGACTGGCCTACTGCCAAGCCAGTTCCTGTCACAAGAGCAAACAGACAACCTACAGAATGGGAGAAAATATTCGTATGCTACACATCTGATAAAGGGCTGATAGCTAGAAGCTATATAGAACTCAGGAAAATCAGGAAGAAAAAAATCAAACAACCCTACCAAAAAGTGAGCAAAGGATATGAACAGAAACTTTTCAAAAGCAGATAGACTAATGGCCAAAAAACATGAAAAAATGCTCAACATTTCTAATCATCATGGAAATGCGAAGGAAAACCACAATGAGATATCACTTATCTCCAGTGAGAATGGCCTTTATCAAAAAGTCCCAAAACAATAAATGTTGGCAAATGTTGGCATGGATGTGGAGAGGTAGGAACACTCATACACAGCTGGCGGGACTGCAAACTAGTGCAACCTCTGTGGAAAGTAATATGGAGATACCTCAAAGAGATACAAGTAGAACTGCCATTTGACCCAGCAATCCCATTACTGGGCATCTACCTAAAGGAACAAAAGACATTCTGTAATAGAGACATCTGCACTAGAATGTTTATAGCAGCACAATTCACAATGGCAAAGATGTGGTAACAACTCAAGTGTCCATCAATACATGAGTGGATTAAGAAAATTGTGATATATGTATGCCATGGAGTTCTACTCAGCCACAGAAAACAATAGTGATGTAGCACCTCTTGTATTCTCCTAGATAGAGCTGGAACCCATTCTACTAAGCGAAGTATCCCAAGAATGGAAAAACAAGCACCGTATGTACTCACCATCAAATTGGTATTAACTGACCAACACTTAAGTGCACATATAATAGTAACATTCATTGGGTGTCAGGCAGGTGGGAGAGAGGAGGAGGGGATGGGTATATTCACACCTAACGGGTTCGGCGCACACCCTCTGGGAAATGGGCATGCTTGAAGCTCTGACTCAGGTGGGGCAAAGGCAGTATATGTAACCTAAACACTTTTACCCCTGTAATGTGCTGAAATTAAAAAAAAAAAAAAGAGAGAGAGAGAGAGAGAGAGAGAAGAAAAAGAGACAAAAAATAACAAGTGTTGGAGAGAATGTGGAAAAAAGGAAACCCTTGCACCCTGTTGGTGGGAATGTAAATCAGTACAACCACTGTTGAAAACAAGATGGAGGTTTGCCAATGAATTAAAAATAGGATTGCCATATGATCCAGAAATTCCACTACTGGATATATATCCCAAGGAAGTAAAATCATTATCTTGAAGAGGTGTCTGCACTTTCATGTTCATTGCAGCATTATTCACAACAGTCAAGATAATGGAATCAACCTAATTGTTCATCGGTAGATGAAAGGATAAAGAAAATGTGATAAATATACATGATGAAATACCATTCAACCTTAAAAATAAAGGAAATTCTAACATTTATGACAATATGTATGAAACTGGAGGTCATTGTTGTAAGTGAAATAAGCCTTGTACAATAAGACAAGTACTGCATGTCCTCATTTATATATGGAATCTAAAATAATCAAACTCATCAAAGACTGATAAAAGCAGAGAGTAGCAGGGGCTGGACAGATTGGTTGTCTGGGAGATATTTGCCAAAGGATACAAAATTTCACTTAGGATGAATAAGAT
>NW_012148853.1:420673-421912 GCF_000956105.1 Propithecus coquereli | reverse complement strand
AAAAAAAAAAAAAAAAAGCTAGAAATAAATTTAACAAAATAAGTGTAAGATTTGTACACTGAAAACTACAAAATGTTATTGGAAGAAATTATGGTGTATCTAAATAAATGGACCATATTTGTGGATCAAAAATGTTAACATTAATTAAGATGGCTATACAGACCAAATTGAGCAACAGAATTTATACAATTCCTATCAAAATCCCAGATGCTTTTAGGAAGAAATTGACAATCTGATTTTGTAATTTATATGGAAATTAAACAGACCTAGAATCACCAAAAAATTCTTGAAAAAGATAAAACTTGGAGAACTCACACTTCTTGATTTCAAAACTTACTACAAAGCAACAGTAATCAAATACAATGTGGCACTTTCGTAAAGCTAATCATATAGATAATTGGAATGAAATTAAGAGTTCACAAATAAACCTTTATGGTTAATTGATTTTTAATATGGGTTCCAAGACAATTCAAACTAGGTAAACAATAGTCTTTTTAGCAAATGGTGCCAGGAGAACTAGATCTCCACATGAAAAGGATGAAATTGGATTGCTACCTTACACCATACACAAAAATTAACTCAACATGAATCACAGACATAAATGTAAGAGCTAAAGCTATAAAATTCTTTGAAACAAATATAGGCATAAAATCTTATGATCTTGGATTAGGAATGTTAAATGCAACATCAAAAGCACAAGCAACAGAAGAAAAAATAGATAAATTGGATTACATCTATATTAAAACTTTTGGCCGCACATAATACTGTTAAGAGAGTGAAAAAAATTAAAGAACTGGAGAAAGTATTTGTGAATTATATATTTGATAAGGTTTTTATGTGCAGAATTTACAAAATTCTTACAAATTAATAATAACTACATAAAAATCAACAATAATTTAAATAGAAATTTTTCTAAAGAAGATATACTATGGCCAGTATATACATGAAAAGATGGTCAACATGATTATCCATTAGGAAAATGCAAATAAAAAACATAACATGATATAATTCCATCTATGCTGTGTTATTTATAATAAAAAAGACCATAATTGATATTGGCAATGGTGTGGAAAAATTGGAAACATTGTTCATTGCTGCTAGGAATGTAAAATGGTGAGCCACTTTGGAAGAGTTTGGCAGTTCCGCACTGTGCTAAAACCAAGTTATGGTATGACCCAGCAAATCATTTCCTCGGTATATACCCAAGAAAAATGAAAATTACTTCAAATAAAAATATGC
>NW_012148853.1:415322-419522 GCF_000956105.1 Propithecus coquereli | reverse complement strand
AGTGCCATGGCGTCAGCCTAGCTCACAGCAACCTCAAACTCCTGGGCTCAAACAATCTTTCTGCCTCAGCCTCCTGAGTAGCTGGAACTACAGGCATGCGCCACCATGCCCAGCTAATTTTTTTTCTATGTATTTTTAGTCGTCTAATTAATTTCTTTCTATCTTTCTATTTTTAGTAGAGACGAGGTCTCGCTCTTGCTCAGGCTGGTCTCGAACTCCTGAGCTCAAACAATACGCCAGCCTCGGCCTCCTAGAGAGCTAGGATTACAGGCGTGAGCCACCGCGCCCGGCCCATCTGTTATTTTTTTGAAGAAAATGTGTGTACCTATGCTTCTAAAGACAAATCCAACTCCAAAGATATACATTTAACCAAATATTTATCTAGTTTCTTTATTTAGTCTATCCTTTTGATCTTAAATTCCTTTGGAATTTATCTATATGTAGATACAATGCAGAGCTCTTACTTGAATTGTTCCAACCCAATTTATTGAATGCCATCCTTTTATTTTTTTATTTGAAGTTCCATTTTTATCACATATTTAATTCTTTAACATATCAGATCTGTATCAGCATTCTATTCTGTCTTTCGACTTTCCATCTTATACTGACAAAACAGTATCTTACTTATTATAGTTTTATAATATTTTAAAATCTTTATAGTGGGGTCCTTCTAACTTAAAAATATTCTCTGGAGAAATTTATTTCCTTTATTTCTAATATATTTCTAGTAGCCAGTTTCCTTCGAATTTACATTTTATGACATTGCTATACATGTCTACATTTTTATAATATTCAGTCTTCAAATTGATGACTTCATTTGTTACTTTATTTTTTATTTTAAATTGCTTTTTGGTTGGTATTCTTGGGTTTCCATTAAACAATCATGTCATGAAAAAAATGGCATAAATATTACCTGTCCTTTACAATACACCTTACTTCCTATATTTTCTTTTTTAATTTAATCAGCTTGAATTAATAGGAAAATGTTAATAATGGTGTAAATGGAAATTCTTATCTTTTCAATAATTTAATAGTGAGACCTTTATTGTAGCATTTATTTCACTATATTTTTTGAAAAAAAAGTGCCCAGAGTGGCTCAATGATGAAAGGATGCATTCATCAAATAAGAAACAATAAATTTCAAAACTACTTAATTCTGTGTCCCTTTTGGGATGGATTTCTAAAAACCATAATTTTTTTAAATCACCATTTCCACATCAATTAAAACATAGATATTTTCAATTACCAGGATATATTAAAATTAATAAAATACAACTTGGAAAATTGTGCCCTTAAGAATGATGATGACTTTTTATTTCAGTAGTTATTATTTCTCATGTTAATCTACTCAAAATATCTTTACTTTTTACTGAACTTTGCTGGACAATACTGACAATATCGGCTATTTATCTTTTCTTTGACCTTTTGATGTGTGATATTATTAATAGATTTTCTAATTTTAAATCTCCCCTGCATTCCAGGAATAAACCAATTTTTATCACAATTTATTATTTTTATTATATTTGCACAATTGAATAATATTTTATTTAACATATTTTGGTATGTTCATAAGATTGATATGCAGTGAGTTGTTTTTGTTTTAGTGATTTTCTGTTGTCAAACTTGTAGGCAGGATTATGGTTTTGATTTTTAATTCAGTCTTATTTTTAATCAAACTGTTCTGAATGCTTGAAAACATCATAGGTCCTCATGAACAGCACATTCTATTGAAAATTTTTGTATATTAAATTGTTATCTGAATATCTAGGTTGGTTATGAGTTGTTGATATCTAGGATTATCAGAATTTCTAAAAGCATATGCAATGAGTATGTGTATTAATATGGTTTCTTTGGTTGCTAGCTTTTAGAGAAAAAGAGAGACAAGAGTGGGAGGAAGAGAGACACTGTTGATGTGAGGTACATGAGGCAGGGATAGATCTAGGGCTACAGGAAGGCTGAAACAATTGAAATAAAACCAGAGGTGTTGATGGCTGGCTTCGCAGTTGATGTTGCTTCGCAGTTTCGCTGGAGTAATACAAATGGAATTAATTAATGCTTATATTCTTGTCCTCACTTGGTACTACAGCTCAAATTCTGGGAAGAAAGTATATGTTTGCCTCAGCATGAGTTAATGTCTCTCCCTTAGGAGGAGGAGTCAGGAGATGCGGTTATCAGCTCCCATACCATATATTTTCCAGTTGCTGAAGGGAATTTCAAAGAAAAAAAAAAGAAATTGCTGTGTTATTGCAAAAAGAAGGTGGGATGGAGACTGGGTAGCCAAAATCCAGCAAATGTCCATTAAAAATATATATCCATATAAATTTCCCATTTTAGATATGTCATTTTCCTTCTCATTGCCAAGTTTCAAAATATATGTGCACTTCTATATGACTCCTTGCATTACTTAGCTTATTTCATTGGAGGCATGACCAACAGAAACCCCAAGAGAAGAAAGAATTTGGGTCAGCTTTCATAAAGATACCTGAAAAAACTGAATGACACCCCTCCTCCTACCACTACCACCACCACCACCACCACCACCACCACCAAGGCTTGAGATCTAGGCTGCTTGTTTCAGGAGAAAAGAAAGATAGCTGATCTCAGCCTAGAGAGTTCCATTTACTGTGGTGATTGCGTGGGTCGGCTATGAAGCCAAGCTGCCTCAGTAGAATCCCTGCTCTGCTATGCATTGGCTGTGTGACTTCAGAAAGTGTGTTTAAGTCCTCTGTACATCCATTTGTTCATCTGTAAAATGGGAATCATAAAGTTAACTGTATCAGTCAGCTATACCAATTTACTAGTACTATGTAACAAGTCACCCCAAAATTTAGTAGCTTAAAACTATAACCACTCATTTGGTCATGTTGGGCTCAGGTGGCTGACATGTCTTTTGCTCCCTGTGGTGTTGGCTGGGCTCATTGGTGTGTTTTCTGTCAGTTGGCAGCTTCTCAGTGACTACAGTATAACACATCTGGCACCACAGCTTGATTTGATGATTGGAGTGACTGAGACCTGTCTGGGCCTCCTTTTTCCTTGTTCCTTTCATCCTTCAGTGTTTCACTCTCTGTCTGTGTGACCTTTTCCATTCAAGGAGACATTACATCTCAGGATAGCAAGAGAACAAAAGCAGAAGCTATAAGCCTCTTAGTGCCTAAGCCCAGAACAGTCCCACTGTCACTTCTGGGGTCTCCTGTTGATCTAAACAGGTTTTCAAGCCAGTCCAGATTTAATGTGTGAGAGGACTACACAAAGCCTCAACTTAGGGAGGCATGATCCCTTGGGGACAATTTTGTAGCAATTTACCACAAGCACCTAGAAAAGCACCTGGTACATCATAAGCACAGGATATGTGTTATCTATCTTAACAATATTCACTGAGCATTCACTAGGAGAATTATTTGTTATATTGTTTAATCATCACAAGAACCTCTTGAAGAAAGAGTTTATAAATAAAGAAACCAGTGCTTACAGAGATGATATAGTATGTTTAAATTGCATGACTACTTAAGAAAAAGATTGTGTCCTGACTCCTAAGCACATACTGCCGCCACAGTTCTGGCTCTGGCAGTATCCTGTATAAGGTGACCCAAACTAGAGACTGGGCAACCCTGGTAAACTCACAAAATCATGAGCCTCATTTCAGGCAGGGTGAGTCTACTGGCCTTCCTAGGGTCTCCTTTCCTCAGCTTTGAGCTATAACACATATTTCCACTGTGTGTCCAGTATGTTTACTGGGTAGGTTCTGACAGAACCAAGAGTCTGTTGAGTCCTGTGAAATTGCTTTAGCTAGAATAATCTAGTTACGATCCTGAGATAAGCCGAGACAATTTCTTCTTCAGTGTTTCTTATGCTATGCAATCATGGACTATTGCTCCAACTGTTTATGTCCGTTGTCTTTTAATGACATTTTAATTTTTCACATGACATCCTCATCTACACAGCTCAATGAGGATGGAAAAATCACGTATTTTGTGTGACTATAGACAGTAACTCTTACACACCTTAATTATCATCTGAAACTCTGTGTCATTGTGATAGATATGTGATTATAGTTCTCCTTCAAATATGTGATTCCTAAATAATCTCCAGAAGCTCTTTGACAAGTTTTTTTGTCATTTAAAGTAATGAGATTTTTTCCACCTGTGGTAAGAAAGCAGATGTGATAATTTAAAAAAAAAAAAAAGTTGTTACAGATCATAG
>NW_012148853.1:413061-414347 GCF_000956105.1 Propithecus coquereli | reverse complement strand
TGGAGTGATGGTAGTTTTACATATCTTGATAGGAGTTTGGGTTACTCATGTGTATGCATCTGTCAAAATTCAGGGATGGCACATTTAAGATTTATTTACTTCATTGTTTGTAAGTTCTATTCCAAAACAAAATAAAATTGTCTAGATTTAAAAAAAAATAGTATATAACTTCATACGTATGTTTGAGTTCTGATTCCACCACTTAGCTGCGTGACTTTGGTGAAGTAACATATATAACAATCTGTGTTTCTCTTCTCTCCTCTGAAAAAGAGAGGTGACAATACACCAGTCTCCCTTTATCCATGATTTTGCTTTCTGTGGTTTCAGTTACCTGCTATCAATGAGGTCTAAAAAACCTAAGTGAGAAATTCCAGAAATAAACAATTTGTAAGTTTAAAATTGTGCATCATCCTGAGCAGTATGATGAAATCTCTCACGATCCTGTTTTTTTCCTGCCTGGGACGTGAATCCTCCCTTTGTCTGGCATATTCACCCTGTCTATACTATTCACCCCTTAGTCACTTAGTAGCCATCTGGGTTATCAGATCAACTGTCACAGTATCACAATGCTTGTTTTCAAGTAACCCTTATTTTATTTAACAATATCAATAATAAATGAGTTATTGATTATTGTTAATCTCTTACTCTGCCTAATTTATAAAATTTATCACAGTCATGTATATATAGGAAAAATCAAAGTATCTATAGAGTTTAGTGCTATCCATGGTCTCAGGGCATCCACTGGGGATCTTGGAATATATCCCCCATGGATAAGGGAGGACTGCTGTACTTCTTAAACTTGCTGTGGAGATAAATACAGATAATGTGTGTAAAGTTCCTACTATTAGTGATAGTGCTTAGGACAAAATCTCTGCTCCATACAAGTTGTTTCACCTTTCCCTTCTTGGCCAATGGAGAATAAAGATGTGAATAAATACCTTCCATGTGCAGATGGTGAAATGCTACAGTGTTCACCTCATTACAGCAAAAGCCATCTGGGAGAAGGCTGTGTAATGTGTAAATCTGATGCTTGGGAGGCACAAAAGTTACCTTTAATGATGACAGATTTTACAGAAATGATAGAGAAGAAGGTGGGCTGGTTACTGCAACCCGGTGACATGATTTTAAAGGAAGGAAAGCGGAGTCAGGCTCACAAGGTGACCTATCGTAAGTGTGTTAGGTGAGAAGGTGTAGAGCAGATGGCCATGCACACTAGCATTTACCTCTAACCTGAAAATTACAGAAGGATGACTAGCGGCTGGAAAAGAAACACTCATCAGATGTCT
>NW_012148853.1:408306-409836 GCF_000956105.1 Propithecus coquereli | reverse complement strand
TCTAATATTTAATTAGTGGGAGGACCGATTCCTCCCAAACTATGGTCTTCCACTCTGTGCTTCAGGTCATTTCATCCCACCTGTTTCCTCAGTCCTTTAGATTTCTCAGTTAGCACCCAGTTTGCTATTTGCTCACATTCCTGAGACATTTACTGAATACTACAAATGAATTCCTTGAATTCTTTCTCAAAAGGCTTGAGGCAGTATGAGTGAATATATTGTACCCCACCTCACCTCCATGCAGGAGAAAAATTTCACTGAATTCCAACTATTTTTCCAAAAATTTAGTTTTTAATCTCCAATTCTCTTGGCTTATCCAACTTCAATAATTTATATTTTCAGGTGGATGAAAGACCAGTGGTGACAAAAGTGTTTTCAGCTATCTCCTTCACAAGTCCAGCATAGTCAGGTAGTCTAACACTATTCCTATTGACCTATTCTTTAGAATAGTTTTGGGCCCTTTATCAAAACTGAGGTCAAGGGTCTAATTTTAATATCCTTTTAACAGAGTGTATAGGTTTAGAGTTGATTTAAATATATTTTATATTTATGTTACTGTGTGTGGTGTTTTTTAAATAATTTCCCTTATGTTTACATGCATTAGTCAGGGGTCTAGCAGGAAACAGAATCCCATCCAAATTTTTCAACTGTAGAAAAAACTGGTATATCAAAGGCACTCACTCTCCTCCTCCATCTCTAATCAATATCCCCTCATGGCCAAAAGCCACTCAGACACCTGTGGACAAGAGAGCCCAGATCCAATGGTGTTCAAAGCAATGTGGAGAAAAGACCATATATAGTGTGGGTAAGGAATGGAAGGGTAGCAAATGGAACATAGCAAGTATAGTACTTTCCTGTTGTTCCAATGTTTAATAATAAATTTAGATGTATATCATTGTAGTCAGAAAATGTGAATTATACTGCATCCACTTTCTTTTGACTCTCTGAAATATTTTCAAGAAAGACTAGAATACCAATCTGATTTATATCTTTTTATGGTTGTTTGTAGCAGACTATCTGTTTCTTTGCTATGGACTCATTAATGTTCTTTCTACAGAGGTTATTTAAGATCTCAATCCACAAATTTAAAGATTAGTCCTGATAATTTACACTATACCTTGCCTTTTACAGACATTGTGCAATAGTCTATTTCCATCATTTCATGAATGTTCTTTAATGTTATTCATTTTCTTCACGTTTGTATATACAGTTGACCTGCTTAAATCCAAGGAGCTCTCTCTCTGCTGAGATTTTATTATTAAATTTATATTTATCCTATTGTCAGAAAATATGAATTGTACTCTACCTGTTGTAATTTATTATTTTTTTGTCGCACCTCTTCATCAAGTCATCTTGGTCTTGAGTATATTAGTACTAACATTAACACTTTCATGTTCTCATTTTCTCCTCATATGCATTAAAAAAAAGACAAAATAATGAAATATTCAAATTTACTCACAAACCAGCTGTAAGATAAAAAAAGCAGGGGCACTGCCATCACAGACTGTTTTGCCTGAGAAACAACACTAC
>NW_012148853.1:407458-408092 GCF_000956105.1 Propithecus coquereli | reverse complement strand
CACACACACACACACACACAAACACATACATACATACACACATTATTTTTAATCATCTAGCATTATTTTTAGTATTTTTTCAATTTTAATGTTCAAGTTTCTTTTATTTTAATGTGCGTTTTTATTATTTTTCCTATTTGTTTGAATCTAAGAGGTTTTTCCTTTTAACATGTGAGTTTATCACTTTTATATTTATTGTACTAACAGATATATTTTGTCCTCTTTTATGTCTTCCTACCCTTCCCTTCCCTTCCCATCCCTCCCCTCCCCTCTTCTCCCCTTCCCTTCCATCTACGCAAACCAGTGTTTATTATTTAATTGTCTTGATTTTGCAGCAGGCCACTTTTATATTCTGGTTCACAGTAAGCCCTTTTTTTTTCTACATGGATTGAGATTTTCTTTTTGTTTAAGGTAAACTATCATTTTCTGTCACAAATGGATAGTTCTCTTTTATTTATGAACACAAATGGTGATGGCGATATATCGTCCATCCATTACCTTTATATTATGTTGAATACTTTCTCTCTTACCTGTTCTTAATTATTTTGCATTTTTCCTTTGTGTTCTGTATGATTTACTCATTCTGTTTTGCACATCACTGCTTTTTTAAAGATCAATTAAATACTTTATTGTT
>NW_012148853.1:406846-407408 GCF_000956105.1 Propithecus coquereli | reverse complement strand
TGGTCTCAGGGCATCCACTGGGGATCTTGGAATATATCCCCCATGGATAAGGGAGGACTGCTGTACTTCTTAAACTTGCTGTGGAGATAAATACAAATAATGTGTGTAAAGTTCCTACTATTAGTGATAGTGCATAGGACAAAATCTCTGCTCCATACAAGTTGTTTCACCTTTCCCTTCTTGGCCAATGGAGAATAAAAATGTGAATAAATACCTTCCATGTGCAGATGGTGAAATACTACAGTGTTCACCTCATTACAGCAAAAGCCATCTGGGAGAAGGCTGTGTAATGTGTAAATCTGACGCTTGGGAGGCACAAAAGTTACCTTTAATGATGACAGATTTTACAGAAATGATAGAGAAGAAGGTGGGCTGGTTACTGCAACCCAGTGACATGATTTTAAAGGAAGGAAAGCGGAGTCAGGCTCACAAGGTGACCTATCGTAAGTGTGTTAGGTGAGAAGGTATAGAGCAGATGGCCATGCACACTAGCATTTACCTCTAACCTGAAAATTACAGAAGGATGACTAGCGGCTGGAAAAGAAACACTCATCAGATGTCT
>NW_012148853.1:406496-406796 GCF_000956105.1 Propithecus coquereli | reverse complement strand
TTTTGTTCTTTTTCAAGTTTAAATTTTCCACCACTATGGTTTATGTTCCTTCTTTATTTTGAGAAAAAAATCAAACTGATTCATTTTATCATCAGTTTACCATATTCTATTTTCTCATATCTATGGGGTAAAAATACTTGTTTATGTTTGTCTTTTGAGTGACCACATTGTGGATTATTTCCTTGTGTGGTTGTAAGTTTTTTATTGTGGTTAATTTTTAGTTTAATTTTTTTCATTTTTGGAATTATACGAACCTCTATGGTATAGATATTTATATACAGGATTTTGCATCTGGGTTGG
>NW_012148853.1:405909-406446 GCF_000956105.1 Propithecus coquereli | reverse complement strand
TTGCAGTAAGTGATATAACCTTCCTTCAGCTAAAAATATATAGAAAGCCAGTGTAGTATTATCTCCTTAGAACCAAACTGAGGAGATTGTTTGTGTCTCTTTGCATATGACCTCTTTCTTTCAGATAAACAAGGATATAAGAAAAAGAAAATAATGCTGGGAATAGTCAATTGATTTCTTAAACCTGTTTTTTTTTATCCAGACACAAATTTATGCAAGGGATGGGCAATGGAAAAAACACTTTTAGATTTGTAAGCTTGGAGTTAAGCCTGTGGAGGTGCTACGTGAATACCATGAATATCATCTTGTTTTAAGCAATATAATATTATTTTAAATGTACTAATAATCACTTATTAATATTTTTTATCTGGAAGCAAACTTGTAATCATCATAGAGTGTCTAGGTACATGGGGGCTATACAACTCTTAACCAATGCACTCACGGGTTTGGTAGACCTTCATGTGAAAAGCATACAAAGGTTTGTTAGCTCCAGCTGGGCTGGCCTGGCCTCTCCTGATCAACTGCATTAGGCCGGGA
>NW_012148853.1:400218-400592 GCF_000956105.1 Propithecus coquereli | reverse complement strand
TCCTGTTGTACATTTCATTTTTTTTAACACTTCAGAATATAAAATTTAACATGTTTGGGCTTTCATTTTTTCTCCTCCTAGAAATCTTCCCATTTTCTTGTATAGATAAATGCAATGCTCTTTTTAAGGTATTATTGATAATTGTGTATATTAAAATGTTCTATACATAATGAATGAACTCTGGGTCTCTTAACAAGCTCTCAAGTTAGATATTGGTGAAAAAAATGATATCTCCATCTTAACAGGAAATAGTCTATCTTCTCAACACTCAGATGTGAGTACATAGCAATGGAGAGGCCCTCCTCCTAAGAGATAAAACTCCAATAGAGCCCTCTGAATAGCTCTAAGCTGCATTCCCTATAAAATGAAGGCAG
>NW_012148853.1:399403-400168 GCF_000956105.1 Propithecus coquereli | reverse complement strand
AGAAAAAGAAATAAAATTAGCCTGGAGATAAATGGAGATTCTGAGAAAAGTAAGGATATTCAGTGGAAATTAGTGGGTGAGAGGTGTACTAGGTTTTAGTCAGAGGGGGTATATCAGACAGATAACAAGGTCACGCATAGTGTGAGGAAGGGGAGAGAAAAGAAATTAAGAAATTATGAGGTAGACTTTCAGGACAGCATTTGTCCATAGGTACAATTTTGAAGTTGCCTCGTATGATAGCAATATTGAGTTGAATAGAAAGACAAAAGCAAAAAAATACATATAGCTTATATATTGTCCTCCTAAGAGATAAAACTCCAATAGAGCCCTCTGAATAGCTCTAAGCTGCATTCCCTATAAAATGAAGGCAGATTTTGTTGCAAAAAAACTATACTTTTTAATTCATTTTGCATGAAAAGGCATACAAAGTAAGGTACACTGCATTATATTGAAGGGACCACACATATTCCCCTTTCCAATCTTTCTAATAACATTGAAGCCATTATATTTAGCATAATAACATATATATGCAGTTATTTTTTAAGAGTAAGATTGTTCTGGAATATATTTAGAATCAATCAGGTCAAATAATGTTCTTCCTTCCTTTTTTTTATATCTTGGATTATAATTATGGCAGTGCATATATTTAGTACTCAAAAAATATCTGATCAGTGACAGGAATTTTTACATGCGGGGTTCCAAGGAGTTCTGTGTGGGAGAACTGGGGGAAGGAGACATGGTAGAGATATATAAATATGAGTTTCA
>NW_012148853.1:397134-399353 GCF_000956105.1 Propithecus coquereli | reverse complement strand
TGAGTCTGTGTTGCCCTTTATTTTTTGAGCAAGTAAAACAGTTGCTGTCTAAAATGTTCTCTGTTTCACGGAGTAGATAATCTCAAAAAATTTCTCTTGATTTTTCTTTTCAAGCATAGGCTTGTTTTTTTCTTTTATTTTTGTTTCAGAGTTTTTCTTCTCTTTTCTCCTTATTTGTCTTCAAATGATAATAGATCCATTCAAGCTTTTTTTTTTTTAAATATCATAAGGTGCATCATCTTTGGAACTCTTTTCTATTTATCTGCAAACCCTTTGAATTCTCACCATTAATCTAATTTGTTTCTTTCTTGTAGTTTTTAAGTTCTGGGCTAGGAAAGATTTCTGTCTCCTCAAAGGTTATCTTTCTGGATCGGGATGACCCCCAAACTTACGAACTGATTGCTGTTGTAAAATTTTGAGTTAGAGGAAGGCCTGACCACATGCAGACTGTCTGCTGTGAGCTTTTTCCTCCTAAACATCTCCCATCCTTAATCATCCCAAATCACATCAGCTGTTTTTGTTGGTATTCGTCTGAAGTGGATAAAATTATTCTGAATTGATTGGCTCCTATCTCTCCTATGTTCCCTTTCCTATTTAGGTGGGTTCTCCTCTGTGATGGAGTTATCTTAAAGCTCCATGCAGAAAGTTAGTCTTGATTTACTCGAAGGAAATGAGAGGTCATTGCACCCACTCTAGAGTCCAGAGGCTTCTCTTGTTATTCAACTTTAAGTTGTGTGAATGCAGATTTAATACAGGTTGCTGAATGAACTAAGTATAATTGATCATTGTTTGCTCTTGGGCAATAAACATCATTTATCTGTGTCTTCCCTTTCCTCATCTGCAAAAGCAGTAGCAACATAGTATGTCTCATAGGCGGGTAAAGAGAACTAATGATTTTCCAAGGACTTAACCCTATCCTTGTCACGTAATAAGGATTTCAGAAACAGTTGCTGATATCGTTGTGCAGACCAACTCCTTCATTTTACAGGTGGAAAGCTGAGGCCCAGGGTCGCTGAGCTAGAACTAGATCCAATCTCTGACTCTGAGGTCAGTGCTTACTTAAAGGAGTAAAGTTAGCCTTAGTTTATCTTCTTCACATATGTGTGTATGGATTTGTTTCTGCATATATTCATATGTATGCATATAATAAATACCGAAAATGCAAATAGAGCATATGTACTATCACTGGGAAAAAAGAAAAGACTATCTTCTCCTTGTGTTTTCATCTGAAGCTTTTTCTTAAGCTAAGTATTTTGTTTTATTTAATAACTTCTTCAAGAGGGATGTAACCTAAAAGCCAATTTTTAGGAGGATTGTTTATCTTTTATGGCCAATTCCAACTTACTTTTTATGATACCTTCTCTTTCTTATGAAGAAATGGGAGTATTTTCAGATTGGCTGATCTCTGGGAGATGAGGTGTGGAGGTGCCTTATGAGGGAGCGGGGCAGCACTTTCCGTCTAATCCACGGAACCAACATGGCTGCTTCGATATTAAGAATGATGTCTGAAATACTATGGGAGAAACAAGTCCTGAGAGAGTTTGGCAATTCTGTTCTTATACTGGCCCAGCTTCTGTGACTCATTTTTAATTCATAGAAAAGAACATTGCATTCACTGAGGGAGGGTATGCCCACCAAGCGGTAGTTCAGGGCTTTTGAATTAGATGGTATTTCCCTTGAACATCTTGAAGCAGCAGTTTCTAACATATGTGCGTGCATGTGTGTGTGTGTGTGTGTGTGTGTGTGTGTGTAACACACACACTGCATAATGAAGTCATTGTTATCTGAGAATTTTAATTATAGATTGTCAGAAGACACCTCATGGAGATAATCAGAATCTCTTAAGGGTGGAGCACAAGATTGAAGCTTTTAAAATAATTCTTCCAAGTAATGCTATAAAGATTTACAACTCAGTGTTTGGCTCTTACACCAGCAGTATCCACATCAACTGAGGGCTTATTAGAATTGAAGAGTTTCAGGTCCTACCTACCCCAGACCTACTGGGTCAGAATCTGCATTTTAACAAGATCTCCAGGTCATTCATATGCACATTAAAGTTTGAAAAGCACCCATCTTGATCTGATACAGTGTTTAATAAACTTGTGTGCATGTTAGAATCACCTGAAGAGCTTTTAAAAAGCAGCATGCCTAAGCCTACAACCAGAGATTCTGGTTTAATTGTTTGAGGTTTGGCCCAGACAGCAGTATTTTTTAAAAGC
>NW_012148853.1:396053-397084 GCF_000956105.1 Propithecus coquereli | reverse complement strand
GCCTTGATACCAAAGCCAGGAAAGGACACAACAAAAAAAAGAAAACTACAGACCAATGTCCCTCATGAATATAGATGCAAAAATCCTCAATAAAATCTTAGCAAACTGAATCCAACAGCACATTGAAAAAATAATTTATCATGACCAAGTAGGTGGGCTTTATCCCAGAGATGCAAGGTTGGTTCGATATACGCAAATCCATAAATGCAATTCACCGCATAAACAAAAGCAAGAACAAAAAGCATATGATTATCTCAATAGACTCAGAAAAAGCATTTGAAAAAATCCAGCACACTTTTATGATAAAAACTTTTAACAAAATAGGCATAGATGGGACATACTTTAAAATTATTAAGGCCATAT
This sequence comes from Propithecus coquereli, assembly GCF_000956105.1. Lineage (NCBI taxonomy): Eukaryota > Metazoa > Chordata > Mammalia > Primates > Indriidae > Propithecus > Propithecus coquereli. Next base: position 396,721 of record NW_012148853.1, on the reverse strand, counting down.
ACGATAAACCCAAAGCCAACATCCTACTGAACAGGGAAAAATTGACAGCATTCCCTCTTAGAACTAGAAATAGACAAGGTTGCTCAATGTCTCCACTTCTATTCAACATAGTGCTGGAAGTCTGCAAGAACAATCAGACAAGAGAGAGGAATTAAGGGTGTCCGAATGGGGGCAGAAGAGGTCAAACTCTCACTCTTTGCTGATGATATGATATTATATCTAGAAAATCTCAAGGATTTAATCAAGAGACTTGTGGAATTGATAAATGAATTCAGCACAGCCTCAGGATACAGAATTAACGCACACAAATCAGTGGCATTCACATAAGCCAGTAACAGTCAAGCCAAAAATCAAATCAAAGACACAACACCTTTCACAGTAGCATCAAAGAAGATTAAATATTTAGGAATGTATTTAACGAATGAGGTGAGAGACATATATAGGGAGAACTATGCAACACTGAGAAAAGAAACTGTAGAAGACGTAAACAGATGGAAAACCTACCATGCTCATGGATTGGCAGAATCAATATTGTTAAAATGTCCATACTACCTAAAGTGATCTACAGAATTAATGCAGTCCCTATCAAAATACCATCATCATTCTTTACAGATCTAGAAAAAATAATTCTACGCTTTGTATGATATATTTAGATGTTCACTTTTTTT
>NW_012148853.1:395020-396003 GCF_000956105.1 Propithecus coquereli | reverse complement strand
TTTTCAGAGAAGCGGCATGTCTATATATGACAAGTGTTAATAATCATGGCATACATTTTAAATTTAAAATGGCATAGCTTCTTGTCATACAGGAAAAAAAAACATGAAATGAGAAAATTGGAACAATGGCTTTCTGGTTTTACCAAACCTATTTATTTACTCTGGCAGCACCACCCACCAGCTTTGTCCTGACCTCTCAGCTCATAGACAAATAATTTCTCCATTCTTCCACTCGGTCCTGAGCCCTTTGCCTTCTCTAATGATCTCTAATTCCATTATCATAATGTTAGGGGACTATATATGATAAGCATACATTGCAGAATAAATTAATCTTAGATACATTACCCAGAAAAATAGTGGATATATTTCAGTACTTTTCTGATAATATATATGCTTATTCTCATTTACATTTTCCAGGAAGGAATAATGGTTTATTTTCTAAGAATTTGTGATACGGATTTTTAATTGCAGCATGAAATAGATAAAGGTATTGCATTTTGCAATCTACACAGGAACAGGAATTTAATGTGTGTGAACAGTCTGCTCATTTACTAGAATAATATATCCTAAATGGCTTCAATGTGTTCATAGACAGCAAACACTAAAAGCAGTAATTGGAAAAATATATCACCAGTCCGAATGTCCTTGTAGTCTTGGATTGGAGTCTGGTGATCTTTCTAAATTCTTTGTTTAGTCGGGTTAGAGTATGCTATAATTATTAGCTGAGACTCACATTCTCAGAATTTTAAGCTGTGAAAATACAAAGGATGTAGATGGACCCATAGTTTAGTTAAATTGAACCAAAAAATTCTTAGAAATTCATACTTTTATATGTATCATATTATTCACCTAGAAACAGCTTCTGGATAAATAAAATTTAAAAAACTTTCATGGTGGAAATTTGAGTTTCTACCATAAAACAGAATGAATATTTGTAGTATCTATGTAACTATGAAACATTTAAGCAACTATAGTAAACAATC
>NW_012148853.1:392980-394970 GCF_000956105.1 Propithecus coquereli | reverse complement strand
ATCTTGAAGGAAGACAGGAAGAGCAGAATAAGGAAATTATGCAAAAAACATGAATCCAGAAACAGCTTTGAATGTCCATGTTTACCAGAACATTAGAAATTTTGATATTAATAGTTGAAGCTGAAAGTGAGTCTATGGCTGAGGCCCAACCCCCGGGCTGTGGACTGGTACCAGTCCATGGCCTGTTAGGAACTGGGCTGCACAGCAGGAGGTGAGCAGCAAGCAAGCAAGAGAAGCTTCATCTGTATTTAGGTCCCCATCATTCACTTCATGGCATAAGGTCTGCCTCCTGTCAGATCCACAGAGGCATTAGATTCTCATAGCAGCGGGGACCCTACCGTAAACTGTGCAAACAAGAGCTCTAGGTTATGTGCTCCTTATGAGAATCTAATGCCCGATGATCTGAGGTGGAGCTGAGGTGGTGATACTGGCAATGGGGAGTGGCTGCAAATACAGATTATCATTAGCAGAGAGGTTTGACTGCACAATAAATGTAATGCACTTGAATCATTCGAAAACCATGCTCCCCACCCCAGGTCCATGGAAAAATTGTCTTCCGTGAAACTGGTCCCTGGTGTCAAAAAGGTTGGAGACTACTGGTCTATGGCAAAGAGTGAAAAGGACTATGGACAAAGATGGAGTGCTTGGGTAGATGCAACCAGGCCTTAGATATGTCAAATTCAGTTTGGATTTAATTGCACAGTCATTGATTTGGCGTTAGTATTACTTTAGTAGGAGAATGATAGGATATAATTTGTATTTTTTTCAGCTACAGTGTGGAAGATGTTTGGAATGGGAATAAAAACAACTCAGATGCTTCAGTAGTTCAGATAACATTTTATGTCTTAATGATGAATCACTATGATTTGTTACCGATGAGGTTTAGAAGGATGAGAAAGTAGAAACATTTGAAAGTTAATTTGAGTTCATGCAATTAACTAAATTAAACAATTTTTTTAGGCTGGAGAAAGTGATAAGTAAGAGTAAATGACAGTTCAGTTCGGGACAAGTTGAGTTTAATATGCTGATTCTTGATATTTAATAAGTAATACAAGCTATGGACCCAAATCTCCAAAGAATGGTATTTATAAATGTAGAAACTGGATTGTACATGGAGGTTTTAGAGCAGAGGAGACTTCCCGGGAAGTGTAAAATTAGAAGAGGAATGGATAATCAATATGGAAAAATATAACAAGAGAAGGAAAACAAATTTTCAGTAACATAGCATAGAATGAGAAGGAGTAGGGTAGGAGTGTAATGGTTGGAGTGCCTGAGCAAAGAGGTTCTACCCAAATGTCATTTAGAAATCACATTAGGAAGAGGATTGATAATGCCCAGCACATTTTGGACATCCATGAGTTTTGTAGGAGCTACTGCAGTGGATTACAGGGAAAGAATGCGAATTAAGGTGAGGAGTGAATGCAGAGAAAGTGGTTTCTGCTGGTAATAAACCTTCAAAGCAGGCAGCACAGGAAAGAGAAAACATTCAACATTCTGTTCCTTCAGGGAAAGAGGTTAATTTAGGGAAGGTTTAGGGAGTGTTTAACATGTTGGCTGTGGAAGAGAAAGAACTAAGAGAGAAGAGCTTGAAAATACAATTGGTTGGGAATCGAGGTGTGTGCTCTCAAATGAGAAGAGAAGGAGTGAAATTAACCTTGAAATGCTGTGAAACTCCTACTGTTCCATGACAGCCAAAGATGATTAACAGTGGATACAAATGCAGATAAGCTTGAAGTGGGAGGGATGAGAGTTTGGGAGTTTCCACTTGATGGCCTCAAGTTGTTTCTGTGAAGCAGGCAACATAGGAGGTCTGGTGAGGGTGGAAGGTGCAAGGTCTGAGTAGAAAGAGGAAGGGAAGTGATGATGGCTTAGAACAGCTGTTTCAGGGAAAGTAAATTGTGTAGCTAAATGGATACTGAACAGTATTAAAGACCCAGCAGAGGGTGGTAGACCATAAATTTATGATGATACAAATTAGCATAGTACTTTA
>NW_012148853.1:390803-392930 GCF_000956105.1 Propithecus coquereli | reverse complement strand
AAAATGCAAATAGAGCATATGTACTATCACTGGGAAAAAAGAAAAGACTATCTTCTCCTTGTGTTTTCATCTGAAGCTTTTTCTTAAGCTAAGTATTTTGTTTTATTTAATAACTTCTTCAAGAGGGATGTAACCTAAAAGCCAATTTTTAGGAGGATTGTTTATCTTTTATGGCCAATTCCAACTTACTTTTTATGATACCTTCTCTTTCTTATGAAGAAATGGAAGTATTTTCAGATTGGCTGATCTCTGGGAGATGAGGTGTGGAGGTGCCTTATGAGGGAGCGGGGCAGCACTTTCCGTCTAATCCACGGAACCAACATGGCTGCTTCGATAATAAGAATGATGTCTGAAATACTATGAGAGAAACAAGTCCTGAGAGAGTTTGGCAATTCTGTTCTTATACTGGCCCAGCTTCTGTGACTCATTTTTAATTCATAGAAAAGAACATTGCATTCACTGAGGGAGGGTATGCCCACCAAGCGGTAGTTCAGGGCTTTTGAATTAGATGGTATTTCCCTTGAACATCTTGAAGCAGCAGTTTCTAACATATGTGCGTGCATGTGTGTGTGTGTGTGTGTGTGTGTGTGTGTGTAACACACACACTGCATAATGAAGTCATTGTTATCTGAGAATTTTAATTATAGATTGTCAGAAGACACCTCATGGAGATAATCAGAAACTCTTAAGGGTGGAGCACAAGATTGAAGCTTTTAAAATAATTCTTCCAAGTAATGCTATAAAGATTTACAACTCAGTGTTTGGCTCTTACACCAGCAGTATCCACATCAACCGAGGGCTTATTAGAAATGAAGAGTTTCAGGTCCTACCTACCCCAGACCTACTGGGTCAGAATCTGCATTTTAACAAGATCTCCAGGTCATTCATATGCACATTAAAGTTTGAAAAGCACCCATCTTGATCTGATACAGTGTTTAATAAACTTGTGTGCATGTTAGAATCACCTGAAGAGCTTTTAAAAAGCAGCATGCCTAAGCCTACAACCAGAGATTCTGGTTTAATTGTTTGAGGTTTGGCCCAGACAGCAGTATTTTTTAAAAGCGGATACCTTGCTGTTGTGAAGAACTACTGGCGTCATCACGTGATAAGCAGCCAGTGGATGAAAGCAGAGCTCACTGGCTGTGTTTGATTCAGGCCAAAGCCATACCAGTAGCCTTTTCCTCCACAGCAGAGAACAGGTTGAACTACTTATCGCATGGCTGGCAGCAGCAAAGTCCTATTGGGCCCCACAGTACTAGGATTGTTTTTGGCCCGAGGGCAAGATAACATGCAGCAGGGAAGGTTGTCTCAGATCCACAGTTCTCTCCTGGGGGTCGATATCTAGTGCTCTTCAAAGGGCAGAGAAATAAAGGTTATTCCATTCTCAGCATTACTCTATTTCAGAATCCTTTGTAATTCTGTGCCTTAACTTTGATATCCTTGATATGTCATTCATTCCTTAAAAATGACGCTGTCAGATAGGCCTTTCCTTCTTCCAAGACTGTCTTAAATTGAATAGAAAAAAGAAATGCCACTGATTGAGAATTTAGACTGCTTTACTCTTCAGATTCACGGTGGGAATGGTTACTAAAAGAGCAATACAACTTTTAAATTTGTAAGGAAATGATGTAAACTGAGCTCTTCTGTAATTATGCAGATTTAGTCCCAGAAAGATATAGCTGAAAGTCTTCCTAAGGTCAAACAAAAATGCTTCTATATTTCAAAATACATAGTCCAAAAAGCCTTTCAATATCCCAATGAATTAAAAACCCCTTCCATGACTTCCTGTGGCAATTATTACTTGCACATTATTATCATTACTAACGAATTGACTTACAATATTCCTTTTGTAGGTCTTTTAGACTATTTTTATGTTTTGTTTTTATTTTACTTTTTACATGTTTAGTATTATTTCTCTAAATAGGTCATAAACTCAATTAAGGCAAAAATATATATTTATTGGTACCTTCCTGTTGTACATTTCATTTTTTTTAACACTTCAGAATATAAAATTTAACATGTTTGGGCTTTCATTTTTTCTCCTCCTAGAAATCTTCCCATTTTCTTGTATAGATAAATGCAATGCTCTTTTTAAGGTATTATTGATAATTGTGTATATTAAAATGT
>NW_012148853.1:385525-387014 GCF_000956105.1 Propithecus coquereli | reverse complement strand
CCAAGTGCATGTGTTTTAATTGGGCTTCCAAGTGGTGATAGATGCAGGACTCCCTGCTATTTCCTTTCTGGCTTCTATAATTCTCAGCACAGATGGTTTTTATTACACTACTTCTTCCTCCCACCCTTCACCACCCTGACAATAAATACTGATACAGCCCCCTGAGGTATTCATTCATCTCTCAGGCCTGCAAACAGACCAGACAGCATCTCATGATTGGGAAGAGTGACAGTGGGAGGACAGGATCATTACAAGATGGTTGAGCAAACCTAGTCACTACCCATGGAAATTTGAAACAGTGCAAGTAAAAAATGGACCAGTTCTCACTGCAGCTAAATTTCAAGCCTAGTGTTTCCTAAGGTTTACTTCAGGTTTTTTAAAAACAATGCCCCAGTGTAGAGAATGAGATGCAATAAGAATATATACATTAATTTTGAAAGACTCCCAGGAATATATGCACTTCAGGAGGGTTGGTGGAGAATATGGAAGAAGCTTTCGACTGTTAGGGAAATTAATTTATCTGATGGTCAATGGGGAAACATTAACCTTGGGAAAAGTTGTGAGTCTGACTTTGGGTGCTTTTCATCCCACATACTGTGTCTCTCTTTACTCTCATCAATATGTATCATTCTATTAGGGTCCTGCTAGTTTAATTGGCTGGCGGATATAATGATTTTATGAGACACCTCAATGTTTATTTTATTCATACAACAAATATTGATTCATTACTCTCTCCTTGCCAAGTGCTAAAGATATAGGAAGCAGTGGTGAGCAAAAGCAGCCACTACACTTGTGAGTTTTTCATAGTAAATCGTCACATTTTATAAATTCATAATTGCAAAGCAAGATAAATCTTTTGAAATAAGTGGGTGTATTTCCATGAGAACAGGTGATCAAGGATTCTAACCTAGAATAGGAAGGAGTAATTAGTTAAAGTTTTCTTTCCTGAAATTGGAAGGGTGAGTATAATTAACTAGATTTGTTTATTTAGCAATGTTTTAGATAAAGGAACACTTAGAGGCAAAGTTTCAGGTAGAGTGCAGATAAGGTCATGATGGGTGGTCCAGCATAAAGACTGATAGCTTGAGAACCTAAAGATTATGCAAGGTGAAAGTGCTTCTTATAAGTGTGGATGTATGTATGTATATACATTATATATATATTGGAGCATATATATATGCATATGAATTTTAAAATTAGATCCCTACATTTGACAGGCCTACTATTTGTTCTTTGAAAGCTAATCTTTGTAAAGCTAATCTTGAGTAATGCTAATTATTTTTAATATTCTGTTCCATGCCTCCATCCCTGCATATGAAAACTATCATCATCAGAATAAGGTGACATACATTTATTTATTTATTAAATGGAAAACTTTTTTTATATATTTCAGAAATATTACAAGAGTATAAACATTTAGGTTACATATATTGCCTTTGCACTGCCTGAGTCAGAGCTATAAGCATGCCCATCCCCCAAACAGTGTGCA
>NW_012148853.1:384082-385475 GCF_000956105.1 Propithecus coquereli | reverse complement strand
CTTCTGGATAAATAAAATTTAAAAAACTTTCATGGTGGAAATTTGAGTTTCTACCATAAAACAGAATGAATATTTGTAGTATCTATGTAACTATGAAACATTTAAGCAACTATAGTAAACAATCACTTTGTTTTACAGTGAATAGGTATTTTTGTTCCAGTGATTAAAACTTATTGAAACCATGAATATCATGAAAACACTAATTGCATTAGTTTCATAATGCCAGTTGTTGTAATAGAGAAGACCCTGAAATTCATGACTTTACACAAAAGATATCTTGCTCATGAAAACACCAAAACAGCTCTTTGTAATTAATGGCAGAAGGGATTATGCTTCATTCAACATTGCATGGAACTGGGCTGAAGAGGCTGTGCCATCTTCAACATGTGACTAACGGGGTTCCAATAGGGTTCATAAGAACATTGCTGCCCTCAGGCTGTCTATGAGGGATTATGGATTTCCTGCATATTACAGAGCAACTGGCAGATCCAGTGAAAAATCTCTGGCTCCTACCTGAGCCTGAGAAACAAGTTACCCAAACCTTGATGGTGATTGGGATCCTGCTGGGATTATTGCCACCACTGACACATAATGTGTATAAAGTACAGGAAGGATGTTGAGATGTAGATGTAAATGGTTATCAATAGGAAATGTATTTTTATTGTTGTAGATGTATTGTAGTTGCCACAGCATAGTATGACAATAGAATTATTCAAGAGTTCCATGACTTAATAACCCCAAACAATGCCAGGTATGAATTTGATTAAGTTATCTTTTCTGTCTTAGCTACTGCTTCTCACTGGCTTCAGGAGAGGTGCTTTTCTCTACTGTCCTGACCTCCCCCCATTAAAAAAAAAAAAAAAAACCTGCATACCCAACACTGCACCTTTATCCAAAACTCATACTCTCTAATAAAAAAAATATAATACCACTTATAACGCAGAAGAACAGCACATAACCTGGTTAGAAAGAATGGAAAATAGACTTAGAAATACTGGTCAACCAGGAGGAAAGAGAATGAAGAATTTTATGATCCAAATTTTCAAGAGTTTTATCTAGAATAGTCATATGTTCATTACTGACTGCGGGAGAAGCTGGGAAATAGAGGGACAGTTGTGTGATTGTGAAGTGGCAGTCGGTTCGGTGAGTAGTTAGCAATGTCTGCCACTTAATCTATCAATATAAAGTCAATAATGGTGAAATTATATTTATAACTTTTAGTTATTATGTTTGCATGGCAGTATGTATGTGTACAGAAATGCCATAATTGAGATTTTTTTTTTTTTTTTTTTTGAGACAGAGTCTCACTGTGTTGCCCGGGCTAGAGTGCCGCGGCGTCAGCCTAGCTCACAGCAACCTCAAACTCCTGGGCTCAAGCGATCCTTCTGCCTCA
>NW_012148853.1:380389-382426 GCF_000956105.1 Propithecus coquereli | reverse complement strand
TTTTAAAGAATCTTTTATTGTACTTAAGCAAAAATAAAAATTTGGAGTTAATAATAATACCTAGCATTAATTCAGCTCTTACCGTGTGTCAATCCCTATTCTAAAAGTTTTATATGTATAGCTCATTTAATCCTTATTATAGTTATATGAAATAAGTACTGTTTATTATGTACTTTTTACAGATGGGGTACATACATTAAGCTCAAATAATTTAAGTAATTTGTCTAGTAAAATGATAGAGCTAAGATTCAGTCACAAACATTCTAATAGATTCATGGCCTGAACCACTTAATCAGTATGAGAAGAAAAGATATAACCCGAAGAACCCTAGAGTTGCCTCCCCAGAGTGCTTTGTAAAACTGTGTTCTATTTAATGGAGTTTCTGTATTTAAGATATGTTGAAACTTCAACATGCATTGTATGTATTTGAACGTATATATTTTCAAGCTTATTGTCACAATACAAATAGATGACAATGCTGAACTTAATATAAACCCCTCAGAAGGTCAAAAACATTTATTTCCTACTTAAAATTAATATCCTATAGGGATATAAATTCATCACTACTGACATGCCAGGTTAGATTTATAATAATTATGTTTTACAACCCTTCATCATTTCTACCTCCAACTTCTCACACCAATTTTATTCTTCACTTCATTAGCTCCCAGATATTTACATATTTTTTCCTGTGGAATGTGAAGTAGAGTATTTCTTAAATCTTTTTGATATAAACGATAGACTTACTGGATGCTTTGTTGCTATAATTCAACGAAAAGTCAGTCTTTATTATTCTCATCATCTCTTTCTAGCAGAGAAGAGAACAAAGTCCCCACCCCACAGCCATTGTAAGCACAGCTAGTCTTTAAGAATGAGCTAGATTTATTCTTTTATGTTTATAGTGAGTTTGTTTTTTTGTGAGTTCTTGCTCTGGGCCAGCCACTATACTACATGCATTTGATTCATTGGCTTATTTAATTCTCATAAAAGCTGTATGAATCAGGATCTTCTTTTTATATAAATGTAAAAAATATATTTGAGTGGTTGACAATTATTCAATATGATACTAAATTTCATCTAGAGTAAAGTTGTCAAAATGTACTGAAGGAAAACTTGGAACATGATCTTAGATATATTAGATTTTTGCCTCCGATGTATAGTAGCTAAATATACAAAAGAATATTCATCTTTCTGAAGTTAAAAAGACAGCAAAACATGCTTATAGATACTTCAAGACACTATTTTCTTAACACTGAACTACTATTATAAGCAAACAAGAAAGTTCTCAATTTGACATCAGAGAAGTCAGCACCTGTAAACACACTTGACTAAGACCAATTGGCAATGTCCAACTTGGCATCCTACAACTGACAAAGTATGGAATAAAAAAAGAAAAAATACCTTCATTAGAAATAATAGGGATATAACATGTTAGTGAAAACTTGTTAAATTTTGCCATTATAATCAATATTATGTCAAAGTCTGTGATGTTCTCAGAAATAAAAAGAACAGAAATGAGGTCTTTTCCTGGTTTCTGCAGAACATCCAGCAAATTTATCTGTGTTAGAACCCTTGAGCACATAAGAATCAATTACTCATAGGAGACATTAAGTGATCAGTAGATAAAATACTTGTTTTTCCTAATTAATGATAGCACGATTGTCATTATTATCAATTTTTTAAAGATGTATTGTTTGCTGGTTGTATCTGAACAAGAAAACATAAATGATCTCCTATTGATTGTGTCTGGAGTCATCACTTTGATTTAAGCTCAGCATAGATAGATAGATAGATAGATAGATAGATAGATAGATAGATAGATAGATATGAGGTAGTTTAGAACAGAGAGTGGGCTGCTGTTTGCTGTGGCCGTGAAAATGCAATCTGGAGGGTTACTGAGGTGAAGGCAGCTACATGAAGAACTGTGTAAATAGGTCCTTGGAAGGACTGGCTGACTGGACTGCACCCCTCTAACATTCTACACTGACTGGTTTATCCTTTCCTCATTACGAGTGCTGTCCCAGTGGAGGAGGATTA
>NW_012148853.1:373405-377904 GCF_000956105.1 Propithecus coquereli | reverse complement strand
AGTGGGATTGCTGAATCAAATGGTAGTTCTACTTTTAGTTCTTTGAGGTATCTCCATATTACTTTCCATAGAAGTTGTACTAGCTTGCAGTCACACCAGCAGTATATGAATGTTCCTATAGCTCTGTATCCACGCCAGCATTTGTTGTTTTGGGACTTTCTGATAAAAGCCATTCTCACTGGATTTAAGTGATATCTCATGGTGGTTTTGATTTGCATTTCCATGATGATTAGAGATATTGAGCATTTTTTCATGTGTTTGTTGGCCATTAGTCTGTCTTCTTTGAAAAGTTTCCATTCATGTCCTTTGTCCACTTTTTAACGGGGTTGCTTGATTTTTTTCTTCTTGATTTTCCTGAGTTCTGTATAGATTCTAGTTATTAGCACTTTATCGGCTGCATAACATGCAAATATTTTCTCCCATTCTAGGGGTTGTCTATTTGCTCTATTGATTGTTTCCTTGGCTGTGCAAAAGCTTTTTAATTGGATCAAGTCCCATTTGTTTATTTCTGTTGTTATTGTGATTGATTTTGGGATCTTCTTCATAAAACAATTTTGTGCTTAAGAATGTCCATGGGTACTTGTCTGTTTTGAATGAACACCATTCCAATGTCTTTATTGTTTACAGGGTCCCTAATACATTTTCTGTTTTTTAACTTATAGACTGTGTGAAACCAACCTTGAGGAAAGTAGACAAGACAATGGAAAAAGAGAATAGATTGACATTCAGACAGTTTAGGAGGAACTATTATATCTTCAAAGCCACAAATATTTAGATGCTTCCTAGCATGAGATTATAAATACAAAATTAATGGTATACTTTTGCCTTCAGTTTGTAAACCACTTTTATTGTTTGAAAATGTAGAGTGTGGGTTTCTGGTCAAGCACTCTTGGAAGTTTTTACTAAGTTCTAACAACAAGTAAAAATATGAACAGACTGAAAAAATCAACAACTCTTCTAAGATCCATCAGAGTAGTGAGGTCACAGAGCAAGCTAATGTCCCCCTGATTAGAAAGAGAGAGAGAGAAAATTTGATATCTAGAATCACAACATACCAGAACAGAAACCCACAAGGAGAAATCTCCACTGGAACCAGTCAAAGGTAGGAAAACCTGAGCTGTTATTGACAAATTGCTGGAAGCTTGATGTAGACAAGTCAGAGAGTAAAAAACTAAAACTCCATGAGGTCCTAATCATTGTGGGGTTCTCACACTTTTGTGAGTTTTACCTCCAGGATCTCTACCAGGTTCTTGCAGTAAAGACCAGAGAAAAATCCCTGCCTGAAAGAGGGAAAGTAATTGTTTTGAAATTTTTCAGAGAATTCTGTTTTTATTAGCAGGGCATGCACTCAGGAGAAACTATTGATATTTTTTAGAACCTAACTTATTGGGGTTTTGTCAGATCCCAACTGATCTAGGGGAAGCAAAATATCTAACTCCAGCTTCCTCTGGCCTTCCAAGGAGGGGGAGATAAATACACAATTCCAGCCACCTCTAAACATTCTGTCCCACAGAAGGGAGAGAGGTACTGAGAAGCACTTGGGAAGTTCACAGTCCGAGGGCATAAGCTGACTAAAAGACTGATTCTAAAGGACTACCACCATAGGACTATGATTCCTTTTTCACTACATCTTACTGCCACATTACTAAAGACCTATGTAGTACAGTTTGTTCTACCCATCACATTATGTCTGGCTATCAAGAAAAAGTCACAAGGCATACTAAAAGGCAAAAATCACAGGTTGAAGAAATTGAGCAAGCATCTAAACAAGAGTCAGATATGGCAAGAATGTGGAATTATCAGACCAGAAATAAAAAAAAATGTGATTAACATGCTGACGGCTCTAAAGAACACAGTAGACCATGTGCAAAGACAGATGAGTAATATAAGCAAACAGATGGAAATTCTAGAATCAAATAGAGATCGAAACAATATATCAAAAATGAATGCATTTGATGGACTCGTTAATCGGCTGGGCATGGCTGAAGAATCTCTCAGCTTGAGGATGTGATAATAAAAACTTCCAAAACTGAAAAGAAAAGAGAAAAAAGACTGAAGAAAATATAACAGAATATCCAAGAACTGTGGGGCAGCTATAAAAGGTATATTTGCATAACAGGAATACCAGAAGGAGAAGAAAGAGAGAAAGAAACTGAAGAAATCTTTGAAGCAGTAATAACTGCGAATTTCATCAAATTAATATCAGGCACCAAGCCATAGATTTATGAAGCACAGAGAACACCAGGTAGGATAAATGCTAAAAAACAAAACAAAACAAAACCCTATCTAGGTATATCATATTCAAATGGCAAAGAAAAAGAAAAAAAATCTTAAGAGATGCTGGAGGGAGGAAAAAAAAATACCTCCAGAGAAACAAAGATAAAAATTACATCTGATTTATCCTCAGAAATATGTCAATCAAGAAGAAAGTGGAGTGAAATATTAAAAATTTTGAGAGGGTGAAAAATCGTGCCAACCTAGAATTCCATATTCTGTGATAACATCTTTTAAAAATGAAGGAGAAATAAGAAATAGAGACTTTCCCAGAGAAGTATAAATAAAAATTGAGGGTATGTGTCACAATAAACTTGCTTTGCAAGAAATGATAAAAGAAATTTTTCATAGAGATGGAAAATTATATAGGTCAGAAACTCTGATCTACATAAAAAAAGGAAGAACATTAAAGAAGAAATTAATGAAGGTAAATAAAATCTTATATATTTATTATTCTTAATTGTGCTAACAGATGATAATTTGTTCAAAATAATAGCAAAAAGGTATTTGATGACTATAACTCATGTATAAGTAAAATGAATTACAAAAATAATAAAAGGGATGGGAAAGAGGAATTAGGAATGCTTTATTATTATAAGATACTTTATTATTATGAGGTACTAACTGTGAAATGGTATAGTATTCTTTGAAAATGGACTTGGATTAGATGTAAATGTATACTGCAAATTCTGGGGCAACCACTAAAAAAGTAAAAAAAAACAAAAAACAAAAAAAAAAGTAGATAAAATGAAATCATATAAAATGCTCTACATCCTTAAATCAGAAATTGACAGATCCAGCAAGCAGAAAATAAGTAAAGACTTATTTATAAAGTTGAACTTATTTATAAATAGTTGAACTAAAAAACACCACCAATTAACCAGTTATAATTGATATCTACCGACTACCTCATGCAACAACAGGAAATGCACATTATTTTCAGGCTCATATGAAACATTCACCAAGATAGACCACATTCTGGGACATAAAACATATCTTAACTGATTTAAATAAATGAAATCATACTCTGGTCCTTACTTTCAAACTAGAATGGAATTAAACTGGAAATAAATAAAGGAAGATAGCTGGAAAATCCCAATGGAGATCAAAATATAAACTTCTAAATAACGCATGGTTCAAAGAAAAACCTCAACAGAAATTTTAAAACATTTTGAACTAAATGAAAATGAAAATACAACTTGTTAAAATTTGGGAGATACAGTGACAGCACTGTTCAGAGGGAAATTTCTAGCATTGAATGCATATGTAGAAAAAGAGGAAAGACCTAAATTTAGTAATCTAAGTTTCTACATTAGAAAACTAGAAAAAGAAGAGTAAATTAATACAAAGTAATCAGAAAAAAAGAAATAAAAATTGGAACAGCAATCAGTGAAATTAAAAGCAAGAAATCAATAGAGAAAAATAATAAAACCAAAAACTAGTTCTTTCAAAAGATCAATAAAATTGATATAATTATAGCCAGGCTAAGAAAAAAAGAGAGAAGACAAAAATTACTTATTTCAGAAGTGAAAGAGGAGACATTACTACAGATACTATAGGCATCAAAAGGATAATAAAGGAATACTATGAATAATGCTATGCTCAAAAATTAGAAAACCTAGATGAAATGGCCCAATTCCTTGAAAACCCAGGTGAAATCATTCCATCTGCCAAAACTCTCACATAAAGAAATAGATAATCTGAATAGGCCTATATCTATTAAAGAAATTGAATCAGTAGTTAATAACCTTCTAAAATTGAAAACAACAGGCCAAAGTGGGTTCACTGGTGAATTATACTAAACATTTAAGGAAGAATTTTTATCAATGCTCTGTAATCTCTTTCAGAAAATGGAAGTGGAAGAAATACTTCCTAACTCATTCTATGAGGGTAGCATTAACCTAATACCAAAATCAGACAAAGACAGTACAAGAAAAGCATACTCCAGACAAATATCTCTGATGAATATAGATGTAAAAATTCTCATCAAAATTGTAGCAAATTGAACATAGCAATGTATAAAAAGAATTATACACCAAAATCAAATGGTAATTATTCCAGGTATGCAAAATTATTTCAACATTCATTAATGTTAAATTTATTAATCTATTAATGTTATCATCACATCAAAAGGCTAAAGAAGAAAAACCACATGATTATATCAATAGATATAGAAGAGCATCTGACAAAATCCAACACGAATTCATGATAAAAAATAAAAAACT
>NW_012148853.1:360223-361845 GCF_000956105.1 Propithecus coquereli | reverse complement strand
ATAACTATATGTTCATTAAGAAAATCTTTGACCAATATCATATTGCCATAAATCTTTTATGAATTCTCATTAACAAAAAATAATGATTAAACAACTTTATATAAGAAACCATATTTATTACTCTCAAGCAAGTGCTCTTTTCCACCATAATGTAGTAGAAAAGATAAAACATGTTCATATTTTGATTGTAAAAGTGTAAGGCAGTATTTATCCCAAATGTGTGACGATAACACCCACTGCTTTATTAATTCAGAGGAGAAAGAAATCATATGTGACTACGATGGAACCTCCAATACCTTTGTTACTGTCACCACCAGTGCCACAACCAACATCAGGTAGTTTTCCTGCAATTAGGGTTAGAGAAGTGTTCACTGAGTATTTAAGATTTTAACTAGGCCTTGAAGAATAGGCGGTTATGTATGGAGAGACTATATTTTGGGTGATCATTTTTTGAATGGCATGCATGAATGTATGGAGGTAGGGAAATGGGGAAAATCTGTATTTGACAAGATATGGGTTTGGATAGAATGGAAGGGTTTTATAAGGGGTTCTAAGTATAAACATGAAAGTATGAGAGAAATTGTTGTTTTATAAAGTTTAGGATTATTTTAAAGGCAAGAAAGTCATATAGTAATTTAACAGTTTTTTTTCCTGCTAACGATAATACCATTATTAAGATTCTTGGTGATGTGACCTAAGAATTGATATGAGGATATCATAGTGCAAATATCAATAACTATAAAACAATATACATTTAACTTTTTTGTACCTTCCTTCCATCCCAGAGTTAAGCCAATGACACAGAGGGATTCTGAACACAGGCTTTGGAGATAATGAGAGATAAGAACAGACTCTATCTCCAGGGCTTAATAGCTATCTCTGCTTTGAGGGCTCTGCACTCATTCTAACCTGTTTCCTAATTTGTTAGATAAGAGTTAACAACTTCTTTATATACTTTCTTGAGAAATTACATATATATATATACACACACACACAAATATATATGCATATATATACACATATATACACACACACACATATATATATGCAGCTTTTAGCTATGTTTTGGCATATAGTAGGAATTCAATAAATTCTAGGTGTTGATACTACTAGTGTCATTATTTAACAGTATCTCTATTACAGTGATAGTAACCAGATACATCCTTATTATTATTATGCAAGCTTTTAAAATCCTTTTGTTAAAAGTCCACATGGAGATATGAATCATTTTTATGAAATAATATGCACATACCTTATATAAATGTTGGATATAAGTTATCCAAGATTCCCAAGATCACTAAGATATATGTCGGATATTCCTGTAAATTTTTTTTATATGTAGATATTCTGCTTCTTTTTAAGAAACATTTTTTTTCCCCTCAGTTCCTTAAGGATGCAATAGAGAGGTTAAGCAAAACACTCTATCAGTGATTAAGATATAAATTTTGCTTGCTCATGGAAGATGGAAGCTACAGGTAGGAAAAAAGTAAATTTTTGATCCAATGCAATAAAGGTCAGTGATCACCCCAAGTGCATTTACTGTGTTGTGGAAAAGAATATAAAAAATCTAAACTCCATGAATACTTTTGTTTCGGCCACTCAACTTTACTCCAGGGAAAACT
>NW_012148853.1:358389-360173 GCF_000956105.1 Propithecus coquereli | reverse complement strand
TGGCAGCTTTATAGCATTTTATTGTATGGAAGGGCTGCAATCTACTTAACTGCTCGCTTATTGACAGGCTTGTAGGCTATTTTCCAAAATTACTATTACTAATCATTGAAAATGCATAGCTATCATTTCATTGTTTGTCTACTGCTTACTACCCATTTATCAAGGCATTTATGTTCATGGTTTTTTTAAAGATACATTCCCTAAAGTGGAATTGTGTGGAACAACCTTTTTAAAAAGTTAATAGCTATTGACAAATTATCCTGTGAAGATACTGTATGAATATAGATTTGTACCAAGAATGCATATGAATAGCTATTTCCCTACTTCTTTGCACAAACTGGATATTACTATTTTTAAAAATTCCACCAATATGTACATTTCAATTAGGCATTCCATTTATTTGACATTTAATTAAGTTGAACATTTTTTCATATATTTATTGCTTAGTGAAGCAAAATTGGAAAGAATATAATTAATTATTTTTTTAGAACATGATGACATCTTTTACAATAGGGTTTTCCCTAAGCTAAGCCTGCTAGTTATAAATAGCTTTGTTCACTATCAATGCAATCGTGGAAAATTTGTTCTGTCCTTTCATAGGAATGCTTGATTTTCTGCATCAGGGTTTGGGGCACATAAAGTGTGCTGACAGTTCAGTAGGTACAGTTCACCTGCAGTAAATTCCATAAGCTTCATAAAAAATAGCAGGCAGGATAAAATCTTGGAAACATATTTAAAGGAAACCACACTCCCTCATTTAATGTGTTTAGGGAAATGACTCATACTTAGTCTCTAACAGATAAGAATCCGGTTCATAAGTGACCCCTGTGAACCATGGCTACTCTTGCCTTTCTGCTTTTCATCACTAGAGCCCAACATGATTAATTCATTAAAAACATAGTTAATAGCATGGCCTTTAGAGCTGGGCTGCCTTGCTCTAAATTCTAGTTCTGCCTTATTAGCTGCGTGATTGTGGGCAAGTTATTTAACTTGTGCCTTGGATACCTCATCTGAAAAACTGGGATAATATTATCTACCTCATAGTACCTCATATGGTGTATATGTAAAGATTTTAGAAAGTGTAAGTAAGCATCCTGTGATTGCTGTGGGTATTATTTATATCAGGAGATCCTTTAAGGGATAGGAAAGTCCACGTGAGGTGCAACAGTGAGTATTAATGTATTTATTGAAAATGTTAATACAGATAGAGAAAGAAAGTGAAATGCTAAAAGAATAAGTGACATATTCAAAAATGTGCCCATAGATTGACCAGTGTATAAGGAATTAAAAAGAAGATTCTTTCTTGGCCTTCTTCCTGAAGCATGTGGGACCCAGGAGGCAGAATACAGATTCTTATTATTAAAATGTATCTGCTATACTAGGTTAATAGATTATTTATTGGAAGACTGACCTGGGAACATAATCCCTACTTGCAGTATTTACATAGAAAAAATGTGTTCATATTCAAACACTATCTTACAAAAGATCTTTTGGAAAACCACCTATTTAAATAAAAATTGCCTGTGTAAAATTTTTACTGGACCACAGAAGTTATAGCCAGAAACCATAATAGGCTAATACTTTCACTGATTACCACCTGAAAACATGCTCAAAATATCAGTAGGGACACGGGCATTGACAGGGTTAGTGTATAATACTTGTTGGTAACAATAAATTGGGTAACTCCCACCTGAAACAAAAGTATTCATGGAGTTTAGATTTTTTATATTCTTTTCCACAACATAGTAAATGCACTTGGGGTGATCATTGACCTTTATTGCATT
>NW_012148853.1:356759-358339 GCF_000956105.1 Propithecus coquereli | reverse complement strand
AAAAAAAAAAAAAAGAATCTGGACATAGACCTTATAGTTTTCACAAAAATTCACTCAAAATAGATCATAAGCCTAAACATAAAATGACAAACTATAAAACTCCCAGAAGACACTTAGGAGATAATTTACATGACCTTGCATATGGCTATGAGTTTTTATATATAACACCAATATCATAATCCATGAAAGAAAGAGTCAATAATCTAGGTTTCATTAAAATTAAAAAGTTTTGCTCCAGGAAATACATTGTTAAGAGAATAAGAAGATAAGCCACTGAGTAGGAGAAAATATTTGAAAAAATTTGATAAAGAACTTTTATCCAAAATATACCAAGATGCTTAAAACTCAACAGTAAAAGAACTAACAACCTAATTAACAAGTGGACAAAGACCTGAACAGATACTTCACCAAAGAAGATATACAGATAGCAAATAGCATATGAAAAGTTGCTTCACATCATATGTTATTGGGAGATTACAAATTAAAACAGCAGTGAGATATCACTACCTACCCATTAAAATGGCCAAAATCCAAAATCCAAAACAGTGACAGCATCAAATGCTGATAAGGATGTGGAGCAACAGGACCTCTTATTTATTTCCAGTGCTAATGAAAAATGGTGCAACCATTTGGAAAATAGTTCAGCAGTTTCTTATAAAACTAAATATAGCTTACCGTACAATCCAGCAATTGTGCTCCTTGGTATTTACAAGTTGAAAACTTATCTCCACAAAAATTCCTGCACAGAGATGTTTATAGCAGCTTTATTCACAGTTGCCAAAACTTGGAACCAATCAAGATGTCCTTAAGTAGGTAGATGGATACATAAACTGTAGTCCATCAAGACAATGGAATAATATTCAGTGCTAAAAAGAAATAAGCTATAAAGCCATGGAAAGACACAGAGGAATATATTACTAAGTGAACGAAGCCAATTTGAAAAGGCTAATGCTGTATAATTCCAACTATATGACATTCTGGAAAAGGCAAAAACTGTGGAGAAAAAAAAAAGATCAGTGATTAACAAAAGCTAAGGGAGAAAGAGGGATGAATAGGTGGAGTACAGAAGATTTTTAGAGCAGTGAAAGTATTCTGTATGATACTATATTGGTGGATAAATGTCATTATGCATTTATCAAAACCAATAGAGTATATAACACCAAAAGTGAACCTTAATGTAAAGCATGGCTTTTGGGTGATAATGATGTATCAATGTAGGTTTGATTGTAGCAAATGTACCACTCTGGTGGAGGAGGTTGATAGCGGGGAAGACTACCAGTGTGGGACAAGGGGTATGTAAGAACTCTGTACTTTCTGCTCCATTTTGCTATGACTTTACCTAAAAGTACTCTAAAAAAGGGACTCTTTTTTTTTTTCAAAAAAAAGGAAAAAAAACCTAGAAATTGACAAAATATGGCATTTGGAGCTGGATAATAAAATTGGTAAAACACAACTCTAAAGGACCTGAAATTGCAGAGGTTTGGAGATGTCACTGAATGAAGAACTCTTGGAATGATCTTAAACATTTGATACTATTAATACATTAGCATTTAGGATCTCTAGTTCCATTGAAAGGATAT
>NW_012148853.1:353849-355454 GCF_000956105.1 Propithecus coquereli | reverse complement strand
GGTAGGTGTTTATCGTGTAAAGTAAAAATCCATATTCAGAAGTTATACTCACTGAGACCAAAAAAAAAAAAAATTATAAAAAAGAAGTTATATTCACTGAAAAATACCTAACCTGTTTCAAGAAGATATGCTGACCAGAAATGCTAGGGGGTTGTGACAAAGTGAATAAATAGGAAGCAGGTCTAGACAGAACACCAGGAAGAAGAGGAAATGAGGGCAGAGCTAAGGATCATTATCTTATATCAAGGTCTCTGGTTTTAAATTGAATTTCCACTCTAGTTGCCTTGTGAGTTCTCATGGTGTTCTCATCAGTCAAGGAATAAAAGGTTGCTTGAATAGACAGAAATAACACACTGTTCGTAAAATTTTCAAAGAATTTAACACCCCACTTCTGCATCCCCAAGATTAAGTATTAATATAATGATTATGTGGATTACTTTTTGGATTTTCTTCAGAATACAGTAAACAAACAAACAAACTCACTCAGGGACACCTAGCTAAAGGAATTATAGAAGCAAAGTCACTATGCCAAGGAATAAAAATTTAAATCATGTCACTTTTATAATGCAAAATATATTGTTTCTGACAGGACAAAATCTAACTCCCTTAGCTCATCTTAATTTCTTTTCAATGAAGTCAGACATTTAATTAAATTAAACAGCTTCATGATTTAACATTACAGATATCTAGCTTCCTACTACCTGTCTAGCAAGTTTGAATTCCCCTTGCATACAATAAACATTCCCTAGTCTGAACTTCCAATCATACTTCATTTCTCCCTACATACAGACTCTTAATCCTCCTATCCTAATATTATAAGTCTTTATTAATTTAACTTATTCTTCTATTAGAGTGTAAGCTTATTGAAAGCAAGTTTCATTAATTGTGGTATCACTTAACTTTTCCTGATTCCTATTAGATCCTCAGAAATGAATTCATTTATTCATTCATTCATTGCTTATGAACAAAAGAGTAAATCAACTTGAATCTGTATTGGAGACTTTTAGTTTGGGAAGCTAACTATAGGTTTGGAATGAATGTAAGAGCCCTTTCCACATTTGTTTGTCTTTTTGCAAATCTTATTCATTTGTGACTTCAGATAAGCCCATTTTGGTAAAAGTACAGCACAAGTATCTATCATTCTCATGCTTCCACTTGTACAAGCTATAAAGAAGATTCTTCCTAAACTCTTGATCCAAATCACGGAAAATGAGTAATGGATAATCTTGGTATGAGTATTTGTTTGGTGTCAAAGTAGTGTTTTAATAGCCAAGTGAGAGCAGAAGAATAGAAAAAAATTTTCATAGTTTACAATAGTTTTGAAAAGAACTAACAACTAAAGACAAAGTGACTGACATCCAAGATTTCAATGGTTTTTCTTAGGCAAAAAGAATGAGATCCCTCAGTTCACTATTGGGGAAGAAAAGTAAGAAAAAGTTTCTCCCTATTATGTTTTTTATCAAGTTGTTTTTAGGAAATCACAATGTGCATACCATAAAGAAAAATGAGTGGAAAGAAAATAGTACCTAATATCACTTCAATAATACAGTTGTTTTTATTAAAATGAATCAAAGAGTTCATGCATGAAACCAAAATATATACCAT
>NW_012148853.1:338744-340739 GCF_000956105.1 Propithecus coquereli | reverse complement strand
GACTATGGATATTTAAACACTCCTATCACTAAGGAATGATTATTAAAATCTATTCTAGTATAATCTAAGCCAAGGAAACAAAAGTGTGGGAATGAATATTCCAGTAAGTTTAACTTAATAGATAAAAGTGTTCAATGTGTGTGAAACTACATTTAGAGGCTTGCTATTGTAGCTGGAGAGTAATAAATTATTAATATAGGACTTGGTTCAGAAGTTGACTATTCATTACAAAAAAAAAGGCATAATCCAAGATTAATGGGCAGATGTTTTGCTTGTTGCCTATACACCTATGCAGTTTGAAAACAGTCCCAAGATTGTACTCTACGAAATGAAATCATACTGGAGGGCCTTTGAATATTGATACAAATTTTCCACCTGGTGCTTTAGTCAAACATTTGCATTGTTAGTGTTCTGGCCAATTTTAAGCTATTAAAAGCCAAAAAAAATTAGTTTTCTGTTTTAATGAGATCTTTTGCACTATAGTAATTTTAAAATGTCAGTTTAATCAATAATGTGTACAATACCAGAGCCTTTGGGCATATAAAATGTCAGTTGTTTAATTTTGAAAAATGGGTATTGCCCTTACAAAATCATCTGGTCAAGCATTTGCATTATATTACACTTAGCACAGACACTTACATTGTACTTAGAATGTCTTCATCAATTATTTCAAGAAGATGTAAAGGCTTGGGGATCTTTACGTTTGATATCCAATTACCAGATCTTATGGCCTGATTAATTTCCCCAATTTCTGCCCCACACAGTGCAACAAAATGACAGAAAGAAAGAACATTAAGCTTTTTAAAACTGTCCAATTTATACTGCTAAAATTTTTGGTTATTAATTCTCCCCACCAACATAAATATATTTGTTACATGTAGAAAAACTTTATCATATAGCCCCACAATACCCAAGTGTTGAAGTATTCTTGAATGTAGGTATGACTTTAATACTTAGTGATGTTGCAATTGAGTGGTCATAATAGAATTTGGGGAATGATGAGGAAATATGTATGTCTAGATTTACATCCTTATACACACACACGCACCCCCCATATAAAAATCAACATATAGAAATGAATAGCTGGATAAACTGTTTCCAAATCTGTAGATCATCTTTAGAACTTCTGACTTAGAATATAAGCCAAACGGAAAATACAGATTTCACTTTAAGAAGTTCTAGGGAGAACCTCAAAGATAAGGGAGTCATTATCCAAAATAACTAAAACAAAAATAAAAAATGGTCCATGTAAAGATTAATTATGAGAGAGATATGACATCATGTGATTTCAAAGATAGATAAATGTAGATTTATAGATTTAAAATAAAGGCTTCAAATGGAAAATCAAATATACTGCTTTTTCTCATGGGTAACTCTTTGTACTGTAATTGTTATAAAAGCAGAAATTTACTTAATGCCAACTAAAGATTCTCCTGAAAAGTACATCTATTTTTATATTACAATGATAATTAATAAATAAAGTTATCAATTGAGCACTTACTATTTATCAAGCACTGCACTTTGGCATTGTGTAAATTAATGCCAATTTTATAGCACAATCCCTCATTTGAAGATGAAAACTTTATGATTCACAGATAGAAAACACCTGGCTAAAATTACAGAGCTTATAACTGCAGAACTGAGATTCAAACTCATTTCTATTTGACTCTAACAGTTGTTCTTTTAACCACTGTGCCTGCTACCTCTCCTTCATTAGGCACCATGAACCCTGATATTTCATATCAGATATTCCTATCTTTTGGTTACTAATAGCTGTTTCAATATTGAAAAAAAAGATGCGCCTGAGAGGAGTCGCACATGTCACTAGCATATTCCCATGAATTGCTTCCTAAGAGCCCTGTCTCGTGGAGAACTTGGGGAAATCAAAGGGGAAAAAATGACATTTGGAAGGAAGAGCCAAATAAAAACTGATGCAAGACTGAAAAAAGATGAAGTTTTTTATAAAACTGGTATGGAGTGAAACTACTTTTTTTT
>NW_012148853.1:335645-338509 GCF_000956105.1 Propithecus coquereli | reverse complement strand
TTCGTGAAGGAAAAATAAAATGTTCCAGCAACTGACTATAACGATTTTTCCTAGTAGGAAATGAAGAAGTCCTTACCGAGGGAAATGGCAGTAGGTAGGGATAAAAGGATAACAGTAATCAAGTGACATGTCAAAGATTAAACACTGGATTGGAATCAATAACTAATTGACTGGAGATGGGGCTTTTGGAGGGAAAAAACTCTAGCTTAGGCAATAGGTAGGTAATGATACTCCTAGCAATGAGTGATATCTTAATATATACTGTGTAAATTTTATATTTCTACATAACAAATTACCACAAATTTTGCAGCTTAAAACAATTTGAATTTTATCTCACAGTTTCTGTGGGTCAGGAATTTGGGCACATCTTAGCTGTGTCCTTTGCTCAGGGCCAGCCAAGGCTGCAATCAAAGTGTTAACTGGGCTGTGTTAACTGGAGGCTCAAATGGGAAAGATCCACTTCCAATCTCACTCAGTTGGTTGACAGATTCATTTTCTTGCAGTTGTAGGGCTAAGGGTCCTGGCCTCTCACTAGCTGTAGCTGGAGGCAGTTCTAAGCTTCTGTTGACTACTTTCAGCTCCTAAAGATTGCTCACAGTTCCTAAATACCACCTGGAGTTCTTTGCCATGTGGACTTACTTAATATGAACACTTACATCATCAAGGCAGAAAGGATAAGAACAGACTAGAGCAATTTCGCTACAAGGGTGAACTCTTACAAAATCATGGAAATGACATCACATCATCTTTGCCATATTCTATCAGTTAGACTGAAATTATAGGCCACCCACAATCAGCAGAAGGGGATTTTGCAAGGGCATGAACACTAGCAGATGAGATCATGGAAGGCCAAACACGGATAAATCAAAATGAGCTAAGGGGAAAAAGAAAGGCAGATGAAGTATTATTGGAATTTATGGGCACAGATAGTCATATAATAATAATAATAATTAAACTACAAAATGGAATCTAAAATATGGCTTTAGTGAGTACCTGTGTAGTACTATGAAGATGGCTCACAGTAGAGCTTTTTTAATTCTGCTTAGTTAGTACTTTACACATGTTATTGTATCTTCCTGCCTGTACTTAGTTGTGTTGACAAATAAACTAATGTGATAATTAGTCCTCATTGTTTAAATGAGTTTATTTTAAAATGAGGAACCTTTTAGGCTTTCCAATGGCAGATACAACTGCGTTCTTCCTCAGGCAATTTCCCTTAGTGAAACCATGTCACCTGAAGCAGTGACACTTCTCCATATAAAGGAGTGTGGCTACAGATAGCATTGACAGCATGAGATTTTAGGTTTAGAAAAAGCCTGAGGCAAATACATTATGTTTAGAGACTGAAAAAACACAGGCACATTATTCAGTTTGTGCCCAAGCAGGCTAATTTATTCCAAACTTGTAAAGCTTTGTTTTGATAACTTCTGGGCTTGTTCTTGGCTCAGTTCTGTTTGACTGAGAAGTCTTCCCTTCTAAGTTCTCTCTTTTGTCAGGACAAATGGTGTATAGGGGCTAATGAGCTGATATCATAAAGTGAATCCTTAAAGGAGTGTAATAAGGTCATTGTGATACACCCTGCCAGAGGTAATGCATTTCTGCCTTACGGTGTCTGCTGTAGCCTGCAACAACTGTATATGTGATTCTTCATTACTGTATGTGTAATTAAAGGAGTGAGCATACAACTGTTTTAAAAGGATAAGATTTTGGTCAAAAATATCAGGAGCTTGTTCAAAGTTACCTGAACTTTTTGCAAGGTTTTCAACTATTTACTTTTTTTCTGTGTTTCATGCAGATGACACTTATTTCTCCTCTTTCCTATTCGCTGAGTCCATGCTGATAACTAAATTAGCTACCTTTCGAGTGTGTTTGGGGGCACAGTCATTATATTTTATTACAATAAAACTATGATATGTTACTGTATAGCCCTGTTTCAGGAAATAAGAAAGAAAATAAAATTGGCATCAATATTGAATCCTTGTACATGTCCACTAAAACAAGTAAACCAAAATAAAACAATCTCCGAATTGTTAGGTCATTTGCATACACAGTAATTTAGTTGGAGCCTACATTGATTTATTGAGTGTCCATGTACAAAGAGCATGCAAAGATTAATATGATAGATTGAGCAACAAACATATTGTGGAGTAAAACAGATCTGAGAGAGAAAGAGAGGACAATGCCCTACCTATGTTCACTCAAATGAGTAGTGGGGACAGCTGACTGTGATGACCAATACTCTCTCACCCTTTTTAATTTTTTTCAGAAGACATGTTACAGGAGCACCTCTAGGATAGTATTCATTATAAGCTTCTGCTTCTAATCATGTCTGCCCTTGGAATTTTAAGAATGACCAAGTAATTTCATTTGGCATGACTATTTAGATGCATTTAGTTGTAAATTCAAACATAACATTGAAAATCAATGTGAAGGCAATCTTAGTTATAGTGAAAATGAAACCTATCTCTTACCCCTAAATCATTTGCTTAGAGTGAAGCTATAAAAGGAAGGACTATTCAAGAATATCAAGAACACCTTCCTCTCTACTACAATATCATCCATATTTATCTCCTGTGTAAAAGCAGTGCTCAACAATAAACATGAGTTGATGTGTTGTCTAGGTATAAATAAATGAATATTTTCTACCCTATGTAATTTACCCACCTTCCATAGATAGTTTGTGTGTCATGATGTTTTATTTTAATCAAATTTTATTTTTAGTCATTGTCCAGGTGCATTTTTGTCATCTCCTCTGATTTTCCTCCCCTGAATATGGCCACTAATGTAACTGTCTTGAAAAGTAGTGTAAAAGTAGTATAAATATTCATCACTGTTAAGCTAAATACTTACATAAATGTGATACA
>NW_012148853.1:330726-332345 GCF_000956105.1 Propithecus coquereli | reverse complement strand
TTGATTTAAAATGAAGTACAGGAACTGAGCAAAGATTTTGGTACATTAGGAAATATATAAATAAATACAGAAAATACCAGAAATATATTATAGTATGTTTAGATATGGGGATGGATTCTTTCTGTTATGTCGGGATAAGGGGAATGGTAATACTCAAAATCATTATTTTTTTGCTCTTCTACATTTTTTATCACCTAACCAATTAACTGCATAATTTACATCAGAGGATATGCATTTCATTATCATTAATTCATATACATATCATTGTGGCTTTGACTAAAATTTGGCTTTCTTTTCAATTCTGTGTTTTTAAAATAATAATAACTGATCTTCCATGGATGTAGAGCCAACTCTCTATAATTATGTTTTAATGTAAAGTGTTTCCTATTATTTAGCTCTACAGGATTTCCTATTATTAAATACATTCAAAATACTCTAAAAGCTTATCAATATCTGTAATTGGTCTAGTTCACTAAGCCCTTGCAAATTATTTTAAGTATATGGCAATATATTTAGAAGAACCCAAATCACCCTAATGTTTTATTAATTTTGAATTATATTAATGACAACATAATATATAGATTCATGACTATAGAATTACATCTGTAATAGTGAAATAGTGAAATTGTCTTCTAAAAGTATCGACAAAATTAAAAATGATGTAAAGAAAATCTTCAGGAAAGTAAATTAAAACCTCCTCAAGATCCCTAAGCAATATCCCATATTAATAAAAACTATGTAAAAAGCCTAAAAGATGACCTATAAAAAATAAATCCAGACTTTAGTTATGACACTTTCATTAATAGATTGCTTTGCAAAAAGTGAAATTTAAAGCAAAGATTTGACAAAGCCACAGATGCTCAAGTCAGACACAGTCCAGTGAATGCGGAACAGGTTGAGGAAAGGCCGTTATAGTTGGGTTCCATGAGCCCTTTTCCCACCTGCCTTCATGTGCTGTTTAGTGCTGCCACAATGTCCCAGTGTTCAGGTGACTGAGCAGTATCATTGAAAGAGACCAGCATAAGTTTGCAGATCCATTTCTTATAAGGGGCTGTGTCTGTCCTTTCCTGGGCAGCATATAGGATCAGGGATCAACCATTCCAGGAAAGGGCTGAGTAGAAATGGAACCATTATGATCAAGCATTGGCAACAGTGTCCTCTGAGGGTAAAATAACTTAGAAAACACTCACTTTATTAGCATCCAGAAACCAAAGTTCTGCTGCCAGTTCTGCCGGGTATCAGCAGGTCACTCCACTCATCTGAATCTCTTCTGCCTGGTCTGTCCAAATATGACTTGAGATCAGAATATTTTATGGGTCTGTCTAGACTAAAGTTATTTTATGGTTGATTGAGTCATAAGCTTTCACAGAGAAGAGCCTATTTCTCTCTAGTCTATACTTCCTATTCTCTAGATTTTTCTTTCAAAATTCTTCAGATGCTATTTAGGCTAACCTATTATAGTTAAAGGAACACATTTTGGGGAGGTGCTCTGAATATAATATGGTGCTTCTGCAGAGATATGACTCTGACCCAGGAATTGATTCAGCCAGTGCTGGTTTGACCCTCTGAGTATGTGTCATCATCTCCAGCAGCCAGATGTCCCTTTCCTGCTGGAGGCA
>NW_012148853.1:328307-330676 GCF_000956105.1 Propithecus coquereli | reverse complement strand
TCAGTAAAATAATAAAAGTTGGTGAAATTAGTATAGTAGATTTATATGTGATTTGAGAATGTTAAGAATTTGAGGGTAAATTGACATTTTGTGAATTAAATTTTGGCAAACTGACCTGGTACCATCAAGAATGTCCACCAGTCTCTGTTGACAACCATTGGAAAAATCCTCTTCAGAGAATAATTCTTTTGGTTTAAAGAAGGGATATTAAAACTGTCTTACCCAGAACTCTGTGGTTCCTCGTTGACGCTGCTGGGCTGACATTGTGTGTTAAGGGTTGTAGCAGATGTTGATCGAGCATTGCACTGGGTTTTCTATCAACCACCACCTGCATTTTCTATCGTCCTCTATAACACCATCTACCATCAACCTTGCTTTATCTTCTCTATACACTTAAACTTCTCTTTACGTTTTATTTACAATAATGCTCAGCTAATAAGATATGTTTAAAAAACAGTATGACATGGTAACATGCCTATATAAGTGTTTGGTAAAATGCAAATGGAATTAAGCTATTATGGTCCACTAACCTTAGTGAGTGAGTTGTCATGGTAGAGTATGAAAGGTTACGAAGTATCAGAAAGATTCATTGTCAGGAGGAGTGGAGAAGAAAGGACAGATTGAAGGACTAGGGAATTTGCCCCAGTGGAAACAGGATAGTATAGAATGGAGAGATAGAGATAAAAATAAAAGAGATAGAAATTCCAAAGACAAACCGTGTGTTCCTATTTTATAATTTTGTTAAGGGTCTCCCCTAGAAACAAGTTTGAAAACTATTTGAGAAACAGTTCGTGAAGGAAAAATAAAATGTTCCAGCAACTGACTATAACGATTTTTCCTAGTAGGAAATGAAGAAGTCCTTACCGAGGGAAATGGCAGTAGGTAGGGATAAAAGGATAACAGTAATCAAGTGACATGTCAAAGATTAAACACTGGATTGGAATCAATAACTAATTGACTGGAGATGGGGCTTTTGGAGGGAAAAAACTCTAGCTTAGGCAATAGGTAGGTAATGATACTCCTAGCAATGAGTGATATCTTAATATATACTGTGTAAATTTTATATTTCTACATAACAAATTACCACAAATTTTGCAGCTTAAAACAATTTGAATTTTATCTCACAGTTTCTGTGGGTCAGGAATTTGGGCACATCTTAGCTGTGTCCTTTGCTCAGGGCCAGCCAAGGCTGCAATCAAAGTGTTAACTGGGCTGTGTTAACTGGAGGCTCAAATGGGAAAGATCCACTTCCAATCTCACTCAGTTGGTTGACAGATTCATTTTCTTGCAGTTGTAGGGCTAAGGGTCCTGGCCTCTCACTAGCTGTAGCTGGAGGCAGTTCTAAGCTTCTGTTGACTACTTTCAGCTCCTAAAGATTGCTCACAGTTCCTAAATACCACCTGGAGTTCTTTGCCATGTGGACTTACTTAATATGAACACTTACATCATCAAGGCAGAAAGGATAAGAACAGACTAGAGCAATTTCGCTACAAGGGTGAACTCTTACAAAATCATGGAAATGACATCACATCATCTTTGCCATATTCTATCAGTTAGACTGAAATTATAGGCCACCCACAATCAGCAGAAGGGGATTTTGCAAGGGCATGAACACTAGCAGATGAGATCATGGAAGGCCAAACACGGATAAATCAAAATGAGCTAAGGGGAAAAAGAAAGGCAGATGAAGTATTATTGGAATTTATGGGCACAGATAGTCATATAATAATAATAATAATTAAACTACAAAATGGAATCTAAAATATGGCTTTAGTGAGTACCTGTGTAGTACTATGAAGATGGCTCACAGTAGAGCTTTTTTAATTCTGCTTAGTTAGTACTTTACACATGTTATTGTATCTTCCTGCCTGTACTTAGTTGTGTTGACAAATAAACTAATGTGATAATTAGTCCTCATTGTTTAAATGAGTTTATTTTAAAATGAGGAACCTTTTAGGCTTTCCAATGGCAGATACAACTGCGTTCTTCCTCAGGCAATTTCCCTTAGTGAAACCATGTCACCTGAAGCAGTGACACTTCTCCATATAAAGGAGTGTGGCTACAGATAGCATTGACAGCATGAGATTTTAGGTTTAGAAAAAGCCTGAGGCAAATACATTATGTTTAGAGACTGAAAAAACACAGGCACATTATTCAGTTTGTGCCCAAGCAGGCTAATTTATTCCAAACTTGTAAAGCTTTGTTTTGATAACTTCTGGGCTTGTTCTTGGCTCAGTTCTGTTTGACTGAGAAGTCTTCCCTTCTAAGTTCTCTCTTTTGTCAGGACAAATGGTGTATAGGGGCTAATGAGCTGATATCATAAAGTGAATCCTTAAAGGAGTGTAATAAGGTCATTGTGATACACCCTG
>NW_012148853.1:314814-317192 GCF_000956105.1 Propithecus coquereli | reverse complement strand
AATAAATAAAGGATCAAATGGATGTTCCCAAGAAAGCAAAACAAAGCAACTCAATAGCCTTTAATATGCACACTTTTCTTTTATACTCTTATCCCCAAATCTGTATTTAAATAGAGGTTTTAAAGGTTATGGATGCTCTTTATTTGTAATTATTATTTGTGTGTGTATGGTGATGGTTTCACACACACGTACACATATATATGTATATATATATGTGTATGTGTGTGCGTATGTGTGTGTGTGTGTATACATATATTTATGTCCAACTCATCAAGTTGTATACATTAAATACGTTCGGCTTTTTGTGTGTCAGTCATACTTCAGTAAAGTGGATTTTTTAAAAAATATTATGAACCTTAGGTATCCAGAATCTTATCCTTTTTTTTTTTTTTTGAGGATTAGGATAGCAATAGTAAGCATCAGCAAGATATTCTCATTGATTATACATTAGAAGGTGATATCTTTAAAACAGCAATTCAAGGAAATCAGAACCAAAGTTAGAAGGTAAATTATGTGGGAATCTGGGTTTTGTGACTTTCTTGGAGTAAATCTAGCCCTAAGGAACTGTGTTGTAGCTTTGATAATGGTGAAGTGATTTTTTAAAACTCAGAAATATAGCATTAGAATTTTTTTCTGAAAGTCATCAAAGTTTTTATACTCACTAGTGACGAAACTTTCCAGTAATGAAAAGAGATAAGATGATCTGCCAAGAATTTGTTTAGGTGTTTTACAGTCAATTCTTAAATATCTTTGAATTGAGAGAGTGGTTGAATGGATACAATATCAAGATTTTTCTTTAGATCCAGTGAGTCTTCCAAGCAAGTGAAGCAGACTGCCACATATTGTATGATTTTATTGATATCAATGACCTACCTGCCCCCAAATGGCTGTGCTCTATTATTTTCTCTTTTTAAAAATTATTTCTTCTGCATACTAATAGATTCATGCATTTGCTCAATTGATTCATTAAATAAACATTTATTCCACTTTTCCTAAGCAAAGCACTGTTGAGGAACCAAGTTTAACGTGGTAACATTACAGCCATGGTTCCTGCTCACCTTGAGTTTTCATGTTTATGAGGAAGACAAAATATAATCAAATAATTACTCAGATAAATATGATTTCATTGAATAGTTAGTAGTTCATATTCATTGAGTATTTGACTCCCTTTTAGAATGAGGTATACATTTCCAAGTAGCATTTAAGTGGAAACCTACGGATAGAAGGCAAGGCATGGTGAGAGGATTGCTCTAACAGAGATGACAGCCCATGTAAGGGCCTTGAAATAGAACGGAACTTTCAGCCCAAATGGCGCCTGGTGAGAGAGAGCGATCAGGCCAGGAGGAGGGGCTGGAGATGTCCACTGTAAACAGATCAAGCAGGGCCTTGTGGGTTAAGGATTAAAAAAGAAAGAAGAGTTTTTAAAAATCTCCAAGGTGCAAGGGGAAGTCATTTACGGAGAGACGTGATCCAATTGATATTTTAAGATAACTTTGGCTGGAAAGTAGAGAACAGGTTGGGAGGGCAAGAGCACAAAAGGAAAGACTGGTTAGGAGACCATGGGAGTAATGCAGGAGAAAGGTAACAGCTTGGACAGGTGGGTGGCAATGAAGAGGACAGCATGTAGATGGATTTAGGATATGTCTGGGGAGGTGAGAGAGGAGGAGGAACAAGAACCCAAGACAACCTGGGTATTGGCTTCAGAGTTTGGATTTCTGGTTTATATTATGACTGTCTGATGTTCCCACCATTAGAATTACCAGCCTGAATTATAATATTTTCTCTCAAAAGCCTCTTTTAAAATGTACCTATATTAAATGGAGTTACAGGGGATTTTTTTTCATTAGGGAAGTTTATTAAATGACTATAGCATAAAACAAGACTTTAATGAATATGAATATAGGCAGTTGTGAATGGAACACAGGTAGTGAGGCTCAAGGGACTATGTGAGAGTGTTGGACAGTATAGTTGAAGGTGAGGGAGTGAATTTAATAAAAATGTGTGTTGAATGTAGATTAGTCTAGTTAATAGATGCGTTTGAAACTTGCACTTTCAGCCGAGATTTGCAGAAACGCCAATGCTCATATAAGTTTCTTCTTTCTTTATAAATTCGCTCATACAACAAATATTTCTTGGACACTGGTTTACTATGTGTTTGGTACTCTATCAGATATGGTGAATATGTGGTAAGCTAAGCAGGAGTGTCTTCAGAGAGATTCAGCTCTTATTTTCACAAAACAGTTTTTGCCACACTGTATGTATTTCTGTGGTTTGAATTTTATGATTAAATGTTGTTAAGATGGATAAGGAACACTTTTGTACAATTGTTACCAGAATGACATTATTGATATCTCTTAATTAGAAATAGTGTAGCAATT
>NW_012148853.1:313488-314764 GCF_000956105.1 Propithecus coquereli | reverse complement strand
AAGACCTAAAACTACTAAAGTACTAGAAGAAAACATAGGGGAAAAGCTCCATGAGTGGTCTGAGCAATGATTTTTTGGATACGACCCCTAAAGCACATGCAACGAAAGGGAAAATAGACAAATGGTAGTACATAAAACTAAAAAGCTTCTATGCGGCCAAGGAAACAATCAACAACATGAAGAGACAAACTGTGGAATGGGAAAAAATGTTTTCAAGCCATTTATCTGATAAAGGTTTAATAATAAAAATATAAAAGGAACTCATGGAACTCAAAAGTGAGAAAACAACCTGATTTAAAAATGGGCAAAGAATCTGAGCAGTTATTTCTCAAAATAAGACATACAAATAGCCAACAGATATATGAATAAATGCACATCATTAATTATCAGACAAATGCAAATTAAAACCACAATGAGGTATCACCTCACAAGGATGAAAGATAGGTGTTGGAGAGGACATGGAGAAAAGGGAACCCTTGCACAATGTTGGAAAAGGTATAGAATTGCCTCAAAAAATTAAAAATAAAATTAGCATGTGATATAGAAGTCACACTACTGGGCATATATCCAAAGGAAATGAAATCACTATGTTGAAGCAATATTTGTACTCCCAGGTCCATTGCAGCATTATTCACAATAGCCAAGCTATCAAATCAACCTAGGTGTACAAAAACAGATAAATGGATAGAGAAAATGTGCTATGTATACACAATGGAATACCATTCAGCCATAGAAAATACTGTCGTTTCCAACAACATGGGTGAGCCTGGGGGAAATTGTGTTAAGTCAAATAAGCCAGGCACAGAAAGACAAATACTGCATGATCTAACTTATATGTGAAATCTAGAAAAAGGTGAATTCATAGAAGTAGAGAGTAAAATGTTGGTTACCAGGGGTAGGGATAGGGTGTGGGATTGGGGAGGTGTTGGTCAAAGGATACAAGATATCAGTTAGATAGGATAAATAAGTTCCAGAGATCTAGCATACAACATTGTGACTATAATTAATAACAGCGTACAGTACTGTGTTCTTGAAAATTGCTTAGAGTAGATTTTAAATGTTCTCACCACAAAAAAAGATAAGTATGTGGGGATATGCATATGCTAATTAGTTCAATTTATCATTTCCACAGTGTATAATGTAAATTTCAAAAGAACATCTTGCACACAATAAATATATACAACTTTTGCCAATTGAAATAAATAAGTTAAAAAATAAATAAAGGATCAAATGGATGTTCCCAAGAAAGCAAAACAAAGCAACTCAATAGCCTTTA
>NW_012148853.1:306794-309418 GCF_000956105.1 Propithecus coquereli | reverse complement strand
AGTATAAGTATAAAACTTAACATTAATTAGGAAAATAGACTGTATTGCATTTTAATAATCATCCTTTCAAAAGGCCAAAACAACAAACAAAAGAAAGGGAAAGGTTTTATTCAGAACTTGACTTTAATTTGACAACCCTGAAATGTTGATAATAAAACACTTAAATCATCTAGTTATGGTCAACTGCACTGATTACAGGTTTCAAATTTTATTAAGCACCATTGCATTCAATTTAATGTTTGAGCTCAGTAGTCCCATGACCAAAGCTCTCCACTCCTGATACTTGAAGTCAGTGTTAAATAATGGAACGATCCGTGATCTTAAATAAAATTACTGCCTCACTTTTTAATCCTCAGTTCTATATTTGTAAAGTGAGACAATGCTATCTATCTTGCATTATTTATTTTATGATGAATAAATTAAATAATTTCAGAGCACTAAGTGTCATATCTCGACATATAGTAGATATGTTATTTCTCTTCTCCCTGCTATTCTGTGACTAAAAGAAGAAAGAAAAAACACAGAGAGATGATTCAGATAACATGTAACAATTCAAAACATTTGATCTTCTCAGGGTAAGAGAGACTCTGTCTCCCCAATGCAGTGTTAACCATTTCTCTAGGCCAAATTCTAAACTCTCCAAAATGTTAAGGAAGCCCTCAGTGAGAGGCTGCAGATCACTTGCATGTTCCTTAGGTAATGCTGTGTTATTAGCCTTAAGGATTATTCAAGAAATTTATCATCCAGAACTTTTCACCATGATAAGCTGTCCAACATTGTTTTCTCTGTGTTAATGCCCAATTACTATATATAATACTAAGTATTAATAATAATAAAAAATGTCAATAATGAATAAAAAATGTCAATAAAGAAATGACTTCCTTTTGTGAGAAAATGTCATATACTATATATTTCCTCTGAAAAATTCTCCCTTTTCCCCCACCTTAAAATAAAATATGGAACTCACTAGAAAATGTTGAATAAGACAAGGGCAATGGTAAAAATATTTACCTGTTTATTTAAAGCAGGGATTTTCAGACTTTTCCTTTGAAACATCTGTAAAGGTAGAGAAAAAAATTCATAACTATTGGCTACTTAAACCTAGGAACATTTGTAGTGTGTTCTTCCTTCTAAAACTTCAAGTAGCACTGAAGGTCCAGAAAGACTGTTATTTTTTCTTTTGTTTCAAATACTTACTAGCTTATCACCATAAACCTAAGTGATATGCTTACCCCAGTTTGAATCCATTTAAAGTATTGCTTATTCTTAGAGATTATTATATTCGTTGTCTGAAGAAGCCAACAAAACAATGGTTACTTTTTTATACATTTTATAAATTTGTATATTGCTATCCTTGAAGTTAGAGTCACTTTTGTTTGAATGGGGACTAATTCAGGCCTGATTATAGTTTTAAAATACTAATCCTTCTAAAGTTACTGTTAAAGCATGTTCATTGACCTGCTTTAACATTATTTTCTGTCTTCACCAATATGTCACGATCATGACTGTGAAACTAACTGTCAGTTTTTTATTAGGTGCACTGCCTGCTGTAGATCTTATTGGTTATCCTAAGCATGTGGACAGTTTCAGGCAACTAGATAATGGGTTTTGTGTAATAATTTTCACATTCCATATACATTTTAAACTATTCAATACATACTTTAGACATTAAAAAACATTTTAAGCAAATTAAAGATATAGAACTTAAGACTTACAGTCAGTTGGAAACAGCACTTTATTTTATGCAATATGCAGCTTCCAATTTAGAATTTTTATGTTGAGATATATAATATGTAAGCCAATGGCTACAAAGTGTGACTAAATGAGATATACATATGAAAGCCCCTATCTCATTACTTGTCACAGTGAACTTTCCATAAAGTTTAGGGTTGTTTGCTGTAGATTTACAAATCATAAAATGAGAACAAGGCAGAAAAATGTAAATACTGTACAGAGTTAGGAGACAACCAGGCATTGGAAGAGTTGATACGTTCTCAGGAAAGGAGTATAGTTCTGCAATATATCCAGAAATTTATGAAATGCTATGCAGCAGCCATTCCTGGAATTTCAGTATTTTTCTGCCTAGTGCCCCACTGTTCTGAACTTAGAATGCTCTCTTTCTTGCTAAAAGTGTCAACATTTTCTTTCAAAGTCTGTTTCCTCCTAATGTAAATGTAACTGTGATGTATTTCTAGAATCTAATGGGACATGTTATTTACTGTACACAATTTATTTGGCTGGAAAGTATCTTTTCTTCAAAGTGAGTTATAATACCCACAAACAGGCAAAAGAGACAAAGCATATAATAAGGAATGCATATGTTTAGTTCCTGATAGTAGCTTTTAGAAACATTGGATTGGCAATATAATTTGTATGAATTTAGCACTTAAAGCATGGCCTCATATGATCTCTCATGATGATAAGAAGATGCTCATTTATTTCTGTTCTAACCTGCTAACTTTGTGCCTTGACAAAGTTATACTCCTCAGTTAGGAGCACTGTTTCTGCATCATCTCTTTTTTTTCCTACCTTGACCTTCTTTGTCACCTAATGGGTTAGAGATTTACAGAAAAGAGGGCAAGGGAGAGATTGGGCAGATGTCCATGGTGCTGATTCACTTAGAT
>NW_012148853.1:305698-306744 GCF_000956105.1 Propithecus coquereli | reverse complement strand
ATTAAATGTTGTTAAGATGGATAAGGAACACTTTTGTACAATTGTTACCAGAATGACATTATTGATATCTCTTAATTAGAAATAGTGTAGCAATTGTTAACAGCTCAAGCCCTAGGGTCAAGCCACTTCGGTTTATTAATAAATCCTAGCTCTGTTACCTGATTGATTAGTTAATCCCTCTGTGCCTCAATTTTCCATTCTTCAGTTGGTATAAAATAGTATCTTTAGACTGGTGTGAGAATAAGTGAGCAAATATTAATAGATATAAAGTACTTAGTGTGTGATATAAGGAAAGCGGTGACTATTATTATCATTTTAACATATACAAGGGAAAAAAAGTCGTGTTGTATGTAATTTAAAGTGATAGATTTTACGTAGATACGTTTTAAGACCAAACAAAAATGTGGCCTGCTTGCAAAAATTTATAGTAGAATTTCAACTTTTTAAAAGTTTAAACACAATGAAAAGTTTTAACTTGATTGATCTAATAGAAAGATAACAGTGTGTTGCTTTCACTCTTGGGTTTTGAAAAGATTAAAGCAAATAAAATGCCTATATTCTACCATGTACATCTCTTAAGAAAGTCAAGAACAAAAGGAAATATAAGCCACCAAAGCAATCCAGAATGAAGACTTCATCATTCTGTTGGGAACCACCAAACAAAGCAGTTTAAAACCAGGCAACTTAAAATAAAGAAGAATCAAATATGCTTTTTTGCTACCACATTTCTCTATTGAAGAACAGGTGATGTACATTCCATATTAAAATAGTATTTACTGTAGTGAAAGTGCAAAATTCTCTTTTGGTATGGTTTACGGCAATGTTTCTCAGTGGAATCTACAGAGAGATTCAATCAAGCAGTGCTGTCATTATGCTTTCTTTTAACTTAGAAAAATGTTTGCTTTTAATATGAAAAAGTTCTAGTGAATGACAGTGAAGTTACTCAGTGAATATATTTTTCCTATGTCCCTATCTTTTCTCTATTGCTCCAGTAAATAGTACAGTTAATTTGCTATTTTAAAATTTTAAATTATGTAATTTAATTC
>NW_012148853.1:291091-301937 GCF_000956105.1 Propithecus coquereli | reverse complement strand
ATCCAGTATCTTGTTTAAATTATTTTAACAAGTATACTTAATTTATTTCCCATATTTTTCCCATAAAATGCCACATTTTAGGAATCTTCTCCAGGAAAATTATGGGATATAACATAAGGATATTTGGTAAAATCTAGTTAAAGTTGTCAATGGTAAAAACTAAACAAGGAGCCAAACTCTCTGCTTCTTATAACTCATTGTTGTGACTATAAGAATGATTATGTGGTAATGTGTATATAATAAGAAAACATTTCAATTCCAACTTCTTTTATTTTCATAGTACAACAGCCTTTCTCAATAAAATAACCTGCAATTGAGTGGTTTGATTTTTTGTAATACTTTATAATTTGGAGTTCATTTTAGTGCCTTGGAAGTCCCAGACAGACAAAATTTTCATTGCTATGTTGCACATTTAACAAAAGCTATTTTAACAGCAATATACAAGGAGGTACTTTTTAAATGGCAGTGTGGAGTGATAGTAAAAATTACATAGCTAATCACCGTGATTTTACAAAGACATATGTTGCTCTGAATATTCTCTTTCACCTTCCTGTTTTTTATAGGAATCGAAGAGTTCCACTGGAAAGCTGCATCATGAGCTCCTTGGGCTTCTAAGTGTCCAATGGATTTTTAATTACATGAGGTAAACGCTGAATGCATTTTAATTATATTTTCAGGATGAAATGAAATACCATTCTGTGTCTTAAAACTCATTTTTCTTATACCAAGAAGGCAGGTGATTTTTTTTTATTTATTCATATACTTAATTAAGTGATGCCTCTAATTTGTGTACCCCAAAGTGATTGGGTGAAGTTATTGATATATTGGCAATCCATTGTTGGGCTTATAAATTTTTCTCTGTAAAACTATCATACATGTGATGGCATGTTTCAGACAGTCTGTATACAATTTGTGTTTGCTTGAAATCATTTTTGTACTGTAAAACACCGTTCCAGCATGTTCAAA
This sequence comes from Propithecus coquereli, assembly GCF_000956105.1. Lineage (NCBI taxonomy): Eukaryota > Metazoa > Chordata > Mammalia > Primates > Indriidae > Propithecus > Propithecus coquereli. Next base: position 300,971 of record NW_012148853.1, on the reverse strand, counting down.
TATTATACATTTGAATGTACAATGGCCAAAGATGTTTATTTATTAATTTTAATACTTATGACATGGGTAGTGATATAGCAGGTATACTACTGCAAATTTAAAATGGAAGCTGAATTACTTATGGGCTTTTTTCCCCCCCATTAGTCCTAGTAGCTGTAAGTGGCTTGTGTATATGTGTGATGTGGGTGACTTTCTTTCCCTTGGAAAGTCATGTTAGTTTTTTTACCTTCTCTTTCTCTATCAGCGGTCATTTACCAAGCATCACAACAGGTTGTTTTGTTTTTGTTTTTTCATATTTATTTCAGTTGTTAGAGAATAGATTGAGACATTTGCAATCACTCCTTTCTTTTTACCACCTAAAATTACAGAGAACAAAATTAGGAACCTAGAGGTTCCCAGGAAGATAAGGCTTGGCTAGTAACTGTTAAGAAATGTCTCATTTAATTCAACTGAAAGGAGACATATGGAACTGCATCATTTTTGTCCTCATGAAGACCAAGAAATGAAGCAGTAATACAAAATGTTCTTCTGAAAAAACATGAGTTTTCTAGAAAGGGAATATGTCTACGTCTAGCCCACTTCACTTGTCTCAGACAAACAATAACAGCAAGGAAAGGGGGACTTGTATATGAAAGGTCTACCTAGGTGCAAATGTTGAATCCACACATACACACACAAACACACACATGTCATTCTAGGATGGTGTTTTGGGGCCCAAAGGAAACTGATACTCTCCATGCACAGAAATATAGATTTCAATGAAAAAAAAAGAAAGAAATGTGTTTTTAGGAGTAATGGAGGGAAACTAAATAGGCACAAAACATGTGAAATTTATCACATTAAAAAAATAAAGGTATCATTGATAAAATTTAAATTATGAACTACACCATCAGGCATATGGCTCACATTTTACGAGAGTCTCCATTATGTTAACTTGGATGAGATAATAGGGAAAAAATGACAGTTTTGTGAAGAGAATTAGGGGAAACTGCTAATTTGCACAGCACAAAGCTGTCTATCATTTTCAGGGCTCTTCCAATCAAAAAGAACATTTAATAGCACTTAAAATATGATAAATTTGAAATGATTTGGAGACATTGTGAAATGTAATTGCTTCTTTGAATATTTCAGAGAATACTCTTTCATAGTTCCTTTAGTCAGTTTAAGTAATTCTGATGAATTAGCCCTTTTTTCTGCTTGAATTGTACGAAATCCTACAATTTATCTCTGATTGTGAAACCAATGAACATTGGCTATTGTCAGATGCACCTTGATAGCCTATAGTTAGGAGGAGATATTTTTTATCAGCTAAAAGTGAAACACACAGTATTAATTTATGAAATTATTAGAGGTTACTTTGAAAATTAATATTTCATTTCAATGGCATTTTTTAAAACATCAAATCCATATGCAAATTTTTCTGCACTGCAAACTTTCATTTTAACAAAAGTTTAAAGCATGTAACGTAAGCAGAATGAAAGAGTAGGTCCCATATCTTTTTAGGTTCTTAGTCTAACAATTAAGATCATTTCATTTCCATTTTCAGCCCCTTCTCCCAGAACGCCGGTTCCTCTTCCTTTGCCTACAGTCAAAGTCAAGTCTTCATTTAAAATAACCAAAGGATTTTTAGCCTTGCCCAATCCTTCCACAGGTACTGAATTAACTACCTATTTTTTTTTTTTTATTGCTAATCTCTAAGAAAAAAAAAAAAAAGATTTTCATTTCCTCAAAACCTTTGATGGGGTTTCAGAGATTATTTTCTCCATTCTAAAACCATACCGAATATTTTTTCCCAACTTTAGTGAGCATCAGAACAGATTTTTTTAAAAAATCCATAATAATATTTAAGAGCTAGAAAAATTATGAATATAGCAGGGACATTTTATGTTGTACAAAGAGTTATAAATTTAAGTTTAGAAAGTATCGCCAATGTGATGGCCAACAGGCAACCGGAACATGGATGACATTAGGGTAGGTACATTGAACAGAGAAGGAGCTGTAAAATAGATCAGCACTCTGAATGGAAGAGCATTGTTTCAACTGTGAGCTCAGTCCACAGTTGAAGAAGAGCATCGATAAATGTAAGGATAACTGCCCAGAGCAGCCATTGAAGGTATGAAAGAACTAGGTGCGTTTTGTTTGGAGAAGGTAAAATTTGTAAGTGTATAAAAAACCCTGACAATTAGAATTTCTCCCTAAACAGAATGGGCTGTTGTGTAAAGAACTGAGAGTCCTGAATGTAGAGTCACTTGCTGTGTTTGGTCAGCCCATTGCTTCTCATAGGGGATTTATTTGTCAACCAGCGTTGGAAGAGGTAACAGTTAACCTTTCCTTCATTGTTCTATCATTCCTTAATGATCTTTTATGTGGAAAAATAGCCTTTATTATACATCATTAGACCATTTTTTTAACACTAAATGATACTTTTTGTGCTAAATGTTTTCTTAATTTAAGGTGACCTTTATATAAAGAAGCTTCACTTAGGAAAAAAATTCTGGAATGGTTCTATTTTAATTCTATCACTAACTAGGATATGAACTTGAAGTGAACTATTTATTCAGCTTTAATTCATCTGTAAAATAAGATGACTAAGCAAAACAACCACAAGATTCTTTCTCACTCCAAAAATACATTAATTTCATCTATCTGACAGAAACTGACTTAAAAGTAAGGCAGGTTGTTTAAGTTGTTAGAATCCCAGGTCCAGAGTCAGCATTCTTGGGTCTCCAATCACTGGATGTGTCACTTTGGCAACTTACATGAGGTCTCTGGGGCTTGGTTTACTAGTCTGTGAAAGGGGATGATTAAACTACTGCTCACCGTATGATGTCATTGAGGCTCATGTAATAAGTAATGATGGTAGGAAAGAGTGATTTAAAATCAACAGTTACAAACTACATGCTTTGCCATTTCACTTATCTTGAATTAGAGCACACCAATTATTTAGTTACCTAGGGCTATATTTTACAGCCACTTTAAAGTATAAAATTAAATATTTTATGAATGCTTTATGTATTTCTAAATGATTTAGGGGTATAACGAGGATAAGATTTTGGCCTGTAATCAGACTTCTGTTCAGCGTTGGATAAAACCAGAGGTTTTTTTTGTTTTGTTTTGCTTGTTTTCGTTTTTTTATAGGGAAAGTCTTGACTTTGTTTATATATATAATTCTTTGCATAATTATTAATACAGTAGTAGCCTGTTCAGGTACATGTTCTGGTTAGCATTTCAGCTTCTGAGAAGTTGCCAAAATTATGCATGTTTTCAAACCCATGGGTATGTTCTTAATTAGTAAAATCAAATATGTGTGGTCTAGTACTCATCAAAGAGTATGTGTGTGTGTGTGTGTGTGTGTGTGTGTGTGTGTATATATATATACACATACATGAAATAATTTCTGCCAGCCAGTATTGATCAGCAAAATATGTGCCAGAAATAATATCGAGGGAGGGCTGCCCAAATGACATGAATCACTTTCATTCATCTATATAGTTTACATTTTGTCAATGGATTAAACAAGACTATTAAAATCTTTGTATCTACTCTGTAGATGTGTTTTCACTGAACTACAGCTTGAATTAATGACATCAACTTACACCAATTTGTGTTATAGATACTAGAAGCTCATGCTTGCATTTACTGTTGTAATATTATTCATGGTATGGTTTTCTTCATCCATTATGAAGTTTCTTCATTAAGGAGACCATGGCACATATTTTCCTTCAGCTGTAGAACTGCAAATAAAAGGGCTTCTTCTGGCAACTCATTTATTTTCAACTTACGATTCCAGTGTATCATGTAATATATTCATGTGCACGTGCATGTAGGATATTAGGGAGCTCAGAACCAAATCTGTTGCACGTATTTGGCACATAAAGAGAATCTAATGGCATACATGGTAATGAAGTGTAGCTATAGCTGTTCTGAGATCAGTCTAGGTGTGCATCCCATCTCGTTTATTTGGATCTAGGGTATATTTGATCAGATTGCTACCACATTCTTCTCTTCAGTGCTTATGTGATGGTGTTCTTGTGATGATTAAATGAGATAATCACTTTATAAATTAACACACATTTTTAAATACATTTTAGCTACTGTCAATATTAAAATAAGAAGTTTTCAAGAAGTATCTTTTTGTACCACCTTTCTTGGCCTACCAAACACATTTTCATGCATGTAATCATTCAGTAAATCTTTACTAAGCACCTGTTATATTCACTTATTGCTAAAACACATGCAAGTAAAAAATACAGATGGGATCCTTGTTGTCACAGACCTTATGTTCTAGATGGATAACGTAGTAACGTAGGTTATGGAGTTCATCAATAATAAAAACACGTGAAAGAATATATTTAGTAATAGATACTAAGTTGGAAGTAAAACGAGCTGAGAGCCTGAAGAGCTACTTTGAATTGTGTTGTCAGGAAAGGCCTCACTGTAGATGTAACATTTTAATCTGGGACCTGAATGATAAGCAGGTCAATATCTAAAATATCTGTGTGGTATCTGCAGGAAGAGCTTTCAGGGAGATGGAAAATCTAGTCTCCAAGAAGATGACACAATAATTTCATTGGAAAGATTCCACAGTTGTGTATGATAGACATCTGATGAAAATTTAGGCATGGCCCTGTCTCTTCCTTTCAAACTGAACAGCCAAGACCCTCCTCCATGAAGGAGCTCAGTCATCCCTTCTAATACACTGGTCTCCTTTTTAATCTCATCTCCAACTGCTAAATTGACCAAGGACTTACTCCTTATGCTGTTCTCTCTGATCTATTTTTTGTGGTTGTTGTTGAAGGCATCTAACCTGATCAAATAAAACCTACCATATGGGCTTAAATTTGGAATGAGTAGTAGAGGTCTATCAGCCTTCTAGCCTAGGCCCTGGTTGAAGCCCAGTTTATCACACAGTTCTCTATAAAAGCATTTAGGTCCTAGGTCCCAAAGACTATTAAGACTATTTAAAAAGAAAGTGGATCTTTGTCTTTGTCCTCCTTTGTCATTTTTTTTTTTTTTTTTACATAGCTCCCACAAACAGCAGTAATGAGTAATGTGGTTTGAGGAAGGAGTCTGATAGTCCTGGATTTCCCTAGCCATAGACTTACCTTATTTCTAGTGGGTACTTGTTTTCAACTTTTTCCTCACTTATTTTTATCCTGCATCAACAATAACCTAGCAAGCCATTCCACATCCTTTTAGGAATAAAGCAGGACATGATATGCTCTCTCAGTATAAATATTTAATTTCTTACTTCTGTTTACAAAATATCTCACATTACCTATTGATAGCATTTTTGATCCTTGTGAATATTGCAGTCTCATCAGTCTTAATAAGAGACTTAAATACTTCACGCCTTTTTTATGCTAAGCAATTCAGATATAATCTCAAATTGAGTTTTCCAGGAATACTGGTCCACTTTTTGTGTTTATCTCAAACCTGTACTTGTCCTTATGCATTTTATCAGCAGTGCGATATTTGTCATGATCCAGAAATTATTTTCAGTGTGTAGCAGACAGGGGAAGGGAAAAGAACTAAAATTAAGATTAAGCTTTTAAAATGTTTTATATGTTTCTTATATACCCATAAGTATTTTAAATGGCCAATGTTTTGTTGAAAGAATTTAAAATGTTATTAATAGATATTTTGGACATTTGAAGACATCATTCCATTTTTTGATTTGCATCCTCTTCACAGCCCTTCCCGTTTTTTGCTCAGGGAAAGAGTTGAATTGCACTGAATTGAGTTTGCATTTGCTGCATGCCATTCCCACAGGACATGCAGAATGTCTCATCAAAATACAACTGCACCTCAAAATGCTTACAGCACGATCTACTTGTCACCAGAAAAGAGGCTTGAAATGAATTTAGATGACTTTTTTTTTAGTCTGACAGATATAATTTCTAACCTATAAAAATATCCTCCCAGTTACAGGAGATAATAGGAAAAAATAGTAAATCTCCAATGAACCCTCCCTCTTCTATTCTTGAAGTGTAAAGTTTTGTTACTATTTTTGTACTTCAGCTCTGTGAAAGCTACATTTTCTCGAGGAAAGATCCATATTTGGTCATTCAGAATATTGAAAACCAAAGTCTTTGTCAGCTAAGTGATCAAAAGTTTAAATGGTGGTGGATCTCTGTGGAAAAGCATATCATTTCTGTTTCAATATTCATTCAACAACTTTTATCACATTTGCCATGTGCCAGTACATTTAAGTACTTTACAATATTTACATAATTAATTCCCATTTATAGCCCTACAGAATGAATGCTAATCATTGTCTCCCTTCTGCAATGAAGAAACTGAGGGCTGAAGAGATTAATTAACTTGTCCAAGATCACACAACTGATAAGTACAATATATTGCATATCAAGATGTATTTAGCAACAAAGGCCAACAGTAAGAATATTTCTTAAGAGACTATAGGCAGCAATAACAGTGACACAGTCATAGCAGAGAAGAAAATGATTCTTTCTCTTATCTCTCCTTAAAATCTACTGTCACTTCATAGGTTACATGAGGAGGAGTAACTTTAGAGGTGGGTAAAAAGTTGATAAATATGAACTTTTTTGTTTTTTTTTCTTTTCCTTTTTTCTTTTTAATTATTATGGGTACGTAATAGTTGTATATCTTTATAGGGAACATGAGCTTTTTATGTCTGTTATCAAGAAAACTTTAGGGAAAATAATAAAAAAGCATCAATTCCTTTTTGCTTGGAGCCTAAGTAATTTTGCTACCCAGTCTAAATGTTCCTCTCAGAAAGGATACAAGTAAGATTAATCTCAGCAGGTCTTTGAAAAACCTATTTACATTAGGCCTCTGTCTGGATTCTGATTGCATTTTGCCCTACCATTGTGTGACACCTAGCATCCTTGGAGTCGTTTTATGACTCTGAGTGCACGCTCCACATGTAATTTACAATAGCATTAAAAAAGTTCAACACCTAATTAATTCACCAATCAGCTGTCAGAGGCTGTGATCTTTTCCTAGTTCACTGTTGAGTTCCCTGTGGGAGAATCAGTATTCTGAAAGTGCCATTTCCATTATGCTGTGTGTGGTGTTAGAACAGAGTACTAAGTTATGCTGCTTGTTCATGGAAAATATGCCATCCTCATGAGTACCTTGATGACTTTGTTAAAAATATCTTCTGCCACCCCTGCTCTCTTGTTCTCATGAATACTGTGGCTCCACAGTAAGCAAGGTTTTTACAGTGGCACACATTAAAGAAGAGAAATCATCATATCTCAATTTCCTCACCTATGAATTTTCCCTTGAGTTTTTCTATTTTATCCTTAAGAAACTTTATCCTGTTTGGCTTTTTTTAAGTTATTTTAGATTTATCTTCTCATATTTGATCATTTTTGAAGGCTTCCTTATCTCAAATATTCCAAAATAGGGATATTTTACCTACAATAGAAATATCCATGGCTACCATGTGTTGCATGGGTTTACAAAATTAAATCCAGGTAAATATGTTTTTATGAGTACTTTCAGAAAAAAAAAAGCATAGGAAAGAAGGAAATATTATTTGGAGAATTTCAGAATCAGTTTATTTATGATTAACATCTGCTTTAAATAACCCCAAACTCACTCGCTTAACACAGCAATCATTTTATTGTCACGGATCTGTGGGTCAATGGGCAGGCAGTTTTGGTAATCCCAAGTTCAATATTTTAGGTGAGCTCATTTATACATAGGAAGTCAGCTGTGAATAGGCCATGGGTGGTAGTCTAGGATGGCCTCCCTCACTTCTTTTGCAATTTTGTGGCAGAAACAACAGGAGCGACAGGGCCACATGTCTCATTGTACAGTGGATTAGCTTGGGAAAATTTACAGAGTGGATGGCAGGGTTTCAAGACAAAAAAATAGAAGCATTCAGGACTTCTCCAGGCCAATGCTTGGAACTGGCCCAACATTGCTTTTGCTGCATTCTGTTGGCTAAAGCAGTTCACGAGATCAACCGAGATATAAAAGGTGAACAAATGAACTCCACCTCTCGGGGGTACTACAAAGCAACACCATAAAGGGAGTGGATAAAGGGAGGAGTGAGGAATTGGGACATTTTTGCAATCTACCACACTTAACTACCTGGCAGAATCTGATGGTCATTTAGGCCCGACCCAGGTTTAATGTTTGCACTGTTACCAATTCAGGCTGGTTCTCCAATCAAAAACACCTCTCCTCAATATGACAGACAGCATAGCGTCAGAACAGTGATACAGGAGATTCCATATCCATCCAAAATCTTTTATTTCTGATAGTACTACTTTTATTGGTTTTATTGAATATTGAGAGATATGAAAAATATTTTTAAAATGTATAATGTCTGAATAACAATATACAATATGTAACATTATACCCACCATCTAGTGTAAGGAAAAAAGTTAATATGCCCTGAATTAACCCATACGTACTTCGCCAGTCTAATCCCTTCCTTGTCCTCTAAGAGATCTCCTTTCTTCTGAATTGTAATATAAGTATTTGTTTTTGTTATGGTTTTAAGGCATATTTTTATATTTATTTTTGGATATATAACTTGTACATTTTTAAACTTTTAACACTAATGTAATCATAATATCTCTCTGCCAGAGTCAGGTACTATTTTGAATTTTGCATTTTAGCTGAGATAGTCTATTTACATTTATTACAGATGTTACTATATTTTCATTATGCATTCATAATTATTTTAATTTTTCATTTGTCTACTATTTTTATGTTTCTTTGTCTATTTCTTATGGATTTTGATTATTCTCATTTATGTTTCTATTAGTTGAATACTTAATATTTCTTTTGTAGTCTTTAATGATTGCCTTAGAAATGTTATCATGCATAGAGAAACTCATTAAAGGTGAAGTTTAATCTATACCTACCTTCTAAATAATATAAGAGCTTGAAATAACTTAGTTATAATCTGCTACCTCTCATTTTACATGTAATTTTCATGTATTTTAGTTCTATTATAGATTTTAATCCATATAACAATATTATTTTTGTTTCATATAAATAAATATAGATATTGCTCACTGTCTTTGGATATCATTCCTTCTTGTATCTGAGATCTTCCCTCTGATATTTTCTTCTTCCTGGAGAACTACATTTAAAATGTCATTTAGTAATTATCTATTGACAGCAAATGCTCAGTTTTTATTTGTCAATAAATGTCTTTATTTTATCCTCCTCATTGAAAGACATTTTGTTGAGTATATGATTCTAAGTTACCAGTTATTTTGTTTGAGCACATTCCACCTATTACTATACTGGCTTCCTGTATTCATTGTAGCTATTTAGAAATCAACCGTCCATCTATTGTTTTCTTTGAAGAAGATTAATCTTTCCTCTCCACAATGTTTAATATATTTTAATTATCATTAGTGTCTTGCAGTTTTACTATGTGTCCAGGTATTAATTTCCTTTTACTTATGTTTTTTTTTAAATCTCAGATTACTTTATATTAGTATCTTTCCTCAATTCTGGAAAATTCTCAGTTATTATCTAATGTGTATTCCCTCTACTCATTTTTCTCTTTCCTTTACTTCTGGAAATCCAGAAGGTAAAAGTTAGCTTCAGTGCTCTATTTACATTGTGGTTTCTAACATGTACTTAATTTTTGCTCTCTGAATTATATTTTCTTTAATATTTTTAAGTTATAACATAATTTCATGCCTACAGCAAATTTGCAAGAATAGTAACATGAAACTTCATGTATCTTCACCCTGGTTCCCCAGCTGTTAACTTTTTGCTATATTGTATTGTCATCTTTCTCTCTTTCTGAAACAATGAAGAATAACTTGAGACATGATATCTCTTAACCCTGAAATATTTCCACATGTTTTCCCTTAAAACAGGGGCATACTTTTTATAACCACAATATAATTATAAAAAA
>NW_012148853.1:278620-290736 GCF_000956105.1 Propithecus coquereli | reverse complement strand
CAGTATATACATGTAATGGAATAATTTTCAGCCTTAAAAATGAAGAAATGCTGACACATGCTATGACATGGATGAATCTTAAAAGCTAATGTGCTAAGTGAAATGTCAAAAAGGCAAATACTGTATGATTCCACTTAGATAAGCTATATAGAGATAGCTTATCTCCATAGATAAGCTATGGAGACAGAAGATGTTGTAGAATGCTGATTGTCAGGGAGGAGGGAGGAATAGGGAGTTATTGTTTCATAAGTACAGAATTTCAGTTTTGTAAGATGAGAATAGTTCAGTGGATGGATGTTAGTGATTGGTGGTAGTACAAGAATATGAGGGTACTTAATGCCATTAAATTGAACACTTAAAAATGGCTTAAATGGTAAATTTTATGTTATGTTATGTTATAAGTATATCACTAAAATGAAATGAAAACAAACAAACAAAATAAAACATTTACTATCTCATGTTTTTATGGGTCAGAGTGACTGTTGAATGGTTTTGGATCAGAGACCTAACAATCAAGCTGTTTGGTGTCTTCACAACTTGGTGGCTAACTTCCTCAGAGTGGATGATCCAAGTAAGAGAACAATAGTGAAGCTATTTAATGCCCTAGTCTGGGAAAGTGTCATTTCTTTATTTCTTCTACCATCATCTATTTGTTAGAAATGAGTCACTAGATACAGCTCACATTCAAAGGAAGGAGAATTAGGCTCTACTTTTTGAAGGGAGGAACATCAAAGATCTTTGGACATATTTTAAAACCTTATGGACATTATTCAAATTTTGTTCTTTGTCCCAATAAGATCCTTTATAGTAATAGAAAGCATAAGATCAGATCTATCTTTAGTGTTCTCTAAGCTCAGTCTTTTTCTCATTCATGACGCTAAAGACTGCAAGCCAGTTCTTCTGTAAATTGTCTCAGTTTTTATGTGTATGGTGTTTCCTCATGATTAGATTTTGTTATGTATTTTGATAGGGATGTTTCAAAGATAATATTTTCATTTCATCAACAAGGAGGCCCATGATAACTGCTCTTCTCATTAATGGTGGTATTAATCATTTGGTTAAGCTGGTGACTGCTGGTTTCTCTAACATATAATCATAGTCTTTCTTTGTAATTAATATGATACCTGTGAAATCCTATCTTTTTTTTTTTCCTTTGTAATTGATAAGATACTTTTAGACTATGTAAATATGCTGGGTTTTTTTTTAACATTAATCCACTTGCTTTGGAAGAAATATTTTTAAATTTTTTGCTAGATCATAAGTGCATTAAAAAACATGTTTCATTTTGTATTTTAGTATTTTTGTCTAACATTTTAGGTTGTCTTCAGCATGAAGGTAGTCTGGGTATTTGTTCCACCAACTACTAGAAGCCAAGGCAATGTTTCCTAATTTGATACTCACATTTACAGCCAACATTAAATTCTTTACCTGCTTCTCATAGCTTTGGCTGTTGCCATTTGGTATTATGGTTACTATTTACTTGTTAAACTGGGATGTACTGCCCACTAATCATTCATATATTTTGGTTCCCCAAGTTAAGCACCATATGGAAAAACTTTAATATCCTATTTCACACTTTCTCCTAATAGTAACACAGTAACTTGGATCACCTTTAAGAGATACTATTTTATACTACAAAAAATGCCTAATGATATTTTTTAAGTTTTTTTTCATAATATTATGGGGTTACAAAAACTTTGGTTACATAAATTGCCTTTGCAAGGCCCAAATCAGAGCTACAAGCATACTCATCCCCCAGACGGTGTGCACCACACACATTATGTGTGAATTTACCCATACCTTACTTCCCCCTTCCATCTGCCTGACACCCGATGAATGTTACTTCCATATGTGCAAATAAGTATTGGTCGATTAGTACCAATTTAATGGTGAGTACATGTGGTGTTTGTTTTTCTGATTTGTGTACATTGATTTTATAACCTGATACTTTGCTGAATTTGTTTATCAATTCCAGTAGTCTGTTAGCAGAATCTTTGGGGTTTTCTAGATATAAGATCATTCTGTCAGCAAGGAGGGATAGCTTGACCTCTTCTGCCCCAATTTGGATATCCTTGATTTCCTTCTCTTGTCTAATTGTTCTGGCTAAGACTTCTAGCATTATGTTGAACAGAAGTGGTGATAGAGGGCAACCTTGTCTGGTCCCAGTTCTAAGCAGCAATGCTTTCAATTTTTACCCATCCTGTATGATATTGGCTGTGGGTTTGTCATATATGCCTTTTATCATTTTGAGGTGCATCCTGTCTGTGCCTATTTTGTTAAGTGTTTTTATCATAAAAGGGTGCTGAATTTTGTTAAATGCTTTTCTGCAGCTATTGAGAAGATCATATGGTCTTTGTTTTACTTCTATTTATGTGGTGAATTACATTTTTAGATTTGTATATGTTGAACCATCTCTGCATCTTTGGGATGAAGCCCACTTGGTCCTGATAAGTTATTTTTTTTGATGAACAGCTGAATTCAGTTTGCTAGGATTTTATTGTGAATTTTTACATCTATATTCATAAGGGATATTGGCCTGTAGGTTTTTTTTTTTTTTTTTGAGACCTTTCCTGGTTTTGCTATCAGTGTGATGTTGGCTTTGTAAAATGTGTTGGGGAAGATTCCTTCCTCCTCAACGTTGTGGAATAATTTCTGCAGGATAGGTACCAGTTCTTTGTATGTCTGGTAAAATTCAGGTGTGAAACCATCTGTTTGGGAATTTTTTTGCAGATTTTTATTGCTGCTTCAATTTTGGTACTTGATATAGATCTGCTCAGGAATTCTATTACTTCCTGATTGAGCCTAGGGAGGTTGTGTGTTTCTAAGAATTTGTCTATTTCCTCCACATTTTCAAGTTTATGCGCATAGATTTTTATACTATTTAGAGATGATATTTTGTATTTTCTTGATATCGATTGTAATTTCTCCTTTTTCATTCCTGATTGAGCTTATTAGAGTCTTTTCTTTTCTGCTTCTGGTTAATCTACCAAGAGGCCCATCAATTTCATTTATCTTTTCAAAGAACCAACTTTTTGTTTCATTAATTTTCTGTGTATTTCTTTTGTTATCAATTTCATTTAGCGCTGCTTTGAACTGTTTTTTTTTTTTTTTTTTTTTTTTGCTGGGTTTGGGTTTGGGTTGCTCATCCTTTTCCAGTTCTTTGAGGTGACTCATTATACTTTTGATTTGTAACCTTTCTGTCTTTGGTATGTAGGCATTTATGTTTATGAATTTTCCTCTCAGGATTGCTTTAGCTGTATCCCACAGATTTTGATATCTTGTGTCCCCTTTATCATTTAGTTCATTTGATTTCCATCTAATTTCCTCCTTGACCTGACTATCATTCAGAAGTAGGTTGTTTAATTTCCATACTTTGTGTAGAGGTGAATGTTTCTGTTGGAGTTGATTTCTAATTTTATTCCACCGTGGTCTGAGAAAATGCATGGTATAATTTCTATTTTTTTAAATTTTTGAGATATATTTTGTGGCCTAGGATGTGATTAATATTAGAGAATGTCCCATGAGCTGATGAGAAGAAGGTATATTCAGTGGTTTTGGGGTATAATGTTTTATAAATGTCTGTTATGTCCAATTGTTCTAGAGTTCTGTTTAAGTCCACTGTTTTTTGTTTATTTTATTTGGAGGATTTGTCCACTTCTGTCAGAGGGGTGTTGAATTCCCTGGATATTATGGTGTTGCTGTTTATCAATTTGTTTAGATCAAGTATAATTTGCTTTATGAATCTGGGTGCATCTTATTAGGTACACGAATATTTAGAATTGGTATGTCTCTTGTTCCATTGTCCCCTTTACCATTATATTATGAGCACATTTGTCTTTCTTTACTTTTTTTGATTTTAAGACTATGTTATCTGATATGAGAACTGCTATATCAGCTTTCTTTTGGTTTCCATTTGCATGAAATATTGTTTTCCATCTCTTCACCTTGAGTCTGAATGAGTCTTTGTGGGTTGGATGTGTTTCCTGGAGAGAACAAATACTTGGCTTGTATTTTTTTTTTTTTTTTATCCTTTCAGCTAGTCCATGGCTCTTCAGTGGGTAGTTCAAGCCATTCGCATTTATTGAAAGAATTGATAAGTGGAGTGAATTTCTGTTCATCATTTTGAGTAGAACTTTGTTCCTTTGTTTCATCACTTGAGCCATTGTGTTATCTGGCCTTTGACCTTTAGCTTTGAGGTGATTTTACACTGGTGGGTGCCTATCATGCTGATACATGTATACTGCGGTTCTGAGAACTTCTTGAAGAGCAAGTCTGGTCTTAACAAATTCCCTCAGTTTTTGCTTGTGTGAGAAAGTCTTTATTTCTCCTTCATATGAAACATAGTTTTGCAGGATACAAAATTCTAGGCTGGCCATTATTCTATTTAAGAAGACTGAGACTGGGGCCCTAATCCCTTCTGGCTTGTAAGGTCTCAGTTGCGAAGTCTGCAGTTAGTCTTATGGGTTTTCTTTGTAAGTTACCTGCTGTTTTCACCTTATGGATTGTAGGCACACCTCTTTCATGTTAATTTTGGCCAGTCTGATGACTATGTGTCATGGCATTTGCCTCCTTGCAATGAATCTCCCAGGAGTCCTTTGAGCTTCTTGAACCTGGATATCTAGATTTCTAGAAAGGCCAGGGAAGTTTTCCTCAATTATTCCCTCAAATAGATTATCCAACCCTTGTGTATTTTCTTCTTTGCTCTCGGGGATGCCTATGATTCTTATGTTAGGTCTCTTTGCATAATCCCATATTTCTTATAGGCTTTGATCATTCCTCTTATTTCTGTGCTCTATCTCTATGACTGACTTGTTTAATTGAAAGATATTGTCTTCAAGCTCTGAGATTCTTTCTTCTGACTGATCTGACCTATTCTTAAGGCTTTCCACTGTGTTTTATATTAATAATTCCTTGAATGAATTTTTCATTTCCAGAAGTTCTGTTTGGCTTTTCTTTAATAATTCAATTTCTTTATTGAATTTTTCATTCATTTCCTGTGTTGTTTTTGTGGTTTCTTTATGTTGGCTTTCTATTTTATCTTGCATTGTATTGAGCTTTCTTACAATCCATGTTCAAAATTCCTCACCTGTCATTTCAATATTCTGATTTTGGCTGGTATCCATTGGTAAAGAGCTGGTGTTCCCTTTGGGGATGTCTTTTCACTCTGATTCTCTGTACTTCCCACCTTCTTTTGCTGATTCATTCTCATCTGGAGCAGCTGTTGATTCTTACTTTTGGATTTTCTTTTGCTTAGATAATGACACACCCAGTTTAATCTCTGAGCCAGTAGGTGGTGCTTGTGGGTGAGAATCAACCACACTTTCTATGACTAAGTCAAAAAATGCAGTAAAGGGTGTGCAAATTGACCTCCCTATCAGTATGTGGCACTTACTAGAAGGAACAAGCTACAATGTTGTTTTGGGGTCCTGTGACCAGCTCTAGCTCCTCAGGAGAGACACTCTAATGCCTCAGGTGGTGGATGGAGCCTCGGAACTTCCAGGTGAGTCCTTATTCTCCAGGACAGCAAAGACAGGTGGGGGAGTAAGGCTGGGTTAGTTAAGCATGCCCTCAAGCTCCACAAATGCCATCAAGGGATCTGCTTTCACAGGGGTCAAAGGTCTGCTCCTCACCTCTGGGCAAAGCTTCCAGGGAGGTGCTGATGCGGCCCCACTCAACCAGAAAGTCTGCTTGTAGAAGCAAGGCTGTCTGAGACCCACAGTGGGACAGTATGGAGCAGGCTTTGCTGCTTTCCACCTTCCCTTATTCCGTGGTTTTCCCTGGGCCTCTGCCGGCAAGCAGGACCTCAAGCCAGCCAAGCTCCCCCATGACTGTGATGCGGGCCAGGACATTCCTTGCCCAGGATTCTGGCCTGAGCTGAGAGCAGTCCACCCAGAATGGCCAGGCTCTGGAGTCACGCATATCACTCAGGACCTACTGGACCCCTGTGGCTTCTGTGTCTAGGCCAGAGTTGGAAAATGTCTGTGAGGAAATGAGCAAGACAGAACCTGAGGAGTCGAAGCCCTCTGGGAAGGACAAAGGCACGAAGTTGATAGAAAAACAATATGGTGCCTGCCCGTGGACTTGGATGTGTAGAGCTGGGAGCACCTCAGGGGGCTAGGAGTCTGGTGCCCTGTCCACAAGAAGCCCCGAGCTTATTGGTGTCAGCAATCCCTGGGCTCATGTGGGCAGAAGGTCTTTCTAGAAGCTCCTCAGGAGCCCACCAATAGTTCGAGATGTCAGGGAGGGAGAAATTAATCACTCTACCTACCTTCCTCTCTGGTCTCCAAACCTCTTGGGGCTTAATCTCTGCTAATACCTTTCTCTTTCCAGTTATAATCTGCAACTTCTTCCCGTGGAGTGGAGTCTCCTGTAGGTTTAGGTACCCTTCCTTCAGACCCCCATTTGATCTGTGTTTGTCTGTTTTTTCATTTTTCTTTTTCATCTAAAACTTATCTTCTTACTGAGAAGCTCTTGTTGGTCGTGTTTCTGGTCTCTCTTGTGGAAAGAATCCATGCCTAATGACATTATGGTTAATGACGATTGACTACTTGCTATATTACAATGTTCTAGATACATTTGCAAGCATTAACTCATTTAATCTTTCCAACATTTTATGTATGAGATGCTATTCTTATCCCGTTTTTATTGACTAGAAGACTAATAATGGTAAAGCTGTGAGTCAAATCCAGGCAGTCTGTCTCCAGAGGGTGTACTCTTAACTATTATGCATTACTTCCATGAAGAGGACTGCCTCCTGAAAAGCTATGAGGCAATTGTAAACCTCTGTATTAATGTAAAATCTCCAAGGCTTGGGAGACTGGAGTTAAAAAGGAACCTAAAAATCATTCACTTTCTTCCCAGGATGAAGAAATTGAAGCTTGAAGAGCTTTAGCTTATTTATAATTGAGGAATGAAGTTGAGGTAAAATTGAAGTCTCCTGATGCCCAATCAATTCAGTTTATTTTCTATCATACCATACTGTAAATGTCTGGTAAAATGAAAATAAATACTCTACACTCAATTTTTTCACCAGGGACAAAAATATAACTCTACAGTGTTAGTTTCAAAGTCTGATTTTTAAAATGTATATGGTAGATATGCCATACATTAATTAAAGATGAATTACTTGTGCTTGCTTCCTTAGAACTTAAAAGGGCTTTGGGGGAATGATTTGGATGACTCATGCATTTTTGCACAGATAATCTGATTACTTAAAAGTGTTTCTCTTCTCCTAAGCAAATATATTAGACAAATTTCTCTGCTCTTTGTTTAAAAGTAATTTTTGCAAGTGCAATTTGTGAAGATACTTTGGAAAAAGTCTTTTCTGCTTATTAAGTAAATAAGATATACAACTATAAAGACAATCCATTATATACATATTCATTTAGCAAAAACACTCAAGTTAGTGTAGTGTTGGCATGAGAAACAAACTTACAGAGGATAGTTGGCAATGTACATTACCATAACCTTCCTATTATTGTTGTATTTTGTTTTATGATACATATATTGTTTTAAAATAGTACTCAAAGCACATCCATATTTAAAGGATTCCTGTAATCTTTAGCAAAGATTGATATTCAAAATCTGTAACAAATGGGTGTATGATGTGCTCTCATGAATCTTTCACAAATGGATATAGCATGTGCTCTGATGAACCGAAAAGGAGAACCAATCGATCAGAATAAATATGGGCAAAAAACAATGCCAAACATTGTATATTGGCCGAACTTCAGCTCTAAAGCTCATTGTGAAGATACGGAGATGAAGATGCTCTTGTATTAGACTCTCTTATTTATATTCTGTTGATTTCATTGTGTTGATTTTTCTTCTCATCAACACATTTCTTCCTAAAAACAAAGCCATATCTTAAAGGGAAAAAAGTCATACAAACAATGAATATAGAACTAGGATTATCCTAGTTGTTTATGGATTGACTGAATTTTTGCATCCTGTGATGGAGATGTCTAGTGCTCTTGCTTATTTAATTCCCCTCTCCTTCCAAACACACTAGTGAAATATACTATTATATATTCCCTGATTGTTGGGTTGTACTATATGCTGATTAGAATCAGTGGGATCTGATCAGAAGTGGCTGAATGAGTCATATCCAAGCCCAAGCATTTAATTGCAAGATTCTCTAGCATTCTCAACTCCTTGCCAAGGTAATTGAGCCCCCTTGCTCAAGGTAGTCACAAGATTATAGAGCCATCATCTGCCTAGAAAGCCAACTGATGTGTGAAACAGTCTCACGTGGGATTTTCACATGAAATATGTAACATTAATGAGAAATAAGCTTCTGTCTGTTAGGGCACTTAGATTTGGGGTTTATTTGTATAATAGCCTAATATATATCCCACAGAGTGGTTAATAAATCATTTTAAGTTAAAGTATTAAATTCCTTCTTAAAGTTATCTAAGTAATTTTGGCTTGATTATAAAGTACGATAATTCAATAGTCCTTCTCAATTTTATCTTGAGTTTCAGCTATATCCTTATTATCAATTCAATTAACATATTTTCCCCTAGTTCAATATCTATGCTAACCCCGATGCTCCAGGCTTCAGATTTGGTGTCTCACTGTGAGGCTTTTGTCCTCAATTCTAATACACTATGGTTGTTTCACAAGGATTTTGTAGGTAAAAAAAAAAAAAAGGATCAACCAATTCCTCCCTGTTTCTCTTCTTTCTTCCCTCCCTCATAAACGAATGCCTTTAATCTGCCCAAGGAACTGCTATTTTCTTTTTTTTTTTTCTGGGATTTCAGGAACATGCCTTACTAGGTAAAAAGGAAATACCAAAGTCACTGCCTGAAAAACCAGACATAATTTGTGTTCTATACTTCTGTTTTGTAAGAAACAACAAGGTATGATTTTGTAGGAATTTTCCCTTCAGCATTTGAGAATAATAGTCCATTGTCAAGTAGATAGTATGAACCTATATAGATTAGAAATTCAGGAATCTGTTTCTATCCCTGTAGTAGTGCATTCCTTTATGAGTCTCAGGAGCATTCAGAGCCTTCAGATGAACTTGTAAAAACTGTCAGAAAGACACAAAGAATTTAGATAATACGGGCTTATGCAATATCAGGCTTCATTTTGGTAAGATTTTTAAACATTTGTAAAATACCAACAAAATTATTTTGTGTTTTACACATAAAGAAAATCTCACAAATAATAGTTTATGAAATGACATTTACAATGCAATTCCATATACTATCGTTAAATACCTGTGTCTTAAATAATATAGCCTATTCTGGGAGGGAGAGGTGAGAACAGGAGGTTGTAACATACAAAGGTAAAACATGTCCCTGTGCTTATAGAATAGAAAAAAAAAAAAGAAGACATATGCAGAAATTATTATAATGTAAGAGAAGATAAGATACCTCAGGACCAAATTTCTGTGATAATAAAGGACAAAGAGAGTGTAATTAAAATGAAAAAAAACAAATAACAAGTTGAGGCTAAGGTACTTATGTGTGGATTAGGTAGCCTTGGAACATTGGGCTTTAATACAAATAAATTTAAAAGTTAAAGAATACATCGTGAGCAAAGAGCATAGATCAGAAAAAAACTAGATATAAGGGGATAGTGAATTGTCAGAGGTTAGAGAGGCTGAAGAATTAAATGGATGTGTCCATGTATAAATGAGTAAGTCCAGAAATACAGATTGGAAGCTTGTCAGAGACATGTATTACATGAATTTGCTTTAAAGGCAATAGCATGGGGTTCATAGAAAAATAAAATACTACAATAGGCCATTTAAAAAAAAAACAAGTTTTACTAAAACATAATACACTAGTATGGTTATAGAAATTATCACTGGCCTCACATCTCTTCACAAGTACAATTGTGACTCAGGGACTGTTGAGTGAAACCTGATGAGTTGGATCAACCCCCCAGAGAGCTCTGGTGAACGTCATGCATATCTTTCACAGAAAATATTTGCTGGCTTCTTTTTTTACTTTTATTGTTGCTAAGCATGGGGGAGCAGGGTGGCACCAGAGGTTCTCAGAGAAGTCATATTGGGACTCAGAGTCAGATAAATTGATGTCTAGTCTTGTCCTACTGTTTACTAATCATGTGACTCTGGCCAAATCGGTTTGTAAGCCTATTCAACTCTCTGTTTACCTTGCTCAAAAAGTACTATATCATTATATCCTGTGTGAGCAAATCATATCCACAGGTGACCCAGCAGGAAATTATGATGTTGGGGCCAAGGACAACTTCCTCTTTGCCCTCAGAAGGATTGCTGAAAAATCATCTCACAACAGGGCAGATTAATAAGAAAAAAGCCTTTACAAAATTTATTACTACTGTGCTCATGGGGAGAATCACAGAGTGTTGGCCCAATATCCCTGTGGGGTACAGGTGTCTGTATACCCTCTTCTTAGGGGAAAGGGAGTTGGGGAAGTTTGAATGATTAACGATTCTGGAGCAAAGTCTGTTGGGCCTGCAGAGCAGACAATGGTTTTTGAAAAAATTCTGTTTGGGTTTTTGACATACTATAGTCTTTCTTCCTCTGATATGGTTTTATTAAATGAAAATTCAGATAAGGGACTAGAGGTGACTGTTTTGTTTTTTGGTAAGTCCTGATTTGGGGGGGATAAGAGAACTTCAGAAAACAACTTCATATTATGCGTTGGGAGAGATGGTGGGGGAGATGGGGTTCAGAAAGACTTGAGGCTTCTTTTTTCAGTTCAGCATGTACAAAGCACCATATTTTGGGGTAAACGGTTTCTAAGCCCTGAGGGTAGTAAAGCTGTTAAAAAACAACATCACAGTGATACTTTTCTGTATTTACCTATGATTTTCAAATACATACCATATTAATAGTACCTTTAAAATGAACTGGTAAGCAAAATAAACAATCAAACAAATAAATGAACAAAAAACTAAATAAAGGCTATTTCCCTTCCTAAAATGATTAGTATTCAGAGAATAATACAGTGGCAGTGACTACTATGAATAGTGAAAATATAGGTCCTACTTATAAAATGTATGTATGTGCCAGATTGTTTGTTTATTTGTTTGTTGAGAATGTACAGAAGGGACTCATTGAGTGGACAGAAGTAAAGAGAAGAAAACAGCCAGGGAAGGGGAAATGTCAATGAAATAGAAATTCCAGCAGAAAACAGGACTTCAGAGTTACAACAGAAGCCCAAAGAATTTTCAAAATTATTGGAGAAAGCATTGCTGTTCCCACAGGGCTTTGGCTAGTGGAGTGGAGCTAACTTTATTTAAATCTTAAAGGAAAGGTGACCTTAATCTGATGTGGGGATTTGATTAAGCCTTGGGAAGCATTCACAATCACAAGAGGATAAAAAGAGAAAATAGTTAAGCCCAGTGCCATAGAATCAGCTCTACATTTGAGAAGTTGGAGATCTTGGCACAAATCTGCAAACACTGTGGCTGAGCTCTCTGAGTGACAGGCTAACACGTGACTCAATCTGCCTTCTCACATTGGGAAAGGGAAAATACCCCCCAGGGTACAGTCTGTGAGAACCTCAGGCATATCAATTTGGAATCATTATTTTTTCAAAATATTATTGGAGTACAAATGTTTTTGATTATATGCGTTGATGTTGTTATGCTTGACTCAAGGTTATAAGGGTGCCCATCACCTAAATAGTGTCCATTGTACCCATTGGGTAGGTTTTCCCTCATCCCCTTCTCCCCTTTCCCCCCTGCTTGATTTCTACTGAGTTTTACTTCCCTTTGTGCACATGTATGCTCATCATTTAGTTCCAGTTTAATAGCAAGTACATGTGGTGTTTGTTTTTCCATTCTTTAGATACTTCACTTAGGATAATGGTCTCCAGTTCCATCCAAACTGTTGAGAAAGGCCTAAATCCATCCTTTGTCATGGCTGAGTAGTATACATATACCACATTTTGTTAATCCACTCATGAATCGATGGGCACTTGGATTGATTCCACATCTTTGCAATTGTGAATTATGCTGTAATAAACATCGAGTTGAGGTATCTTTTTGATAAGCTGACTTATTTTCTTTTGGGTCAATACCTAGTAGTAGGATTGCTGGATCAATTGGTGGGTCTACTTTTAGTTCTTTGAGGAATCTCCATACTGTTTTCCATAGAGGATGTATTAATTTGCAGT
>NW_012148853.1:276636-277912 GCF_000956105.1 Propithecus coquereli | reverse complement strand
TTGTTCTTTTTGCTTAAGATTGCTTTGGCTATTTGTGATCTTTTCTGGTTCTAATCCAAGTGTAGAATTATTTTTTCTAGATCTGTGAAATATGACATTGGTATTTTGATGGGGATTGCATTGAATCTGTAAATCACTTTGGGTAGTATGGACATTTTAGCAATGTTGATTCTACCAATCCAGGACCATGATAATTTTCCTCATTCATTTGTATTATCTGTGATTTCTTTCCTCAGTGTTTCATAGTTTTCTTTGTAATGATCTCTCACCTCTTTGGTTCAGTATATTCATAAACTACCTGTTAGAGAAAACTAGTTGCCTGGTGCATGGGATAGTTAAGTGATTATTTAGACTTAATGTACAAATAATAGTATGTACCAGATTTTCATTAGGTTCACTAGATTTCCTGGAACATATGAGGTGCTTAATAAATGTTTCTTAAATAGATGTCTACCTTGTGAAGATGCATTGATCATTTCTTAGAGAAATTAGATAAGTGGGCAATGTGTAGGATATGGATTTAAGTTTTATTAATGTAAATTTAGTGCCAAAACAGTTACCCTGGAAAGAGTCTATTCTCTCTTATAAAATATCTGGAGAAACAGTAGAGGCAGAATTCTAAGTTTAATAGATTATATTAATATAGTGTATTTTTTGCAATACATCATCTGGACTGAATTTATGTGAAGTTTCTTTTCCTTCTCATAGAAACAAGTATGCCCATCTTTATGGTTGAGAATTACAAGAGACAGTCATCCTATAGTAGAATTTTTCAGGTATTATGTTTGCTTTATGAATAATCCAGGATACTATTCACTGTGTCTTATTTTGTGCTCAAGCATTTCACATCTGCATTTCCACTGTTGTGCAGCCGTCTGTTTAGAGTACATGTGTCTACATCCTGGTTTCTTTTATTTAAATACTTTGCTAGGGTTGATTAACCACAAGCTATATAGGCAGTAAAAAGAAAGAAAAAGAAATAACTTTATATAGAATTATTTCCAATAGAAGGTGACATAGGCTGAAGAAATGATAAAAGTTAAATGTAGAATATATCAAGTTAATCTATGGCATAATCCCAAACTCTATGGTATGTTTAGTTTATTGTGATGTTGGGAAAAGTGAGCATAGATTTGAAAGGCTAGTCATTTTTGAAGGGCAAGGTAACCTTTACATAAATGCATCATACTGAGAGACTAAGATGAAATTTTAGCACATCTAAAATTACAAAGTAATTTTCTTTATAATGCTGGTATAACATTCCATATTCTTTATA
>NW_012148853.1:264994-265516 GCF_000956105.1 Propithecus coquereli | reverse complement strand
ATATGTACATGTGTGTATTTAGTCACACATTGCTTAACAACGAGTATGTGTTCTGAGAAATGCATCATTAGGTGATTTCATCATTGTGTGAACATCATGGAGTATCACAAACCCAGATGGCATAGCCTACACACCTAGGCTATATGGTATAACCTATTGCTCCTGCACTACAAACCTTCACAGCATGTTACTGCACTGAATACTGCAGACAATCGTAACACAATGGTAAGCATATGTATATCTAACATATCTAAACATAGAAAAGGCACATTAAAATGGGGTATAAAAGATAAAAATGACACACCGGTATAGGGCACTTATCATGAATGAAATTTGCAGGACATTACTGTACACTACTGTAGACTTTATAAACACTATATACTTAGGCTACACTAAATTTGTAAAAAAAAAAATCTTTTCTTTCTTCAATAATAAATTAACCTTAGCTTACTGTAACATATTTACTTTATAAACTTTTTAATTTTAACTTTTTGACTCTTTTGTAATAACACATAGCTTAAA
>NW_012148853.1:262870-264944 GCF_000956105.1 Propithecus coquereli | reverse complement strand
TTATAACATTAGTAAGCCATAGGGGCTAACTTGACGGCTGTCATGCTCATGATTTAGATCTAACTTCCGCCACCTGACTGGCGCCACTACGGCATGAGGTTGGTTGGCAAGAATTTATGGGGGTCGAGTACACCAGTCTGTTATCAGCTTTTGAGGACAGTGCACTGTGTTGCTGTTTGAAGTGGAATTTGTGAATAGTTGAACAGCTCAACAATATACAATGCATTGCATGTTTTAAGACCTCTAAAGCACCTATCATGCAACCTAGAATGAATTTAAATTCTCATTACGTAGGTAGACAACATTCACTCAGTTAAACAAAAGTAATTACATGAGATAACAGTTAGATTTTGATGTTGTTGTTTATGTGTTGCTTTTATTCAGAGAACACACCCTGTAGTCAAAGGGTTTGACTACATCAAGGTGATGACTACATCAAAGGTGATGACCTTTGTGCCTTTTTCTTTTTTCTTGTCCAGAGCCCTGGTCTCTCCTTAACAAACTATGCTCTAAGAAAGGTTAGGCAACCTAACCACACTAAGATGTGATAGAACATTAGCAGCTTAAAGTAATTCCTGTCTTTAGAGTGTATGCCTTTTTTTAAAAAATCAAAATTTTGATGCAAAAATGTTCAGCTATTTATTCATTCAAGAACTATGTATTGACCACCCAATGTGTTCCAGGCTTTGGGGATATCTGCTTTCCTGGCACTACACAGCCGAGAAATTACATTTCTAGGTGAGGTAGTAGGCTAAGCCAACAGGGAAAAGGTGTAGTGTTCGCTTACTGTTGGAGGGAGCCTCATAGTTGTTTGGTCAGTGTGAAGGTCTCAATTCTACTTGTGCAGAAGAGGGAGTGGGGCAGGACTGTCACTAACATCCCGGTCTTTTCAACTTGATAGTTTTCTTTTTAAAACACACGTGTTACAAGAGAGACACATACATTAAGTACAGTTTGAGAGCTGCTGTCTTAAAATCCCCTCATATCTCAAATTATTAATGTCTCTTTTATGTGAAACCTCTTCTTAGAATGTGTGGATTTATCATTTTGGCTTATTTTTTGTGGTGGTCCATTCAGCAAACCATATATATTTAGGGTCCTACTACACTTGCCTCTCAGGTTCATTTTTCATGCCTAGAACAGTTATTCTCTTAAATAAAGGCCGTTTGTATTGCCCTTTCTGAAACCTCCTTTTTCTGCTTGTTTTATGAATATCCTCTTGTTCATCCTCCCATCTGGCTAGAGTGAGACTGAGTGGGTGTAATCCCGGAACCCTCTCTCTGGCTACACACAAGCCAATAGCTGGAGTTTCCCTGCACACAGAATGTGTATGTCTGTATGTAGTGATTGAGTCAGGACCTTTCCTCTCCACCATTACATTTTATTGCTCTCTCCCACCTCAACATATGCCATTCTCTCTTCATTTCGAATGCTTTACACTTTCTTGAATTTGCCATGTGATTAAATCTTGTACATGCTTTGTATTTGTTTTTCTCTCTTACTTCTTGTTTCACTTCATTAACTCTCATTCATCCTTTAAGACACCACTCACACATCACTCTTTCTGTGACACCTTCTTCCTATCTCTAAATATAGCCATTTCCTTTACTCTCTCTCCTGGAACACTGGGTGTGAACAGCTATTTGCCACATTGAGGCAGATGGATTGTAATCTGATTGGATTACATTTCTATTTATCCAACCTGTAATCTTTAGCAGTGTGTGGACTCTGTGTCATTATCTCTTTATCTTCAACAATTAGAGAAATGCCTGGTACACAGAAGTTTAACATGTGTTTGTTGAATAGATTAATCCATAGAACCAAAAGGTGACATCTCCAGTTTAGAAGTTTATATTGATAGCTTCCCAGAGAAATGCTTCAAGAAGGATCATAAATTAAGTCCGAATAAAGCTCCAAATTCTGTTGTCTCCACTAGGGAGGTCTGCTTTAGGTATAAGGTGGCACTTGGGGAGATGGCAACTTACATGCTTCTATTTGCCATCAGTAACTAAGGGCTATTCAAATAATAAAACATCAGCTTTCTCCTTTCCTATTAAAGTTTCAAAGACTTCCT
>NW_012148853.1:261216-262820 GCF_000956105.1 Propithecus coquereli | reverse complement strand
GTCCAGACTATAGTGCAGTGGCATCATTATAGCTCACTGCAACCTCAAACTCCTGGGTTCAAGGAATCCTCCTGCCTCAGCCTCCTGACTAACTGGGAGTACAGGCGCACGCCACCATGCCTGGCTAATTTTTCTATTTCTTGTAGAGATCGGGTCTTGCTCTTGCTCAGGCTGGGCTTGAAATCTTGGCTTCAAGCAATCCTCCCACCTCAGCCTCCCAAACTGCTAGGATTACAAGCGTGAGCCACCGCTCCTGACCTATTCTACCTTTTAAAGGATCAGGAAGCCTTTCAAATGTTGAGTATTTCCTCTAAAGAGCAGTGATCTTTCATTAATTTATTCATCATATACATATATATTAGTAAGTATGCCTTTCAGTAAATTTTTTTATTTCTGCATATTATGGGGGTACAAATGTTTAGGTTACATTGCCCTTCCTTCCTCCCCCGCCCCCCGTCAGAGCTTCAAGCTTGTCCATCTCCCAGATGGTGCACATCGCACTCATTATGTTGTATATACCCATCCCCTCCTCCCCCCTCCCATCTGCCCAACACCCGATAAATGTTATTCCTACATGTGCACTCAGGTGTTGATCAGTGAAACCAATTTGCTGGTGAGTACATGTGTTGCTTATTTTTCCATTCTTGGGATACTTCACTTAGTAGAATGGGTTCCAGCTCTATCCAGGAAAATGCAAGAGGTGCTATATCACCATTGTTTCTTATTGTTTGAGAAAGCACATCAGGAAACAAAATCTGCCATGAATTCAACAATACTTTTAAATGGTTTTGTATTTGAAAGGTAACACCAACTGTTTTATCTGTAGTTGAAAGACAATAGGTCACATATATGCCAGATACGTTTCTTTCTATACCAATATAATAAACAGATTGGAGTCATAGACTTCTTTTTATATCTCTGTGCCTCATGTGCATCTTCTTTAATTATGTCTAAGTTTCCTGTTCCACAATGGATTTTGTAATCATAGAATTATGATAATAGATTGCTGACTTTGTTGTGAGAATATAGGAAGAATCACTCAAGACTAGTCACAATTTATGCCTACATTAAAAGTTGTCTACTTATTCACCGTCTAAATAACTTGCTCAAAGACCTTAAGAGTAATTGTCATGCTTGTTTCAAAGTCATTTTTTTTTGTGTGTTGGTTGTTGTAGTATCACAATATCACTATACTTGATCTTGGAAATGTGTAATCAATTCCGGCAAGGTTGAATATCGACTATATTAATTAAGGGCAATGGTAAACAGAACCAATAGTTTGGATAAAACATGTCCACCACAATTCTAAAAATTTAATTTTCCCCAAAATTCAAAAATGTAGCAGAATATGTTTTACTGAAATCTGGGGTTTCCTAAGGACACGTTTTTTTCACATTTTTCAAAAGGAAAACTTTTTTTTTTCATTTTCAAAATGAACTTTTCAGCATATTGAAGAAATTTAATATGTGTTCACATGTCTAAGTAAATGTGTGTGTATATTAATTGGTATGTAACTTGTTTAAATATAAGGAAAAGAGATCCAGCTAATTCACAAAAACTAGGGCATTATAAAAATAAGTTGAACATATAGATTAAGAATTTCA
>NW_012148853.1:249112-249823 GCF_000956105.1 Propithecus coquereli | reverse complement strand
AACTTTTTGACTCTTTTGTAATAACACATAGCTTAAAAACAAACACATTATACAACTATACAGCTATAAAACTCACATACAAATGCACTTATTAGCCTAGGCCTACACAGGGTTAGTATCATCAATATCAATTTTCCATCTCCACATCTTCTCCCACTGGAAAGTCTTCAGGGGCAATAATATGCATGAAGCTGTCATCCCCATGGTAATAAGACCTTTTTCTGAAATACCTTCTGAAAGACCTGCCTGAGACTATTTTACAGTTTACTTTTTTCTTCATACATAGAAGAAGTAAACTTTAAAATAATGACAGAAAGTATAGTATAGTAAATATATAAATAAGTAACATAGTCATTTACCATCATTATCAAATATTATGTACTGTACATAATTGTATGTGCTTACTTTTATATGACTGGCAGTGCACTAGGTTTATTTACACCAGCACATCACCACAAACATGTGAATAATGTGTTGTGCTAGGATGTTTTCATGGGCAAGATGTCATTAGGCAATAGGAATTTTTCAGCTCCATTATAATTTTATGTAACCATCATATGCATAGTCTATTGTTGACCAAAATGTCATTATGTCATGCAGTGCATCAGGAATCTCTCTCTCTCTCTCTCTCTCTCTCTCTCTTTCTCTCCATATGTGTGTGTGTGTGTGTGTGTATGTTTCTATACAATCAACTGAAATTGAATATGGTGT
>NW_012148853.1:245162-247430 GCF_000956105.1 Propithecus coquereli | reverse complement strand
TGAACCAATCAAAATAGAGTTAAAACATAAGATATAAATCTGAAAAACTTATGACTAGTGATGCATTCATTTCCATAATATACTCTTAGAAATGTTCAAAGTTAGTAGAAAATTTCTTCCAATTTCCTATCTCCATGTATTTTTTCATATTATTCTTTCCATGCGATATACTTCCTGTCAGGTGTTCCGCTAGATAATTTACTATGTTCACTGTAAGGCTCAATTCAAATGCAATTCTGAAGAGATTCCACATTCACCCAGAGGAAAGTTTTTATATTATTACTTCTCTTTTCTGAACCCATTCATATGCCTTTTCGCTCATTTTTCTTTAAAGTATACCTAGTTTTATATTGTGCTTTACTACTACCATCTGCCAAATGGAAAGCTTCCTGTGCACAGTCTGTATTTTACTTATTATTGTGTTACAACCTAGAAAGCCACATTTTTTAGATATGGGCTCTGTGCTTGATGAATGGCATTGAATTTAATTTCTCATTTTTATTAGGCATTTGGCTATGAATGAAAATAACATAAAATGGGCTCGAATGCAAATCCTAAGATGGGACTACCCACATTGGTATATGTGTACCACCAGGAGAACTTACCTCCTTTCTCCTAAAGAAGGGGAAATAATTAACTATGTAAACATTAAGCTTTTGGTTGAAAGAACAGGGCAGTAAGGAAGAGGGAAGAAGAAAGGAATTTCTGGTTGTTGTTCTACTCCAGTGATGCAAGCAAACTTACCTAAGACTATAGTCAAGTACTTCGACACAGTTTATAATGCATTCTTTAGCCTGGAAACTGTCCAGCGGCTCCCACTGATTTTCAAGATGTCTTTGAAATTGATTAGGATTTGAGCGGGAGCTGTGCATCACCTACCTGCTCCTGTGTCAGCTTGGCTACCAATTCCTTGACGTCAGCAGTGAATCCATCCTGAATGAAAACACACTGGCCTCTCACGGTCTGGTACTAGTTTAGTCCTGTGGCTGCTTGAGAGATTCTTGTGACAATGAGATAGAGTGTATATAAAACATCAGTGTAATGCCTGCCACATAGTAAATGTTCAATAAGTGCATAGATGTTACTAATTGTATGAAATGAAGTAATGGACCTATGATTTTATGGATGGCCAACTACTTGGGCTCTGGGAATCTGCAGAGATCTATCCACTAACCTAAAGAGATAGTTAAGAATCTACACACTAGCACCTGTAAAAAGAGACATTAGCTGATTCTACACTTTCAGCTGTTAGTATAAAATCACCACATTACTGCCGGCTCATCGTTGCTGAGGAAGCTAATTGTAGGAACTAATTTTATTGAGACAAACTTCATTGTGCAGAAATAAAATATTGAGCTGAGTTTATGAAGGCAGAAAGCAGGAGACTAGGTACCAAGGGATAAGGTAGATAACATTGAGCCCTGACACATTCATTTATCATCCTTCTGTCATTAAATGCTATCCGCACTTTGAACAAATACGTGTGTTTTGCACCTCTTTTCCCCCTTTCCCCTGCAAAAACTAAAACCATTGTTACACTACAGGACAGAAAATATGAGTTTGTAAAATGTAAGGTACTGAGAAAGCATCTCTGTAAATCAGCACACTATAGTGCACAAAACTGAAATATACACTGCCAATGTTTTTTTTTTCTCTACAGTAGCATTTTTTTTACCATTATGTGAATTTATTGCCTGCAAACTATGCCACAGTCTCAGAAACTGAACCCCCATATTTATCTGTAGACGAACATGGTGATAATCTCAACCCTGTCTTCAAAGATATATTATATGCAGCTTTCTACAAAAAGAAGGAAATGTATTACTTTTTTTATGCTAGTTAAGCTTGAATCTTCCTGGTCCATAAAATGTCAGTAGCTATGAATTGTACCAAAACCTGCTGCATGGTTTTGAGACGATTGTTCTGTACACTGGGGATTTGGCTTTGAAGACAACATTCTTTTTCTGCTTGGGTGCCCAACCTGCATTTTTCATAACTCCACAAATAAAAACTATACTATAGGCATGAAGAATGATATTATTGAGATAGGAACAGAAAGTAGACAATAATGATTTCAATCATATGAATAAGTATAGGTAGAAAATTTATTTTCCTGTCATAGTTGTATAACATTTAAAAATGCATTTTTTCCAAGGTCAAAATTCTTAATGCCTAATAAAAATAGGAGAAATTAAATGTATAATATTTTATCTCATTAGCTTGTAGTATCATCTTCACTTTGGGTCAAGAGCAGAATGACCAGGGGTT
>NW_012148853.1:243487-245112 GCF_000956105.1 Propithecus coquereli | reverse complement strand
CTCTCTCTCTCTCTTTCTCTCCATATGTGTGTGTGTGTGTGTGTGTGTGTGTGTATGTTTCTATACAATCAACTGAAATTGAATATGGTGTCTTGGAGTTTTAGACACACTGCCAAGGCAGTAACTAATGCCTAGTGTTGTTGGGACATACTGAAGATGATCACCAGCAAGAAGGCAAGGAATAGAATTGTTATGTGATGATGAACACACACACACACACACCTGCATGACTGAAACACAGAAATGTAGAAATAAACATTTGTTTGGAGGAGTGCTAGTATCTATGTCTTGGTCTTTAATGGATATTTTTTATTTCTTAATTATATCAGTAGAATTCATAATTTCAACGGTTTCCAATGCATAAAACCTGTCTTTAGGAGATTATGAAGCATTTGGTATAACATTTGCAATTTGGGGTTGTGACTTTTAGTTTATTGTGCTTCATTATTTCCACCCCCTTATCTGACTTTTCCAGACACTAGGGCTGAATTGTGCCTCTTCTGTCATTCAGAAAGTGTACTTAAATGTAGAATGATGGGTATTAATATATCGTGAAAGCATGTGTTAGTCATTCATCCGTGCATCTATGTATTAATTGCAATAGTGGGCTGAGCTAATGGGAAACAACAACAAAAAAATTAGAGAGCAAGAAAAAAGAGGCTAGAATATTTGCTTCTCAACCTCTCCCCTACCTGAGATAGTATCTTGGGTAACAACCATATTTCTTGCTCACAAAGAAGTATATGGGTAAAGGTATAGGTACCTCTTGTGCCATCTGTGAAAACACAAATTGACTGGTGTATTGCAATATTTTCCTCACTTACCTAAGCATAGTATAAAATAGTTAAACTTTTATATCAGCGACATGCGCTGATAACTAGTTCTTAACACCTGAAACTTGATACAATTCCCAGAAATACTCAGGAACAAACGCGGCAGGGATGTCCCACCGAAAAGAGCATTGTTACAAAACTGCCAAACTTTGTGAGGGCTCCAAAGCGTCTGCCAATTCCAGTGTCTCCATAATCCCTGATTATAGATGAGGATCAAGCACTAAGGACCAGCATTCAATACATGCATAATTATATCTTCGAGATGTAAGATATGAGCCAGTACTCTCCAGGAAGTACAACGGCAACTTCTTCATTGGGCATGATACACCCTGAGATTCGGAAGCAAAAAGTAAAGAGCTATAAGGTCATGGAAGTGGCTTACACATTTTTAGGAAGTTACATTCTTTTTCCATCCTAGCTCTGCAATATGGCCAGAGCCTTTGCCAATCACTTTGCCCTACCCATTGAGGACAAGCTCTTCAGAGAATAGCCAGAGCACTCTCATGGAGGAGAAAAGCAAGCAGTGATCTTAAGATGCTGTCAAAGGAATAAAGCTAGTAAGAAATAGCTCTCCCCTGAGATGTGCGGTAAGAAGTTCAAATAATATACTCAGTGACAGGGAATGAAAGGAATCAGTAATCAGTAACCACAACCAGATCCTACTTTCTGAACCTTCTCTTTCTTATAGACAAAAACGTGAAAGAAGTTTTTCTTTCTTTAAGCACAATCTCTTCAGTTAAATTTAGCTTTGATCTTTGGAGGACTGGTAATTCATTTTTAAACTTTTTCATT
>NW_012148853.1:229145-230494 GCF_000956105.1 Propithecus coquereli | reverse complement strand
ATTTTGGTTTTGTGTTTCAAATTAAGTGCTACCACTTACAAAAACTATAGTTAACAGCACCATTAAAAATGAGCATATGAGAAAAAAACTAGTAGACCGTATGGCCACATTGACACCTCTGAGAGCAGAGTAAAGAAAGAAAAGAAAGTCTAAACAACAATGAAATCAGTCCAAGTTGATACATTAACTCAGTTACAGAAGCCCCATCTGATGCTCCCAGGGCTATTTCTCAGTAACACATATGGAGAAAAAGTACTATTAATTGAACATCACTACATGCTAAACCAATGTACTAGGTGAATAATATTCAGTATCTTATTCATCCTTCCTAAAAAGTCTAGGAAGTAGTGGCATGAGGAATTAGGGGCTCAGTGTGTGTAAGTCATTGTCTGAAGCTCATCCGCAAGTGGTAGAGACCAAGTGTTCCTAGATTTCTTTGGTTTCCAACCTGCCTCTTCATTTTCTTAAATCCTCCTAGTTTCTATTTTTCAGGTTCCTTCTGATACATACGAAAGTCAAATCTGGCAGTGTTTAGAATCTCGGGATGGTAAACAAAGAGGAATAAAGACCTTTTACATACATCAGCAATAGGGTGGCTCTGGTTAGCTTAAAATGCTGAAAGTCAGTTCATTTAGTAATTCATTCACTGGCCATTTATATAAAAGTACTGTGTTTTAGTAATTTCCATTGAGAAGTGAAGATCTTAATAATGTACTTTAGAAGAGATACTATTGTTCAAGGAGAATCCCTTAGTAAGTTCTTATTATAGTCCCTATTTTAACAAAAACAACACCAATAGCTACCATTTATGAAGTCTCCATTTGCCCCCGCACTGTGCCAAAAACTCTACTTACCTTTCCCCATTTAACTTCTAGTCCAACCCCGAAAGGGAGGTAAAATTATCTGCATTTTACTATAACCAGGTTGCTTTTCTTAAGTTTATTCATTCATTTTACAAATATTTAAGAAACACATTTTATGTGCCAGGTATAGATAGTATAGAAGTGAATAAAATGTAAATAGATAGTATAGAATTATATGATTTTGAGTAACTTGGTGTCTCCTTCAGAGTGGTCAAGGAAAAAGTGACATTTAAGCTGAAATCTGAAGGACAAAAAAGAGAAAATCATTAAAGATAGAACTGAAGTGGACAGTAGACCATAATGGGAAAGGAGGAGAATGTTAAAGAAAGAAACTGAAAATATAAGTAGGGTGAGATCATACAGAGCTTTGTAAGCCTGGTGGAGGGATTTAAATATTTGACTTACGATGGGGAATCATTAGAAAGTTATAAGCAGGGGAATAAATGGCTTAATATTAAATTTTAAAAGAACACTCTGGATGCTGTG
>NW_012148853.1:227837-229095 GCF_000956105.1 Propithecus coquereli | reverse complement strand
TAGCTGGAACTAAAGGAGTGCCCCACTATGCCCAACTAATTTTTCTATTTCTTGTAGAGGCTGGGTCTTGCTATGTTGCTCAGGCTGATCTCAAACTCCTGGCTTCAATTGATTTTCCCATTAAGGCCTCCAAAAGTGCTAGGATTACAGGCATGAGCCATGGCACCCTTATTCTTAGAAATATTTTTATTAAGGAAATGAAAATGTCAACTGCAAATTGGAAAAACATTATAATACTTATATCTGTGTCCAGAATATATAATTGACACTTATAACTCCACAATAGGAAGTCAAACAGCCCAATTTAAAATATGCAAAATATTTGGATAGACACTTTCTACAAACAGTAGTACTAATGGCTAATATGCACATGAAAAGGTATTCAACATATTAGTCACCAGGGAAACAAGACTAGAACACAATGAGATAGAACTGTGCAATGGCTAAAATGATTACAGTTAAAAAGACTGACAATACCAAATGTTGGCATCTGTGGAACAACTGGAACACTTCGAAGACATTTGTATTTTTATTTATGAAATCATACATGCATGCTTGTAAATAATTTTCCTCCTTTGTATTTGTCCAAGAAAAATGAAAACGTTATGTCCACACGGAGACTTATACATAAATGTTTTTATCAGTTTTCTTCATAATTTTCAAAAACTGGGAACAACCCAAATGTTTATCAATAAATAAATGAATAAACACATTGTAGTATAACCACAATAGACTACTACTACTTGGTAATAAAAAGAAAGCAACACAGGCATACCTCATTTTAATGTACTTTGTTTTATTGCTCTTCACAGATACTGTGTTTTTCACAAATTGAAGGTTTGTGACAACCCTGCATTGAGCAGGTCTTGGCACCACTTTTCCAACAACATATGCTCACTCCATGTCACTGTGTCAGATGATTATTAGCATTTTTTCGCATTTTAGTATTTTTAAGTTGAGATATGTACAATTTTTAGACATAATCCTACTGCACACGATAGACTATAGTGTATAGTGTAAACATAACTTTTATATGCACTGGGGAACCAAAAAATTTCTGTGACTTGCTTTATTGTGACATTCACTTTATTGAGGTGCTCTGGAATTGAACCTGCAAATCCCCAAGGTATTCCTGTACTAATATGTGCAACAACATTGATAAATCTCAGAAACGTTCTTACTGAAAAGAAGCCATACAAAAAATCCAACGCCATTGAGGCATCCCAGAAACATTTTGGGTAAAAGAATCCATATGTGT
>NW_012148853.1:225096-225752 GCF_000956105.1 Propithecus coquereli | reverse complement strand
TTAACAAAACTCCAGACATCCCACTAAATTGGAAAAATGTTTCATGTAAGTAGAGGTTATTTGATTCTTAATTTTATTCTTTGCCTCTGGCCTAGGTGGCAGATTGTTGGACTCCCAGTCCAGATGTTTGCACAGTGTCCAAAATGCTGCATTTGTTTCCAGTCTCTTTATTTTCATTTAAAGCCAATAATCAGGGCAGAGCAGTACATTTCTATATGTGCAAAGGATGTTTATGACCAGAGGAACTTCATTTCTGTGGGCCCTAATACACGTGACTCTGGCTTGTGGAGATGCCTTGCAATTTCAGTAATGCATTGTGGCAGTTCTGGTGGCCGATTACTTAAGGGCTTTTGTAAAATGATGACCTCAACCATCTTTTGTCACCCTGAGACACATCACTTCAATCTGTTTTGATAACAGCTGATGTGGGTCAGATATAGCTGAAGGCCAAAGGGACTGTCATTAAGTGGAAATCTTCTATTCAGAAAATATTGCATGTGCATGTATACATATGTATGCATGCACAAGTATTCAACCTTTCCTTTGCTTATTGTTAGTTTATTAGAAACCATATATTTTAGTGACTACAAGACTAATTCTATGCATACTGTGGCTTGACCAGTTGGGCAGAAATATTTATGAGCATTTTTAAAATA
>NW_012148853.1:221498-222026 GCF_000956105.1 Propithecus coquereli | reverse complement strand
ACTTTCTCTTGGATCTCATTGAGCTCATTAGCAATTTATATTTTGATTATTTATCTGGCATTTCAAAACTATTCTTTTGGTTGGAGTCCCTTGCTAGTGAGCTAGTGTGATCCTTTGGGGGTTTCATGACACTCTGTTTTTTTGTTTGTTTTTAATATATAATGCCAGAGTTCTTGTGCTGATCCTGTCTCATCTGAAGAAACTGTCACTTCTTTTTTTGACTTTTCTTTTGTTTACATTAAACTTTTGTCTCTCTCTTAAGAGTTTGACTGTAACATATGTTAGATGTTAGGTAAGGACCCTTGGTTTTGCTTGTGAGTATTTGTACTTTCACATGGCCTTAGTAATAAATAGATTATTGGCCTTAGTAATAAATAGATTATTGGCCTTAGTAATAAATAGACTATTCCTTAGTAATAAATAGTGTTAGTGTGGAGGTTTTCTCAAATGCTCCTTATTTGTAGGCTGTATTGGTGATATATTATATTTGTGGGCAGGTTTCCTGCCTCCTGCTGAGACCTTCCAGAT
>NW_012148853.1:221031-221448 GCF_000956105.1 Propithecus coquereli | reverse complement strand
TTCACTTTGACTTTGTCCATTCTGATGACTATGTGCCTTGGGAATGTCCTATTTGCAATGAATCTTCCAGGAGTTTGATGACTTTCCTTTATGTTAATGTCTAAATCTCTAGCAAGACCAGGAAAATTTTCCTCCATTATTCCCTCATATACATTCTCCATGCTTTTTGCTTTTTCTTCTCCCTCCTCAAGTATACCTGTAATTCTTATATCAGGGCATTTTACATAATCCCACATTTCTTGAATCATCTTGTATTCTTTTTTTCCGTATTTCTCAGTGACTGGGTTAATTCAAAAGCCTTGTTTGCAAGCTCAGAAATTCTTTCTTCGGATTGGTCCAATCTGTTGTTAAAACTGTACACTTATTTTATAATTCACTAAATGAGTCATTGTTTTCCAGAAGTTCCATTTTTTAAAA
>NW_012148853.1:220494-220981 GCF_000956105.1 Propithecus coquereli | reverse complement strand
ATATTATATTTGTGGGCAGGTTTCCTGCCTCCTGCTGAGACCTTCCAGATGGAGGTCTCTGGAATCTTGTCCCTTTCCCTGGCCCTGTGTGCTCCTAACAGCAATAACAAAAGGAACCGTGAAAACTGTGCAAACACACAAAAATTTAAAAATAAGCCCATGAACTACTACTAAGCCACTGTACTACTTCCAGGGTGACAAAACAAGAACCTGTATCCAAAAGACAAAAAAGCATGATGCCAAATATATGTGAAATCTAAAAAAAGTTGAACTCATAGAAGCAGAAAGTAGAATGACGTTTTCCCAGGCGGTGGAGGGTGGGAGAAATGGAGAGATATTTATCAAAGGATAAAAACTTTCAATTATGCAGGATGAGTTAAGTTGAGGAGATCTAATGTATACCATGGTGGCTGCAGTAGTTAAGAGTACTGTATTGTACACTTGAAATATGCTATAAGAATAGATCTTCAATGTTTTCACCACACAC
>NW_012148853.1:218143-218716 GCF_000956105.1 Propithecus coquereli | reverse complement strand
GTACACGTGTGCTCATCAATTAGTTCTAATTTAATAGGAAGTACATGTCATGTTGTTTTTCCATTCTTTAGATACTTCACTTAGGATAATGGTGTCCAGTTCCATCCAAAGTGTAGTAAAAGGCCTTAATTCATCCTTCTTCATGGCTGAGTAGTATTCCATGGTATACATATACCACATTTTGTTAATCAACTCATGTATTGATGGGCACTTGTGTTGCTTCCACATCTTTGCAATTGTGAATTGTGCTACCATATACATTTGAGTGCAGGTGTCTTTTTGATAAAATGATTTCTTTTCCTTTAGGTAGATACCCAGTCATGGGATTGCTGGATTGAATGGTAGGCCTACTTTTAGTTCTTTAAGGAATCTCCATACTGTTCTCCATTGAGGTTGTACTAATTTGCAGTCCCACCAACAGTGTATAAGCATTCCTTTTTGTCTGTATGCACACCAGCATCTATTGTTTTTGGACTTCTTAATGAAAGCCATTCTAACAGGGATAAGGTATTATTAATAATAATTGTGGTTTTAATTTGCATTTCTCTGATTAGTGACAGTGAGCATTATTTT
>NW_012148853.1:217237-217714 GCF_000956105.1 Propithecus coquereli | reverse complement strand
CCCAGGGTATATCATTGTCTACTTTGTCAAAGATCAGTTGGCTGTATGTGGATGGTTTTATGTCTGGGTTCTCTGTTCTGTTCCATTGGTCTGTCCAATTATTAACAATTCTTTTAAAACTAATCTTTAAAATGGTTCATTACATAAACTTCATGGAGGGCCTTCTTTGCATGCATTTACACAAGTTATTATGTCAGTAAATAGAAGAAGTTTCCACTTTTTAAAAATGGATAAATTGAGAACCAGTTTTTTTTTCTTCTTTCAGTTTAGCAAGAACCGGGTTTGTTGAAGTTTAATAGCTTTTCTTTTTGTTTCATGCAAATGTCTAATACCTTGATGGGCTGCTTTTTATGGTCAAAGGTCTATTAGTATTATTGCACAGGTCATTCTCAAAATACAGCATCAATTTTACTCAAAATGTCCTAAACTAAAACAAACAGAATCATAAGAATCCATATTAGTGTGTTCTAAAATAAA
>NW_012148853.1:208705-215194 GCF_000956105.1 Propithecus coquereli | reverse complement strand
TTTTGGTGATACTTCTTTTTCTGCTGGAGTTTTCTTTTTCAGAGTTTTTCTGAAAATTTTTGTCTGAAAGTTTTTCTGACTTCCAAATAAATCAGTGCTACGTGAAGCGCTAAAGAGCATGAAATGGTATAATAAAGTACTAAATTATGCAGTACAAAACAAGAAGAAAGCAAACACCATAATAAGATGCTAATTGTGCCACACACTCTGATTGAGTGACACTGATTAGGGTGCAAACACATCAAGCCCTATTCACCCTGACACCCTATCATCCTCCAGTCCCCCCATCATCAAGCCATTAATGTGAATCAATACATTTTCAACAAGAAACCCCAGAAGTGCATCAAATTGGCCAAAGTTTTTAGGAATTCATAATTGGTAGGCACCTGGCTATCTATTGGGTTAAGAAATTGTTGTCTTTTGGCAATAAGCTTAAGTATGAAGAGTGTGATTATATAGCACATACTTGACAATGTCTCTTTGGATGTCTTTTCACATTCTGTTGTCACAAAACTTGATTCAACAGTAAACCCTGGCTACACTGCCAACTCTCTAAGGTCTACCACAAAGTATGTGGTTTAATACAATAGCAGAAAATAGTAAAATTTGTGTTGCCCCAGGTGCTGCCATGCCCACATAAATAAAACATACTTGAAAATACCTTTGTGAATGTGTCATGGAGAATATTGCATGTAATTTTCTTTTCCACAAAGCTCAACAGGCTCCAAGGGTTCTGTTGGCAGAGAAAAAACATGCTCTACTTTGGAGCAAAACTTACTCATCTTTATTTTTTATTCTTCTTAATTTTCCTGCTATTTCCATTATGGTACTCAATGGATTTAGGATCTTTATGTGGAATGTATGGTAAAGGGTCATGGCACATTTATATATGTATAGATACATAGATAGATAGATAGATAGATAGATAGATATAAATTCTTCCTTTTTACATAGAGAATGTAAATTAATGATAAAGACTTTGAGAGAGAATCTTTATTTAAGGGAACAGGCTGCTCTAGTGCCCTTAAGCATTTCAAAAGTATGTATTTATACACAAATGACTAGTATGCTAATTACTGCTTGTTATTATTTAGGTCATCAAACCTCCTTCCTTAGAGAACTTCTCTAGATAGTCTCTGGTTTTGTAGCCCATTTGTCCTAATGTATATTTTTAAATGAAATCAAAATTTTCCTTCTCAGGAGACACGATTTGCATCACTTGATGTAACCCAGACTGGCCTTCCTCATAGACAGTTTTATCATGCTCCAATGACATCCATGTGACTGAAGAAATGACGCTTGCTCATGCTTACTATAATAGTGCTTATGACATTTTCGATATCATAAACACATTGCTTTCTTTCATTTCTATGAGAAAAATATTACATCTTTAGTAAATACAGTGTATTCATCGATATAAATATATAACAATGAAACAATGTAAACTACGGCATGTCTTGTTTTTTATTTTTCATTTTTTCTTTTTTTATTTCAGCATATGATGGGAGTAAAAATGTTTAGGTTATGTATATTGCCCTTGCCCCACCTAGGTCAGAGCTTCAAGTGTGTCCATCCCCCAGATAGTGTGCACCGCACCCATTAGGTGTTTATATACCCATCATCTCCTCCCTGCCCCCATATTCCCAACACCTGATGAATGTTATTACTATATGTGGACTTAAGTGTTGATCAGTTAATACCAATTTGATGGTGAGTACAGGTGGTGCTTGTTTTTCCATTCTTGTGATACTTCACTTAGTAGAATGGGTTCCAGCTCTATCCAGGATAATACAAGAGGTGCTATATCACCATTGTTTTTTGTGGTCGAGTAGAACTTCATGTTACACATATACCACATTTTATTAATCCACTCATGTATTGATAGGCACTCAGGTTGTTTCCACATCTTTGCAATTGTGAATTGTGCTGCTACACACATTCTAGGGTAGATGTCTTTTTATAGAATGTCTTTTGTTCTTTTGGGTAGATGCCCAGTAATGGGATTGCTAGATCAAATGGTAGTTCTACTTGTATCTCTTTGAGGTATCTCCATATTACTTTCCACAGAGGTTGTACTAGTTTGCAGTCTCACCATCAGTGTATGAGTGTTCCTATCTCTCCGCATCCACACCAACATTTATTGTTTTGAAACTTTTTGATAAAGGCCATTCTCACTGGAGTTAAGTGGTATCTCACTGTGGTTTTGATTTGCATTTCCCTGATGATTAGAGATGTTGAACATTTTTTCATATCTTTATAAGCCATTAGTCTATCTTCTTTTGAAGTTTCTGTTCATGTCCTTTGCCGACTTTTTGATAGGGTTGTTTGGTTTTTTCTTGCTGATTTTCCTGAGTTCTAAATATATTCTAGTTATCAGCCCTTTATTGGATTTGTAACATGTGAATATTTTCTCCCATTGTGTAGGTTGTCTGTTTACTCTCATGATAGTTTCCTTGGCTATGCAGAAGCTTTTTAATTTGATCAGGTCCCATTTATTTATTTTTGTTGTTGCTGTGATTGCCTTTAGGGTCTTCTTCATAAATTCTTTGCCTAGGCCAATGTCTATAAGAGTTTTTCCAACATTTTCTTCTAAAATTCCTATAGTTTCACACCTTAGGTTTAAGTCTGTTATCCATCATGAGTTGATTTTTGTGAGAGGTGAAAGGTGCGGATCCTGTTTCAGTCTTCTACATGTGGCTATCCAGTTTTCCCAGGACCATTTACTGAATAAGGTTTCTTTCCCCAGTGTATGTTTTTGTCTGCTTTGTCAAAGATTAGATGGTTATATGAGAATGGTTTTATATCTGGGTTCTCAGTTCTGTTCCATTCGTCTATGTCTCTGTTCTTGTGCCAGTACCATGCTCTTTTAGTTACTATAGCCTTGTAGTATAGCTTGAAGTCTGGTAAATTGATGTCTCCCAATTTGTTCTTTTTGCTTAAGATATAGCATGTCTTGAATACAATATTGCCATGTCAAAATGGTGGAGTAAAAAATAAGCTCACTCCTTGATAACTCTGTCCTCATTACTAGGGAAACAATCAAACAAATAGAAAGCCCCTTAACCCATTATTTATGTTATGATGTGTTTTGAAGAAATCTGCTTTACTGAAATTAATCAGCTTTTAACTATAAACTGAGTATTCATTCTGTGTTTTTCTTGGAAAAATGATTATCAATATCATTCTTTTTATTGAAGGATCATCTTTTAAACAGCAATGGTATAGTGGAATTGTAGTAGCTCTTTATAATAGAATCTAATGATACTTCATTATTATATAATATTTTTCCATTTTTCAGAAGCATTTTGTATCAATTTAATTTATTGTAAATCAGTATTGTGTCAAGAAATAAGTTTGTTTCAGCCCTATACTGGTGTACTTCAATTCACCAAATAGAGAAAAACCATATAATACATATTATTTCCCTTGTTTCCTTGGCTAACAGAAACCTCAGAGTTAATCCTGTGCTTAATTGCTGAAATTATCCTTATTTGACATACAAAGAAATTTTTCTATAAATCGTTTATTCTTGTTTTCACTGTCCAGTTAAGTAAGCCTTTTATAATTAAAGCAAATACTTTTGAGACCAATAGTAGAATAAATAATAACCAAATCCAGTTAATCATGGCCCGTCAGTTAAAATGGGAAAAAAGTACTAAAGTCTTCCTCATAGATAAGAAAACTGGTTAAACAATAGGCTTTCTTCATTGTCTGAATCTGATTTTCTCCTGAAAACATGTTGGGTAGTTTATTATTTAATATAGTAAAAACAATAATAATAATAATATTAATATATTCCCCATTCATACAAAAACACCAACAAAATTTTTTCAATCTTATTAAAACATTTTCAAAACCTGTATAACAAGCCACTAATGATTTTTACACAATACAAAGCCTTTAAAACACCAGTTACCTAATTATCTATTACTTAAACTCATTTATGGACATTTTTTTTTGTACAGTTTGCAATAATACTATTTAATATTAGTTATAGATTGTACTTCACCACTGTAAGAAGTGTGTCCTATAATGTAAATAAACAATGTGGAAATCACTTAGGTAAGATATTCAGTTATCTTACTTAGGTAAGATATTCAGTTATCTTCATGATTGAGCCATCCCATTACCTGAGAGCCACAGGGAGATGGAGGAGCTGTTGGCATGGGCCATGGTTTAGGGCCTCATACATGAGTACCTGACAAACTTATAAAACAAAGATACTTTTGAGCCTTGCTGGAAAGATTCTGTAATCACTTCTTCCAAGGAAGAATGAAAACTTACTGCAACTTCAATTAAGCTACATATGCAGGTGATGTATAACAGAATTAGCAACACCTATTCATCTATTAACATATCTGACAACAATTTGTTGAAAATAATTCAACTGTTTGGAATGCCATCCTTGAGCTTTAATGGAAGGATCCTATTTATAAAGAATATTATTGGAGATAAATTCCACTCTTGATCCTTTTAGGATAAGGCCTGAAAGATTTCTGGTTTTGTAAAAGTTCCATCATCTATACAACTGTGAAGAAACAGACCAAAGTAGAATTCCCTAAATCCTGGATTTTTAAAGAGGGAATGAAAACTTCTTTCATGGAGTGTAGGATAGCTAAAAATTAAATCATGCACTCTTGGAGACCACAGGTGGGGCAGCCAAAGACTCTATCTCTGGAAAAGGATAAGGACTGAAGTGGCTTATATCCATGTGACACATCCGGCCACTGGGCTAATCATCACTACTGAATTGGTGAGCAGACCTGAGCTGTCCTCACTACCACCTAGTCTCTCTGCTGTGTTCCCTCATGTGGCAGGCTCCTGGCCACCTTCTATTTTCTATTGAGTCTAGAAATCACCCTTTAAAATAAATCAGATTATTATTTTGCTGAGGTTTTTTTTATTATTATTTTTTGACATGGTGAATTAGGTCTGTCTTTACCCAAGCAAATATTAATACACTCTGTTATTGATGTACAAGTCCATCTGAGTTCTTCACTTTCCCCAAGTGTAATACTTTGTAGCCAGGATATTTTAGATAGTTCTCAGAGGGAAAGTATGAATGAATGGGTGTGAGCACTATATAAGAACTTTGCTTGCATTTCTGTTGTTGTTTGTTTTTGTGGATGTGTACTACTTATTTAGGCTTCCTTTATGGGAGTTCCCTTTGGAATCTGGGAACTTCCTTTACAGGAGTTCCCAGAAGAGGTGTGAAGTTATCGGTCATGGTAGATGTCTATAAACTACCTACCTATTCATTCATAACTGAAAGACTATTGAAAATACAAAATAGTTTTATAATTATCAAGCCCCAACAAACTAACTTTTAGAACCTATGCTTCTATGACTGAATTATCTCATTATTCTGGCAAAATTCCTCCTGCTATGTGGTTTCAAACTCAGAGCTTCATGATAAATCACCCCACTACATCCCATATCAGTGAAAATATATGACCAAAAGAACTTTGTACTTCTAAAATGCTGTTATTAGTGTTGCTTTTGATACATAGCTTTGTTTAAGATGCAAGTGATTTATGGTCTTTACCAACGCTTGGTCTGACTTTTTCAGAGACACCACATGTCCATTCAGGAGTGTCACTTTCATGTTGGCACTAGGGTCACTATGCTATAACCTTTGAGTGTCTGTTCAGCTCTACTAATGGCTCTTTCTTGACTCCTGCACTTTCTGATTTTATTCCTAGTTACCAAATTTTATTCCAGGAAGTGCAGCTGACTTTGGGAACTTGAAAACTGTTGTATTACAAGGTTCATAATTCATACTTTTCAATCTTTCTCCCTATTAAGTTGTCCTTACCAAAGCTAGTGGGTGTTTTGTCCCTTGTTACATGGGACATTACATTTGTCCCATTTGTCCCTAGTCACAGATTTGACACCTCCAGGGGTTGCTATTCACACCCACTTCAAAGAATATTCCCCATCTTATGTCAACCTCTCTACTGTACATTCAACCCCTTAAAGAACATCTTTGTATTTTTCTAATATTTTTGTACATCAAAGGTTTGCTATCAGTTACTATTCATTATTATAAAGAATATACAGATATCTTTGTATC
The DNA here is from genome assembly GCF_000956105.1 of Propithecus coquereli. Taxonomy (NCBI): domain Eukaryota; kingdom Metazoa; phylum Chordata; class Mammalia; order Primates; family Indriidae; genus Propithecus; species Propithecus coquereli. The sequence continues at coordinate 209,121 of NW_012148853.1, read as the reverse complement.
ATACTAGTGTAGATGGTCATATCTGTCACTTTAAAGATATAAAAGTGGTATTTGTGGCCATGGGCATAAGTGACCTGTACTGGAGCCTGGCTGGTTTAACAGGTGCTTAGGTAGGACAGACATGCTCAGTCTCCTACTTCTCAATTGTTTCTGTCCTGAAAAGGAAATAACTTAAGTGTTTTGTTTGGAAGTTATAATTAATGAGTGGTTGAGACTATATTATAGACTGTGTACGTATACATACAAACACACACACACAGTAGGCTATACTATAGACTGTATATGTGTGTGTGTGTATATATATATATGGTAATAAATATATTTTCTGTGTTTATCAGGAAAATGCTACAGTTTTATACCAAATGCATTGATATCATGTATTCCTGATAAAAAAAAATTAAATGATCTTATAACCT
>NW_012148853.1:199701-207435 GCF_000956105.1 Propithecus coquereli | reverse complement strand
TAGGAAAGTAATTTGTTTAGAAAAGCTATCCAGACAAACACCCACAGTATGGAGATGGAATGTGTGAAAGGTGGGCACTGGATGGAAAAGACTAAGCTCAACACACACTACAAGAAAACTGATAATCTGTATTTACGCCTCAAAATTGATACCTCTGTTTAACATTGGATGGCATCCACTTAACTTCCCATGGTTATTTGACATTTTTCTACATGGTGGAAAGAGGCTTTTCCTCACCTGTTTTAAGTGATAAATATGAAGCCTGAGGCCAAGAGGACTGTTGGTCAATAACAGTGGAGTAGCTGATTTCCCAGATCCAATATTGACCACAAATGCTTATGAATATCCATTCTGATCATGATAGGGTTAAGCAGATTTTTGAGTAATGACTCTGTGAATTTACTCACAGAATTACTTAATAGGGCCTCTTCAAATGAAACCATACATTTTAAAGAAAATAACTGGTTCAGATGTCATTTCAAATTTATAAAGCACATCTCCAGTGCCATTTCACACATGAAAAATCAGTAATAGAATAGTTTTGGGGATTATTATTTCATACAGATTTTAACTTGGAATCTTTTTCTTGGACAGCTTTTGAAAATAGGATATAAAACTATCTTTCTGGAATAGTTGAGATGGAGCTCTGATGGACTAATCCCTATTTCTTCCACACTATTCACTCTATATTGTGATCTCTCTTCCAAAGCCATTTAGGAAACTCATTAACTTAAGCCTTGGCTGCCGTAATTACACAATTGTGAAATAGTGCAACTTATATACACTGTTCTTCTATACTTTGTAAATAAGGCCTCTTTATCAAACAAGTGAGAATATGTAGCCATACTTTAAAATATCAATTCCAGAAGAAGGAAAGGTTAAAAATAAATGAAAAATACAAGTAGGCAACCCCTTTGTATGGATTCACTGTAAAATGTATTTGCAAACAATTTGACTTAGTGGAAGATTAAAGCAAGAAAGAAGCTCTGAACCAAATGTGAAGATGTGACGGCAAGGAAACATGATGGATGATAATTTTGACAAAATAAATTCTATTCTACATACTTTAGCAAACCATGTTAAATATGAGCTGGCTAATTATAAATAGCTCATTACTTAAAAAGGAGCACAGAAAAAAATGTGCTCCTATCTGAAGAACTCCTTAAATGTCTTTCCAATATGTATTTCTTTTAAATAATCTGTAGTTTAGACTATGAAATTGATCTTTCTTTTTTATACACATTCAAACAAACACCATTTCACTTCTTACTATAGATATAATCATTGTAATATTATAACATGGGTACTTTTGTGCTTTCCAGGTTGAAATATCCAGCATGTTGATTTTATTACCTTTTTTTTTTTTTTAACAGTGAAAGTATGGAGTTAATTGTTAACAGTGGCCATGCTAATTACATTTAAATAGGATATCTATGCTGATTTATATTCTCCTAAAATTTAAGCTGCTTCCTAGAAACTTGACAGCTATGGTAGCAGCTAGTTAGCTTTTTCATTTTGCTAAAAAACCATGTAGTATTCTTTGAGATTAAATATATTTCAATTTTGGGAATTTAAGTTGCAGCATCTGAAATGGTGTAATACCAGCTTTGGAATCAGAGAGAATTGGGTTTAAATCCTGGCCTCATTACTTCCTGGGCATATGATCTTAAGCAAGTTAATTTTTATTTTTGATTAAAAGATATACATTATTTTGGTGGCTTGGCTTAACAGAAAGTTTTAAATATGTAGGGACATCTTATGGAACCCAATAGCAATAGTCAGATCTCTTATGAGGAAATGAAAAGACACTAGAAATTTAGAAATTCAGGCAACTACTGTGGTACATCTATTTCATTCTTCTCTCTGCAGACCAATTTGTTCTGTTTTATAAAACATATGGAAGGCAGGAGAGTATCACCCAAAGTGAATGAAAAAGGTGATTAACACATCATTTTGACCTGGAAGAAACATCAAAAGGTATCTACTATGCATAACCAGAGTGTCCTCCTTTGCTAAATGGGGATAATAATATCCACTCCTTAAGGCTACTGGGAGGATTAGTAATGATATATATGAAGCATTTCTGAGCCGGCACACATTAGGTGCTTAATGAATAATAGCTTTACTATCATTCTTATTTTTGGTGAGGAAATATAAGAACATCTAATCGTTGCACAATTTAGCCTCAGAATTAACTGAATTCTTGATTTGTTGAGGAAATACATAGTCTAATAGGAGAATAGAGATCACACCTAAAGCAGGGAATGCAGTTAGTATTTGTTAATGATTATGGATACCCATCCCCCTAAGGGAGCCAAATTCCACACAAGATGACAGACATAGTAACATAAGTGGAGATACAATTCTCCCTGTAATAGAATGAGGTCCCACTGGTTCACATGGTATGTTACCAGTGGCACAGGGCCGATAGGCTGGATCAAGGACAATGAGAGAGGGCTGTAGTAGGTATCTGCTTTGTTTTTGTTTTCATTTTGAAATCCAGCATTCATTCAGTTGTCTAGAAAGAGTACCCTTTGGAGAAGCAACACATATTTTTCTATCTTGTTTTCCATGTGCATGTGGAGATGTGTTTCCCCCATACTCCTACCCCAAGGGTGGGTCTGTGACACAGGCCTAACTAAAAAACTAAAAAGAACACCCATACTCACAGAAAATGGTTCCAGAATAGACATGTGATCCAGCTGGAACCAGCACAGTTCAATAAGGCTATGTAGGGACTAGGCTGACAGAGGTGTCATATTTCAGCTGCATTTCAACCTGAGAAAATATAACTCTAAACTTCTTGGCCACCATTTTGCTACCACAGAAAGCCTGAAAACACACCGAGTACAGAAGACAAAGAGCCAAAAACTGGGATGACTTGAATCCTGAGGACATTATTTGAGTTCCTGTATCAGTCCTGGGGTTTGAAGCCAGCCCTTCTCCCAGACTTTCCAGTTACATGTTTTGTTTATTTAAGTTATTTAGATTGCCTTTTCTGACAGTTACATCCAAATGCTTTCTTATAATCTAAGGGGGTTCTCCAACCCTGGTTCCTTCTTTTATGTGTCATAGTAAACACATATTAACTCTTCCATGCCTTGGTTTTCTTTTTTGTAAAAGAAAATAAACAATATCTACTTTATAGAGTTTATAAAGATTAAATGGAATAATACATGTAACAGCATGAATTTGTTCCACAGCCCTATAGTAAAAAAATATCACATTACTCAATTTCGCTAAACTAAATTGAGTTTACCCCATTTACTAAAGGGAAAAGATCCCAATATCTGTCACAAATGGGGGACCTTTTCTATCTTTAGCATCGCATATAATGTTCAAAAATAACTTAGAAGGAGCTTCTCATTTCTGTTCATTATGGTTGCCACCAGGATGTTCATTGTGAAACCCTTATGATCTGTTAAAGGCAAGGTGTCTCTACAGCCTCTAAGCCAAGTGTGGGTGCTGACACCTTTTGCTACAGTTTCCAAGACAATAGTATTGGATTTTGAAACCTCCAGTCATCAAGTGAGCTCTACAGGACAGAAAATCTTGCTGCCTCCACGGAAATTTCTCCAAGGACTCTGCTGCTATGGAATCTTTTTTCACATTATTTTCCTGAGTCCCTGCTACCCTCAGGCATCTCCCTCATCTTTTAACCTAGCAGTTCCCCTTCCCCCAAAGATGTGGAGACATCTTCCTTCTCAAAAAATACCCATCTAATTGTTCTCCCACACAAGAACCTATATAGAGTTGCATAAAAGGTGCCTAACACTTGTGTTTGGGGTTTAGAAATGCAAAAGTCATTAATATTCTCTGAGACCAGAAGGCCAGAACTTTCTTGAAGACAGGAGGGCAGAGATGCCTTTTCAGTTCTGTGGAGTCTCATACATTCTGGGTGCCCTGATATCAGGGTTGTGGTATATCAGGGTTGTGGTGAAGGACTTCATGTCTTATATCTCTAGGGAGCCCCGTTTTCCTCTTCTCTTATTCTATGTCAATGGCACCTCCTGGTTCATAGGTCTGCAGGATGTGTGAATGATGTGTCTGGGTATTTTGCAAATCTGCAATCTCTGGTTGGGGAGAAAACATTGAAAAACTTCACGGTGAAATAGCACTTTATTTTCTAATCATTTTTCAGCTAATGAGTTTTTCTTTCCTTTGAACCACCTTAACTTTTCCATGTAGGCAGGACTTTGGGAAACAGGGAATACCATGCTAGAAACAGGAGAGTGGGCTTCCCTACTGAACTGTGTCCCCACTTTATTTTGGACAAATAACTTGCTAGCCCCTGGTGTGTTTGAATCCTTGTCTGATTTTCATCTCTTATGTGTATCTGGAGATAAGCAAAGAACTGGAAGCTAGGTATGATTTGCTGTGTGGTCTCAGAACAGTTATTTGCCCTTTTTAGACCTCCCGGGTCTGTGGGTGCATGGCCAACCCAGTACCAACTACTGCAATACCTCATCCAGCTCAGTGTCCACAGGACACTGTCAACATTTTCAAAAATGTGAAACGGCCACTGTTTCCATGAAAATGTTCTTATTGCTTACAACATTCTGAGCTGGAATTTGGTACAGTGGAGTGGGATGGCAGAAATGTGGCCCTATCCACGTTTATGTGCGGTGAAGCCAGTTCCCACTACAGTGTCTGGGTGAGTGACTTGAGTGCTTTCGGTTTTCATGTTGAGACTCCCTGTCCTGGACTCTCAATAGCAAGTGCTCCTTCCCCTCTCAGTTCTGCTATGACCTTTCCTCTGTCCATTGGACTCCTCCTGTCATGGGGAAGAGGAGTAAAGGATTCTGCTTTACCACACCCACTGCAACCTAAGCCCAGGGTGTCCTACAGTCAGGTAGCCAAGGTCACTCTATACCATTTGCGCACCTCTACCACTCACAAAAACCTCTCTGGGGCTGAGAGAGGAAAGGAAAGTCTGTAACCCTGAATGGAACCATTGACCAGAGATGATTTTCTCTGGGGCTAGGACTGCAAAGAGGAGCCTCAGCCACCTTCCTGCCCACTCCCCTACTTACATATCACAGAGCTGGAAGTTTGCTTTTCCTTGCTACTCTAGACAAATGTGAGAGTAGAGGAAGAGATCCTACAGACCTACTACAGAATTTTAGTTACTCTGAGCTAAGAAGTGGGTATCAGGGCAGGACTCCTGAGCCTTCATTGGAAGGGGAAGGAGCCCTTGAGGGCAGGTGGCAGTTGATCCCCCCAACAGACTCAGGGTCACTGTTTTTTCCCCCACAGTGGCCCAGCCATCTTCTAACTTCCAATTCCCAAATGTGTGAAAAAAGAAACTCTTTGTCTCTTACCTTTCTGGAAACTGAGCAGGGGATTTCTAGCGATATGAAAATTTGGTAATCCCATCTCTTTACAACTGTATAAAGTGCAAGGTAGTAAAAGAGCAAGTTAAAGTTATATTCAACTAGGCCCCACGTTGGGGTCTCTATTGTTTGTTTGTAACTTTGAAAATCCCCTGCATGGCTTATGGTATTTTGTATGGTTTTCTTAAGATATTATTATGAAAAAAATAACTTCTAAATAGAGCATCTGAGCAGGACCAATGAGCCTAAGATGGGGTGGGTGAGCATTGCCAGAGTCAACCTCCCTCCAGGGCCCAGGTCACCTTTGAGAACCCCAAACTGTCCATCTGTAAAAGCTGAAGTTTACTCCTTCCTTCCTCTTAATTCAGATTTCTAGGATTTTCTAATACTGTATTCCAAACACAGGGCAGACAGAGCAGCACTTGGCTATTAGAAGGACAAATATATTTGGGAAGAGTAAATAGAAATGGAAAATATTGAGAAATGTCAGAATGTTATTCATTTATATACCATTTATATACCATGTATATAAATTCATAATAATGCAAATACTAAACATTGATTAAAATTATGATATAATTATTTTAAAAAGATGGTTGCATGAAAATGGGGTGGTTCTGAAAGCCAAGTTCTCATTATTTATAGTGAGATGTCAAATTCAATGCCTAAAATTAATAAACTGCAAACACTGATAACGACACATGTAAAAATATGGAAAACAATAATGAATAAAATAAAAGTGTAAAATGACTGTCTCTGAGAGGCAGGGCATGTGGTAGAAGAATGTGGGGATATGAGTCTGCTCTTTTTAAATAAGACTTATATAACTTGTTTGATTCCTAAAATAATATGTATGTCTTACCCTAAAAAAAATTAAAATTAATCTTTAAATTGCAAGAAACTCCCACAAGTGTGTTTCACGTGAGTTGTCTTTTAAAATTTATAAGTAAGCCTGATTCTAAATCCATTTTAAAAAGTGGAGTTTATGACATTTCCATTTCTGTAGTTTAACAAACCAAATAATCCCAAATACAAAAGAAAAATAAAATAAATAATACAAATGGAAAAGCCCACACAGAAGCCAGGGCTGACCAAGAGGTATGCCCAACCCAGAAATTTCAAGCTTCACTGGTTATCAGTGCAACTGTGGAATAAGATTTGAACTTGATGGGTGGGAGAGCTGAAAGTGAGACTATATCCCCATACACATTAAGTCAGGTACTCAAAAATGAGAATCTTCAACAGAAAGGGAGAATACCTACCAATAGCAAAAATAAGAACAGTCCATCCTTGTTGGAACTTGGTGAGAAAAACTTAGTATTCTTAATACAGATGCTCCTCAATTTATGACGGAGTTACATTCTGATAAACCCATCATGAGTTGAAAATATCTTAACTCAAAATGCACTTAATATACCTAATCTACTGAACACCATAGCTTAGCACAGCCTACCTTAAACATCCTCAAAACACTTACATTAGCCTGTAGTTGGGCAAAATTCTCTAACATAAAGCCTAATTTATAATAAAGTGTTGAATATCTCATGTAATTTACTTAATACCTTACTGAAGTATGGCTTCTACTGAATGTGTGTCGCTTTCATACCACTGTGAGGTCAAAATATTGTACGCTGAATAAGGGACTATAATAAACTTCCCTAATATTAATCATTGGAATCCATAGCCTTCTTCTCATGCAGTCTTGGAATTTGAATTATATCATACCCTCAGGTTAGGGAGCCCCAATCCAAGAAACAGCACTAAAATGTTTCCAGGTTGTTCATGTTCCTTAGATAGAGGATTGTCAGATTTAGCAAATAGAACACAGGATGCCCAGTTAAATTAGAATTATATCTAATTGCCTATGCATATCTAATTGCCTATGCATATATGCATTGAGATTTTTTAAAATGTTGTATGAGATCTACTCATTCTAAAAACACTATTGTTATTTATCTGAAACAAATTATAAGTATCTAAATTATATACCTCTTTCCTTAATTATATTTTTCTGATTATTTAGCTCTTCTTAACAGTTCCATGTTTTGCAAAATTTGCTTTAAAATTTCTTGCAGTCACATTCTATATTCCACTTACATTGTAACATAGCTGTACAGTGGTCACATCCACCTTAATTATATTTTTCTGATTATTTAGCTCTTCTTAACAGTTCCATGTTTTGCAAAATTTGGTTTAAAATTTCTTGCAGTCACATTCTATATTCCACTTACATTGTAACATAGCTGTACAGTGGTCACATCCACCTTATTTAATTATTTAATTAATTCATTCATTCATAAAGCATTCATTAATGAGAAAATATGCTTATTAACATTTGAGTCAGTATACTGAATTTACATTGGCACTAAGTTAGCAACTCTGAGGGTTGTTCTTCAAATTT
>NW_012148853.1:186761-187519 GCF_000956105.1 Propithecus coquereli | reverse complement strand
AGAGATGGAGCTGGGATTTGAATTCAGGTACTTTGACTCCTTGTTCAGAGCTATTTCAGACCTTTCTCAGGCAATGTTCTGAGAATTCATGTTACCATCTCCTACAATCTCAATATATGCCCTTGTAGGAATATAGCTAATACCTTTGGAATATTCATCTGAATTTTTAAAAATATGGAAAAAAATTGGGTCCTTTTCATAATAATCTCCTGAAAATATATTTTTTTCATACAGTTCTCCCATGCACTATCAGCTTTGACTTCATTGGTTCAATAACTACGTATTAAAACCACAAGCAGCAGCTATTGTTGAAGACAAAACAACATCAGTGCCATAGTCAATATTAGATCTCAACTTGCAAGAAGCAGCAGCTCTCTTACAAGATGTAGTGTCACACTCCAAACAGTAAATGCATGGAAGCAAAAGGCTGAAATGTAAGTGGTTTCTAATGCTTTGAGTAGGTCACCAATTCCATTCATTATGAACACTCTATACCTTTTCTCAGATCCAGAGGTGTCACTGGAATTCAATTACTGCACAAGTTAAATTTAGCATATAATTTTTGAGAATAGGTGCTTTAGAAGTGCACCTATAATGAGTCTTAGCAGTTTCTCAATTTCTCTCTCATAGACACACACACACATACACACACACACAAACAAGCACACATTCATGACCATAGATTAGGCTTACAAGTCTGAGGTGAAAGTTACATTACATTCTTTCTATGATTTTTATATAAAGATCATATTTTCATT
>NW_012148853.1:184950-186711 GCF_000956105.1 Propithecus coquereli | reverse complement strand
CTTCTGTGATTTAAACATTGATTTACAAATAAATGCATCCTGATAAAATAAATCTCACTATCTTTAATGTACCTTATCTTAAATTCATTCTTTCTATTATTCATTTATGTGATGGCAACCGCGGGTTGTTTTGATGCAGTACTGTGACTGCGGAAACAATAAACTCCTCAACCTCTAACCCATGCTGGAGTTCTAAGCTTAACCTATTATATTCACTTTTCAAAAATAGGCTATGTCTGCATTTAAACCAACTGTGGACTTATACATATTTTTCTTAAAATAACATGTTGACCTTCAGGGAGGACCAGTAAGTCACAGTTAAGGTTATACTGAGCAATGTTAATTAGCATTCACCAAGAAACCCAGGGAAGACAAAGACTGATCTTTGTACTTAGAGCGAAGTACTTGGTTTTAACAGAATTTATAACTATAATGTCCGATAACAGAAGGACATTCTTCTAATTTAAGTTAAAATTTGTTCTTTTGCAGGAGAAACATGCATTTGTTTAAAAGCAAGGAAATTGTTTTTCCTAGTCACAAATCCTGCCATGTTATAAATTAGGCCTCGTAAGAAAAGTCTTATTTCTGATCAACAATTTTGTACAGTACAGAATAAACAGAAACAAAGAAGTTTCTATAATACTATTAAGTAATTTAAAGCTACCGTGTGATACTCATACTCTGAAATTAAAGAATCACATACAGGTGAAGATTAATTAGAGAAATTTAATTTAGTTCCTAAACCTGGCTGGAGAATGAATGAAAGCTGCTGAAACACTCAGTCAAGCAGACCCCGGATTTGCTACCACTCTTCCTCCCCTCCCCACCCCACCTCCGTGCACCAGCCTGGAGGCATTTGAGAATTAGTCTTTATGCTTTTGACACTCTTCCCCCTTGGATGTGGCTCAAAACTCTTAGCCTGGCAGCAAGGCCCTCCCCAGTCATGTGTATATTACTTTTATAAGCCCCGTCTCACATCATTATCTTCCGTTAAGGTCCCATTCCAGCTGCATCAAAGTTCCACCGCATTCTGAATGTCATCTGCCCTAAAGTACCTTCCTGCCCCTTTGCCTACTCTTTCTACTGCCAGGAATTCCTTTTCCTCCATCCCCAGAAGAAAGCCTTTGTTTCTTCCATAGACTGTCACCTCTGTGTGAAGCTTTAATCAGCTTCTCCATTCAGAATTAGTTGCCATTTTCATTGTGTTTCCATAGCAGCTGAGTGAAAATTTGTTCACAATTTTGCCTTCCCAATTAGACTGAATTTTTCAAGAAAAGAAACTTTGTTAATCACTGTCTCCATATTGTGTTATGATTCTTGGCATTTATTGATTCCAATTCACTTTGAAGGAATGAATGAATATTGCAACTATTTTACCTTGATTTGCAATGTTGCCACTTATCTGAATGCATGAAAATATTCTGCAGCAATTCATAAATATTAGAAAAAGTCTTGGGACTCAACTTCTTATCTTGACTGTGCTATATTGGGTGATCTTGAAATATTATTTAAAAAGCTTTGTGCCTCATGCTTCTTATTTATCAAATAGTAATGTCTATTGTGGAGTATTGTTGTGAAGATTTAAACAACAATGTATGTGAAAGTGCTTATAAAACCCTAAAATCTATGTAAATGTGTGATTGTTATTATTAATTATCACATGTATTATTCTCAAGTTGGATCCTTAATTTCAAGTCTGATATTTAAGTAATATCTGTATTCAGTTATTCTGTAATATTCACCTAATGGCAAAGCTTTCGT
>NW_012148853.1:182236-184900 GCF_000956105.1 Propithecus coquereli | reverse complement strand
AAACAACTACAAAAATTTTTATTTTTATCAGATACACCAAAAGGAGTACTTTTTTTTTTCTTTATTAACTCCAACTTTAATAAAAGTGTCTTTGAAAAATCTTGCTATTGTTTGCGAAGTCTTATCTGGAATGGTTTTCCTTGCAGTTGCCTTATAAGCAAGACTTTTTCATGAGAAAAATATTGCAGAATCAAAGGGAAAATTATTTTTTTCTGCATTTTGTAACTTTCATCTGTGACTACACAATAAAAAGACACGTAGATCTTTGATAATCTCTGAAATAGTTAATGGACCTATTGCTTTTTAAATTTTTGCAGTGAATTTAATTTTGACACTCAAAAATGTGCTTGCAATTTTGAAATCAGAAAATGTTTAGCTATAGAATATGCTCTTGTATCTTTCCATCATTTTTGGTATTGACTGGACAATTTTGCCCTGCATAAACAACTTCAAAAGCATCTTTCCTAATTTGGTGATTGTCCACTGTTCAAAAAATCCATCATAGAATCTATGTTTGCATTTAGGCAAGGTTTTTGTTGCATGCACATACACACAAATAAAAATAGATAATGTTAACCACTAAAAGAATTGAAGAGATTGAATATGATAATCTCATTTCAGAGTGTCAGTGTGTCTGTCACTCACAAGTCCAATTCAAAACTAACCATAAACAGCATTGAGCCATTAAAAGTGTTGCAAACTTTCGAACTAATAATAATTAAATTTGATAGCTGATGCACACTTCCCATTGACTGCAAAGGAGAGCTGTGTTTGTAAGGCACAATCTCCTTTAATGAAGCCAGGACTAATTTTATATAAAATTTTTAGAAGCCTGATGTTCCAGAGTTGGTGGACTCTTGGAAGCAGGAGTATTTAGGAACTGATGGACATTAGCTGTGTTAGTGTAGTCACTGGAGTAAAGCTTCTCTTGATGGCTGACTTTCAGAAGCATGGTCACTGGAGTGAGGACCTTGCTGATGAGCTGTTGTGTGGAAGCATGTGGCTGTCACTGATAGGGTGACTTTCAGAAGGTTGAGACTTTCACTGATTTGCTAACTTTCAGGAGCATGGTTACTGGAGTGATGCTATTGTTGAAGGTCTGATTTTCAGAAGCATGGCCACTGGAGTGAAGCTGTCCTGATTGGCTGAGTTTCACAGCATGTGAACTGATCAGAAGTTATCTTTTGACTTGGGACTTTGGCCAAACAACAGTCTTTTTCTTTCTTGACTATGAAAAATAAGTACTTTTAATTATTACTCTTCCTTTTTGGTCTTCCCTCAGTCAAACTACAGGAGACACCGTAAGGAATTGTCTAGATCTTCACTTGTGGAGATATGATTTTCAGGTAGGGTTGTCAGTTAAGGCATTTGAGCACCTCAAAAGATAGCCATTTTAAAAATGATTTATTGAGAAAAGAATAGAAATTAAGTCCTGACAAGTTTAGTACAGGACACAGAACAAAATCATTAAATGCAGAACATGTCCTATAAATATAAGATATCTGGCAACTCTAATAATAGGGCCAATATGAAGATAATGTTCATGTGTTTATCATTGTTGTAATTGATAGATTATAAATAAAAATTGGAATAAAATAGTGAAAAGTAGCACAGTGATGATATCACACTTAGAATGAGTGCTTCTTAAAAGAAAAATATTTAAATACACAAGGATTATAAAAGCTAATTTTCAGAAGTAACATTAAATAAATATTTGCTTAATATTCAGAAGGAAAATTAGTATTCACTTGAAGTTTCAGGAAACCTTTAAGTATATCTCAGTTAACAGAATAGATGAATTGTGTATGTGCAAATGTGGGTTTACATTATAATTAGCATCTATTCACAGGAATTCATTTTTAAACATATAATGCATTTATATGAGAATTGATATCACTAAATATCACTAATAATTGACATATATTAGGCTGATCATAGATAAATTTTCCCTAGAGACCCATCTGTATGTTGCTTTAAATATATATATATATATGATTTCATTTACTATGTTATTACGTGAATCTTGAGTTTAAACCTTTGGATTTTCCTTGTTTACATAGTGGGTAATTTTTTCCTTACATACCTAGAGAAAGCTGAAAACAGTGCAGTTAGTCATTGCGTACCTACAGATATTCAGTTTTCTCTGAAAATATCTTTACAGGTGGATTTGACTCCCATAATGAAGTTCAGTGGTGAGAGATGCAGTTGGTCAGTGTACACACACATAAACATGCACACACACACACAGAGGCACACAAATGCATATATTATTCTCTCATTGAAAGAAGCTTCTAATAATATATGTGTTGGATGGATGAATTCCACCTAACAAATTGGAAAAATGACTAAAATTAATTACAAGATCTTACCAGAAAATGTCAAATGCTTAAGTTTCCTCCTTCTTACCCTCCTACCGGTTACATGGCACCACCTTCAATACCACTTTCTTCCTATTTTTAGGAACAGAGGAGCTATGTTGTTGCCATTTCTCTGTCCTATCCAGCCACTGCATTGATTTATTTATCTGTTTAAAGTGTCTAAGGGGCAGCAGGAATCTATTTTGTTTAAGGGGGAAAAATGTTTATTTAATTTTTTTTTTTATTTCAGCAAATTATGGGTGTACATATGTTTAGGTTACGTGTGTTGCCCTTGGTTTCCCCCCCG
>NW_012148853.1:179512-181170 GCF_000956105.1 Propithecus coquereli | reverse complement strand
AAAAATGCTCAACATCTCTAATCATTAGAGAAATGCAAATCAAAACCACAATGAGGTATCACCTAACCCCAGTGAGATTGGCCTCTATCAAAAATGTTTATTTTTAAAAAGGTTGAAATGTTACTCCAGGAAAATTCTTACCCACTGCTGCTGGGTGAAAAAATACCAGTATTTGGAGTGTCAAAGTGAGTCATGGCTCAGTTTGTTTCTTGAAATCCCAAATTGTTTTCCCTTCTTGCTTCCAGAGCTTGGTGAATGTTGATCAACAAAATATAATAAAGATATTGTTTCTCTATTATCTGACAAAGGACGTTTGAATGCCCAAGTGCTAGGCATTTTTGACCTTAAACATACTGTGCATTGTGGATTTAGCAGTGGTTTTAGCAGACAGTGTAACCACACAACATTCTATTTCTTCAATTCATGTGTCACTTTTTTTCCCATATTAGCAGCGATTTTTATGCCAAAAACAGTAAGTGGTCAAGAGCTAAAATAGATTAACCGGCATGATCCTTCTATAGAGATCTCTGATTTGTAGTATATCTATTCAGTGGAAGGGAGGGGATATGGGGAACGGCTAGTGGTGTCAGGGAATTGCATACATTTTAAAAAATGTATGCAGTTGCTGAAATTGGTAACTTAAGGCTTTGCTGACATTGTGTTGAGGCCTAGTTTCATGTCATTTTGTTTATTTGTTATTTGGAGAACAATTGTTCAGACAGTAGCTGTTCCTTATAGCTGATAGCACTATAATGACATACAGAAGTTTTGGATTCAACCCTTGACTATCCTAACATATTTGAAGAATTGAATTCTGTATTGGTGTGTGATGTTCTGCCTAGCCCAAAACCTTTCTCCCCAGTTACGAGGAACATAAAAGCATAGAAACAAGGTTTGATGAATGATTCTATTCCTTGTGGTTCCAAGACAGACATACATTCTGTCCTGCTTCTTTTGCTATGGCAATTAGGCCATGGATTTTCACGTGTACATCCATCTTATAGAAGTTTCAATCAGCTCTATAAACCCCAAGTGAATCTCAGTAGTGCTGACAGCTTGCCCAGCTTCACAGAAGTGACTTTTGGGTGATGCATGATCACGTTTGTAATGTGCTCCAGTCCTTCCCTCTCTGGCTAGAAGACTGAGTGATTCATGACAGGAGTATGCATAGTGTTTCTCGATTGCTGTTCTCCTGCCATGCCATTCTCCTTTCCTCCCCTAAACAAATTCATCATTAACTCCAAGAAACACATATTAGGGATTCCAGTACCGTTCTGTTAAATCTAAACATTGAATTAACTCTAAAAGATAGTCTATGGTGAGGAGCTAAATCTGCTAAAGTTATTGACATACATTGCCTCTCACTTTGACAGCTTATGTGTTTTGTGATTATTTGATTCATTAAAATATATTAATCCAGTGGTGTGGGCAAAATAATATAATATTTTATGCAAAATTACTCAATTATTAAAAATCTTCAGACTCTTGCCAAACTTTACTTCCCATGTTCCCTCCCTCATTGCTCAAACATGACTTTATATGTTATTTGCTGTTTATTTTCACAAATCTTTTCACAGATTCACATTTTGGTATAGTGGCCAGCTAGTACCAAAGTGTTGCTTTGTCAGTGACGAATGGCCAATATGGTTTCATTAATA
>NW_012148853.1:167292-168562 GCF_000956105.1 Propithecus coquereli | reverse complement strand
CTCTTAGTCTGAGCCTTTTCCTAAAGCACAAGCAATAGGTATGATCACCACAATAGGTTATATCAACCTACCTGCAGCTGGACAAATTTGAAATTTTATGCCAACATGATTAGTTGCTTTGGCATTAAAATGGCATCATTATAACATAATCTTACTTTCAAAGATGTCCCAAATCATGAACTCCAAAGGGCAGTGTTACATTGAATCTCTAGTGTTTCTTGAGTAAAGGTAATACGTTTAACTTGCAGAGGTTATTGGAATTCAGTTGCTACAATAAGTACTCAGGAATGAGTCTAATTTATGTGGAGCAGGCCTCTGGAGCCTGTTGTACTAAAGTCAGTATCAGAGAGCCCTCCACAAAAAAGGATGAATCACAAAATGTTATATTTTGCTATTCAAGAACACTAGTAGAAAAATGTCTCCATCTTTCCTTAAAGGCTTCAATTTCAAATTTGTCTTGCTGCAGGTAGGTTGATATAATCAGCTAAGTGTGCCTTGTCCTAGAGCACAACCTGTTGCTTGTGCTCTAGGACAAGGTGCAGACCATGAACAGCAGCCTTATTGCTATGTTTTACAGATCAGTTAGTACTAAGCTTTAAAAAATAATGTCAAATATTGGATGTTCTCCGGTGGTATAACCATGGCTTTGATGACATTTGATTATGGTAGAGTAACTTTGTACATGCCAGTTGTGTCTATGTAGAATAAAGGGGACAGGACATCTTTATACCTCAACATGTTATCTCTACATTTAACCCATTATAAATGAATTCCTTTTGATAAAATAAGTATTGTAAAATAAGTACAAGGTAGTGGTAACTCATTTGTGCTTAATATAATATAAAATGACTTAATTAGATGCTTTCCTTGTAGAATTTAGGAGCTATAAAGAGGGGAAGAGAGAACACTGAGTATCATAAATCACGAGAGAGAAAAAAGTCCTGGAGGAATGACAGGGCTGAAGGAGGAACTTACATGCCGAGAACAGTTTATCCAGGTGACAGCATGATGCAGAGTTAGTCTGTCGTATATATTTCTCACGTAATTTTCTTTCTTTTTAAATATCAGAATATTTCAGAATATTACAGTGGTACGGATATTTTGGTTACACAAATTGCTTTTGTACCCATATTAGTCAAAGTTGTAAGTATGCACATCCCTCAGATAGTATACATTGTACCTGTTAGGTGTAATTTTCAATTCACACGTGAGGACCACTATGATTATAGCAATCCTATATGCTGAACCTTCACACCAGGCACTGTCTTAT
>NW_012148853.1:157337-163707 GCF_000956105.1 Propithecus coquereli | reverse complement strand
AAAATATGAAATGTAGTCTACTCCTTTCAGGATGTATGAGATTTCAGAATGTAAATTTGAAAGAGTGGACAGGAGGCCAGAGCATTTGGACTTGGAGGGAATAACATGTATCAGAACTTGCAGACAGATTCATATAATAGGATTTGGGGGCAGGTGTATAGCAGTGCTGTGCAGTAGAACTCTCTGCAATGATATGTAATCAGCGTTGCCCAATACAGTAGCTACTAGTCGCAGTGGCTAATGCAGTAGAGGAACTGAATTTTTAATTTTATCTAATTTAAATTTAAATTGGCACATATGGATAGTGGCAACTGTATTAGACAGTGCAGGTTTATTGGTGGAAACATAAAGCATATGTTAGAAAAGGAGAGAAGAAAACTACACAGGAGCCATAATGTTTAGATTAAAGAATTTGGACTTATATTTTATGTGATAGCAGTCATAGAAGCAGGAGGAAAATAAATGTTTTAAGGCAGAGTAGTAATGCAAATACAACAGTGCTTTTAGTAGATTCCTCTGCTTGTGGTATGAATGGCAAATTGGAGGAGGGTGGGCAGATACGAACTTGGTTAGGAGTTGGTAATTGCAATCTAGGATAGAGGTAGAGGATCAGTACCTGTAAGCCTGGTACGGTGTCTCAAGTAAAATGGATCATTTATTTTAAGTAAGCTTAAGGACTTTATCTAGAACTATCTCCTCCCTGATTCATCTGTTTTACAGATCTAGATTTTCCTGTAATTTTATGTGTGTAATGAATCTTGGGAGACTACCTGTAATGATTACTTTTTGAAAGTGCAGAATACTTCAATAATAAAATTATATTTTCTCTATATGCACAGTACTATTGTCTCGTATCATATTAAATCAACAAAAGATAATTATTTTATTGTTTTATTTTCCCCGCAATTCTTCTTTATTGTTTCTGTGTTGATTACCATGTGATAAGTGTCTAAAATGGGGTTTGGAACAGTCTTGGTCTCTCATGAAACAGCTAGTTGTCACGGTAATTGATTTAAACATTTATATGCAGACGTTGGTCTGCTCATCAGTGACTCTATGTATGTGTAGCATGTGTTTCACTACATTCATAAAAATTGGGCCTTTGTTAATATGCTTGGCTGGTTGTTATGCTCAGGTAGGAGGGGTCTCGCCATCTAGAAAACCCATTGGCAGAGATACCACAAATTGGATGGGGAACAACTCAGGAGGTGGTTTGCTTGGCTCAGTATCAGGGATTCTGGGCACTGAATGTCAGATCAGCAGCCTAGAATGTTAGCCAAAATGTCTGATTGAGCATCATAGTCTCCACAAAAATATCATTTAGATGATATTTCATGAGAACTAATGCCAGGGAATCTGAGCAATCTTAAGAGTTCCAACAGAGACAGTGCTCATCAATTAAGAAAAACACAAGGATAAGGAATTGCCAACATGTACATTTTTTGTCTTTCAAGCCTTTGTTCTTTTGCATATTTGTATTTGCATAGGACTGCAGAAAACAAAGGCAGTTAATTTCAGATTGCATGTGTTTCTATTTTTGTAATGCAAGCAAATTGGACTGCATTTTTCTTTGCCAAAATTTATCTTTAGAGAGAATTATTCTTTATTGTCCAGAATAGCTTTTGGACTTAGGTATAAATAGAAAGCTTTATGATTTCTGGTCACCAAGTATGGAAACCTTCAGATTCTAGATTTACTGTTCCAATTGAGAATGATTTAAGCACCCTGTTTTAAATTACTGATACTCCCATAGAGTAAATAGTATAGAAAAGTAAACAGTGATAGATCTGGGCTCTTCCCTTTATTAGTTATGGCATCTTGATCAAAATATTTAAACTCACTGAAACTTAGTTCCCTGATCTGTAAAATGAAGATAAGAAATTTGTAACTCTATGTAAAATACAGTAAAAGCTAGTTTCCTTCTGTCCTGCCTTAAGCTCTTAACATGTCAGATCTCTCAGAAAGATGGGAGGGTGGAATGAAAAACCACCTATACAACATCAGAAAGAAGCTCACCTTATCATAAACATGCATTCCTTTGCAACTTTAACATTGTAAACCCTTATAACCTCATTGATAACTCTTTTAGCATGACACTAAAAAGCTTTGTTGAAATTTATCTTTCCATACCCCTGTGAAAGAAAGATACATTTTCCTGGTGAAATTTGATTAATGGGAACCAATTTTCTTCTTTTTTGAAAGTAAATGCATATGGCTCATTTTCTCCTGAAGAATATTGAATTCTTGGAGAACATTCATTTTGACTTTATATATGGAATTTAGAGTTGGTTAGCTGGGAGGGTTTTGAAACTTTGAAGGTCAGGAAAGCTTTAGCAGACAGAGAATAGTTCACCAAAAGAGGAAATAGGAACAATGCCTTCTAATCTCTAATAATTACTGTTCACTACCTGTATTTCTTCTGAAAAGAAGACTTTCTAACATCTGAAAAACTGTAAAGCTACACCAATAAGAAGCTTGACTCGATTCATTGTTAGAGCATTTTAGGTAACTGTTTAACACACCATTTCATGTGTACCCTTCTTGTATTTCCCCTTAAATCTGTACAGACTGCCCACTTTATGGGGTCATTTGCTAATGTACCAGAAAAGTTCAAAGTAGCTATTGCAGATACTTCAAGAAAAAAGGAGGAAGGTGTCTTAACTAGATTTCAGTTAAAAAAAAAAAAAGTAAATTCAGTGAGTGCAAATAGAAAAGTAGACAGCTGGAGGTCTCATTAAATGCATATTAGCTTGTAGTAGCACACTGTAAATCTGTCTGCAGCACTTCATTCTCACTGTGTAAAGGTGTGTCTACAGGAATAAGCCTAGTCCTTCAGCCTCCTCCTCTATTTTCTTTTCACCCCTAGTAGCACGTATTAAATAGATATACATATAGAGAGAGAAAGAATATATATATAATATATATATATCAATTTATTCATTGGTTACTGATATATAGCATGTAATTGTTATTATTATTTTTTTGTAGACCAATTGTAGAAACATGGACAAATATCCTTAGGTGAATTAATAAAGTGATTACCAGAGACTGCTTCACACTTTATTTTGTTTGCTACTGTAAATGTTTATTCCACAGATTCCCTGTGATACTCAAGTCCATCCATATCTGCTAGTGGCCAGAGCTCTTTCTTTGAAAATGAATCTGAATAGCATTGAGTGTTTTTTGTTTTTTTTTTAAAATGGTAACTCTACCTAACTCTTAGACTAAGCTGATGTCTTCAGAGTTTGTACTCATTTGTACAGGTTGGTTGGGAAATAAGGACAGCAGAAGAGTCCACATGATAAGAGAAAATTGTTTAGTAGGAGTTAGGAAAACATGAATGTACTTACAGATATCATATCATGTACTATTCTTTCCTTTTTTCCTCACTTGTCACTTTAATTTTAACCAAAAAACTTTCCATTTCTTTTGAAACAACAGTACTGTGGACTCTTTGAGGAAGGGTTGGGACTTCTCATTTTCCTCCTAGTTGTGTACTTTTTCAAAGAACTGTTGCATTTAGAAAGAAGAATACCAAACACAGTATGGCGTGATGACTCAACTTTTATTTATTTTCTCTATTATCACACTCAAAAAATACCTGTTAGGCTTTATATTAGTAAGGGTTCTTTAGAGAAAGAGAATGAATGGGATGGGTGTACATGCATAGAAAATGATTTATTTTAGGATTAGCTCATGCAATTATGAAGCCTGGCATGTCTAAAATCTGCAGTGTGGAATGGAAGGCTGGAGACCCAGGAAAGAGCTGATGCTGCAGTTCAAGTGTGAAGGCTGTTAACCTAGAGTATTTCTCTTGCTCAGGGGACATCAGCCTTCTGTCTCATTCAGTCCTTCAACTGATTATAAGAGGCCCGCCCACATTATGGAGAGCAATCTACTTTACCCAAAACCCACTGATTTAAATGTAAATTTCACCCAAAAGCACTCTCACAGAAAAATCCTGAATAATACTTGACCAAGTATGTGGGCAACGTGGCTCAGCTATACTGACACATAGCATTAATCATCATAGGACCCAAAAGATGAGAAAAGGGAGAAAAAGTAAAAATAACTTAATCAACAGTGAGCATTGTTTTCTTCCAACTGTATCCAGATAATCTTTTTTTTTTCTTTTTTTTGTAAATATGTCTGGTCAATTTAGGAACTACAGGCGAGAAAACCAAAGGCAACTTTGCATAAGATGTGGCATGTGGCTAAACAAGCTTTTCCTAGTTCTCCTAGCTATTCCTCTACTCAACGTACAGGTGTTGGAGAATAGAGAGGATGATTTTATACTGATTTTAAACTGGTGAAAATAAGTTCCTGGATTATTTGCAGTTTCTCCCAGATTCCAGCCTTAGAGTCAATTGAGGTACACTAACCTTTTCTTGAAATGAAAAACATCCTGGAGATATAAACATTTCCCCAAACAACTTAAAAATGCTTTCAAACAGAAAAGGACAATCTTGTACAAAGCAAAAACAATTTGACAGAAAAATGGAGAAAAAGGCACAAGACTGACGTAAAAATGTTGTAACTTATAAAAGAAAGAAATTTTGGTTTTCTTTCTCACATAACTTACATGGATTGAAATGAGAGAATAAAAGCTATTACACAGTATATGGTCAAGAAAATAGATTCCATTATCACATAGTCATATACCAAAGCCATTAGAGCCATTAGTACCCATTTACTTATAGGGTCCTGGAACCTGAGATTGGTAGAAGATGCTACAAGCTATAAGACTTGCAGACAACAAAAACCATGCGCAATGACCTGTTATACTTGGAATTCTATAATACATGTGGGGCCAACGGAGATTAGACAAAAGAAAATGCATGGTTCTTACCTGAAAAAAACAGTCTTCTTGGTAAAATGGGACATTTTACCGATGGAATATTCTCAGGCTATAATTCAAAGACACTTCAGAGTATAGATCTAAGCAGTCTTCAAATGAAGAGAAAAAGGGTGGGGACTCTGAGCCATAGTTGTGAATTAAAAATTGAAAAAACCAAAAAGTTCCTTTATAGAGAATGTTAGTAAACTTCCAGACCAAATACTTACAATTCTTCCTATAAAGTGCTGAGAGTGTCTGAGTGTTTACTTGATAGTTTTCAGAATTTATTTCATTGCAACTTGAATATATATGAATGCTAAGGAAGTAAACAACCTAGTCAATGTTATCAATTCTTATATTTAACAGCAGCAGTCCTGAATTTTCTTTCAAAAAATAAGAAACCAATGCATTATTTTCTTAAGAGACTTGGCAAATATATTACTTGCATGCTTCTTTAAATCTCTTTACTCTGGGGATACTATTTTCTATTTAAATCTTAATCAAATGGGTTTTATTTGATTTTGTGAATTCTGCATTGGAGAATACCACTTTTAGTGATGCAATAAGCCAGCAAGAGTAATTAAAAACACAGGAGCCCATAAGGAAAAAGAATAAAGGAGAGATCACAACTGAAACATTTTCGAAGCTGAAAAGTAGAAAATTAAGATACAACTTTATTATTTATTTTTTCTCTGCTAAAATGATAGTCCAGAAAGTATAAATCTGTTATGTTTTTCTGTTGTTAACCTGTCATACTCCCTCATAAAATTCAAGATTTGTCCCATCAGGTACTTCTGGCCAGAGTGATAACACTATGGCTAAAAACTTAAAAATGGTTTAAAGTCTTTTTTGAACAGTTAGACTTCTGTATTGCTTCCCCTGTACTTCAAAGTCAGGCCACTACCCCTCATCCCCCGCTGGTAGAAGAGAAGAACTTTATTCCCCAGAGAGGTCTCCTTACAGAGTTTCTCTGACCTAAAGGACACCAGGACACAGGGTGGGAATACCAAACTGAAAGGAAGAATAAGCATACTAAATGTTGAAACACCTCATCCTGCCTGACCCTCTCCTTTCATTGAGATCCCTGACAGAACCCTGGACAGGAGAATGTAAGAAGCTTCTCCAGGGAATCTGCCCTACCCAAGAAAAACAACATAAGGAAAATGACAGCAGGAATTCCTCAACTAGAACCAAATCAACTAGATTATGTAAAGATTGGGACCAATAGATCCGCTCTTAAATATTAGCATAGGCACGTGGATTATCAGATATTTGAAGAAAGCATCACATATCAAAGAGACCAAAACAAGTAGAATGAATAACTTATAGAAAAAAAAAAAGACTATACAAAAAGAAAACTTCAAGCCATGTCTGATCAATATCCTTAAAGATAAAAGAAAAGGTTTTGCGTCCCTAAAACAAGAGCACAGAATTTTTTTTTTTTTTTCAATATTGGAAACTAAAATAGTGTAAGTGAAAAAATACAATGAAAGTTTCAGGAAATAAAGTTGAGAAACTATTCCAGAGTGAAAA
>NW_012148853.1:118586-156647 GCF_000956105.1 Propithecus coquereli | reverse complement strand
AGAAAGAAAGAAAGAAAGAAGAAAGAAAAGGAAGGTTATAGAAATGATACATGCCTGCTCTGTACCTTATTCACCTAGTAATTACCTGGGGAAAACATTTTGTTTCATACATAAATTAACTGGTAAACAACTCCAGACACGGGAAACAAGCAGTGTGATATTGATATAGAACAAATAGGAGCGTGTTTAGTATCTGGGGAACATAATACTTAGCTATCTTTTTCTAGCACTTCACTTGCAATTACCTGATGGAGTCGGTTAGCTCCACCAAGTTTTCCCCATCAATTTTTCCTGCAGTTTTGAAATAATTGATGGGGATTAGAAGGTAAGACTTTAAATGCAACTTAGGGTGAAGGTAAAAGTCTTTGAGAGTTCAAACACAGAGATTTGCCCTCATTATCATTCTGCTTACCTGACTGAACTGATCTACTGGGGCTCAGGAAATGATACCCCAGAGTATGGTACTTTGGCATACTGAATACTTAGAACTGAAGGACATTGGAAGGGCCTCAGAAACAGTCTCTTTCTAACCTGTTCCTGCCCTCCTTTCTCCTTCTCTCCTTTCTGCCCCAAGACAGGCCATAGAAACTAGAATTCCAGAACTCCTCTCTCAAAAGCCAGCCATAAAACACAGAAATATTACTCTAACCTTCTCCTGCTTTTCTGTGTAGGAGCTGGCTAGAAAGAAATTCTCTGACCTACGTTGTCTAATAGTAGATCATAAGACCCTCACATCAGAATGGATCCTGCCCTGTATTCAGGAGTAAGAAACACTACACAGAGAGAGGTCAAGAAGAATCTGAACAGACAAACCTTAACGGATTAGATCATTCCCTTTTTGTCCAATCACATTTTTACATTGCTGTCCATTCTTCATCAAATCTAAGCATGAAAATACAGCATTCCCTGAGTCTTTTGAGTCTTCATTTCTTAAGGTTCCCATGTCACATAAAACTTTGATTAAATAAATCTGTTATGTTTTTCTGTTGTTAACCTGTCTTTTGTTATAGGAGTGTCACCTGTGACCCTTATGATGTGTGAGGGAAGGTTTCATACCTTCTACCCAACACTGCCAAAGCCTGTCTAAATGAAAATTAATGGATCTGCGGCCTTTTTCCTTTTCACACTTCCCTTAATTGATCAACACGTTTTACTCTTGGTTAAGAGTACCGCTGGTTCAACTTTTTTATATTCCACATATAAGTGAGATCATGCAGTTGCGGTGTTTGTCTTTCTGTGCCTAGAAGAGCATAATGTTTTCCAGGTTCATCCATCCTGTTACAAATGGCAGGATTTCCTCCCTGCCCTCCTGTTCTTTCTTCATTGTCTTCCTTTTAGGCTGAAGTGTATTCCGTGTGTGTGTGTGTGTGTGTGTGTGTGTGTGTGACGGTTAGGTTGTTTCCGTATCTTGGCTATTGTGAATAATCCTGCAATGAATGTGGGAATGCCAATCAATATCTCTTCAACCTACTGATTTCATTTCCTTTGGATATATACCCAGAAGATGGATTGCTGAATCATATAGTATACCTATTTTGGGGGATGGGGGAAGAGGGAATGGGGAGATGTTGGTCAAAGGGTGCAAAGTTTTAGTTAGAGAGGATGAGTAAGTTCTGGAGATCTATTGCACAGCATGGTGACTATAGTTAATAGGAGTGTATTGCATACTTGAAAATTTCTAAGAGAGTAGATCTTAAATGTTCTTAGCACAAAGATAAGTATGTGAGGTAATGGTGATGTTAATTAGCCTGATTTAATCATTTCACAATATACGTGTGTGTGTATATATAAAACTATCTCAAAACATCATGTTGTACCTCACAATTATATACAATTTTATTATATTTTTCAATTAAGACCTTAATAAAGCTGAAAAAAATAAGAGCACCTCTGGTTCAGTTTGATGGATTAAAATTTCAACTTTCACCATTTCTTTGTGCTTAACCTTGAGCAAGTTATATAGACCTCAGTGTCTCAGTTTTCTTACTTGTTAAATAGGAGTGATGGCAGTTATAATATTTATCATACAAGTTTCTTATGAGAATAAAATTAGTTAATACGTGAAAAGTACTTAGAGTAGTAGTGACATATAAGTCTCGAACTAGTATTTCCTATGGAAAACTTTGTGGTGTAGTATTGTGTGGATACTTTTTGTAATCAGACAGAAATAATTTGAATTTGCTCCCCCACCCCTTCTACATTATAACATTAGGGAAGTTACTTATCTTCAATAAATCTCAGTGAACTAATCTATAAAATGTAAAGGCTTTTATGAAGACTCAATATACAGTCAATATACCTAGCACACAGTAGGGAAGTCTTTGGCACATTGCCAAGTATGTCTCTTCCTCATTCTATCAAAATGCAAAGCATGTAAGGAGGACTAAAACTGTTTTTTGTTTGTTTGTTTGTTTCCTTTTTATTTTTCCCTTCACCTTCACTGCCCACTCTGCCCTTCCTACATGGAGTAAGTAGATGTGTAGTTCTTTGATATGGTTAAAACCAGCCAGCCCCTATTTTTTACTCTTAATTGTTTATCTTTTTATTGTACCCTCCCATATGTTACACTACCCCTATCCCAAGCCTAGAATGATTTCCAGATTTATTTTTGCAGATCCATTGCTTTTACTTCATTTCACAAGTTGCAAATTGGTAACCCTCTCTAGAAGATATATTTTATTGGACTAGTTCAATTTTTTTTTTATTTGAATGGAATGTCTTTAGGTAAAGGTAAGAAATCTACAACACACTACAATAACCATTACTCCACATAACTGGAACGTCTTCTCTTAATTACAGCTAACATAAATGAATCACGACCTTGTCTGCCTCCCCTTAATTTAATTAAAATATTTATTAGCCCCCTTATACAATCTGATATAAGGCAGAAAAAGTGAATTTGGGGGTAAGATAGAAGTGATCTTAATCTTTGCAGCTAATAACTTTTAGCAAGACTCCCTTGCTCATCTGTAAAGTTCAGAAAATCATTCTCATATGCAAATAATAGTTCTTTTAGGATTGTTTTAACAATGACCATAAAAGAACATATATAACATAATTAACATAGTGCCTGGTCCAAAATAAATAATCTATGTATATTAACTTCTCTGAATCTGTTTTCTAATGTGGCAAGTAAAAGGATTGAGATTAAATGACCAACTAAATCCTCCCAGCTCAAAATCAAGAGAGCCATGGAATTCCCAATTTTATAGTTTGGGTATTCTCTAATTGTTGTGATCTCTTATTATAAAAATAGAACATAGTATGGTATAATATATAATGTAATATCATCTCATAATATAATGACCCCTTGTTCTTATACATTTTTATATTCAATATACTCCTGTATACTGTCTTGTGACACTTTTAATACCATACTGTTAGTGCATTTTGCTATTCCTTTCCTTGCTCTAACAGCTTCTGATTTTTTAAGAGAGGAGAAGGAAAGAGAAAGATACTAACATGGGTAGGAGTATCCTCTACAGGCTCCCTGCCAGGTCCTTTGCAAATGCAGTTAACTCTTGTTAATCAAAAGACTCATTGATCCAGCAGAAGTGCATGAGTGTAGGAGTGGGTGATCAACTACAGAAAGGGTTCTGCATGAGCATAAGAGTGGTGATCAGTTACAGAGAGGGTTTGATGTACCTGGTATATCAGTCATTGCAGTTTACAGAGACCAGTACAAAGATACTGTTAACCCAGCACCAGGTGTGTGGAAGTAAGTCAAGAGAACTGCATTAGATCTAAGATTTCCAGATACAGCCATGTTTAATGTATGAAGTGTCTGGATTAACACAGTAGACAACTGTATTCCATAAAAATGAAGTCTTCAAAATCATGTCATTGCAGTATCACCAAGACCAATTATTAAAATCTCTTTTGTTAGTTTCATAATTGTTTGTTTTGATGATTTAATGAAAGAATCGAGATCTTATTTAACTTAAGCATATCACCAGGTACCTTCTAACTCCTTCCTCTCACATTCTAATACATACACAATGAGTTTGAAATTAGTGAAGCAGCACTGATTTTCACATCATTAATTAAAAGCAAGAAAATATATTTTATTTAAAATGAACACTGTATTCTTCCAAGCATTTTTAATGTTTTGTGTGCACAGTGTTATATAAAAAGCACATAGATACATGCTAAATATGGAAAAGTAAGAAGATTTTATGCATTCATATATCTACTTTTTTGTTAATACATTTTTTGGTCACTGTTTCTGGGTTTAAACTAAAATTCCATAAAAATTCTGAGGCATTCCACATATAAGTGTTGCTCAGTCCCAAGTGGCCTCAGTTAACTAAATTATTCAGTGCTCTACATAAATGTGTCAAATTTATTCACAAGGCATAAATGAAGAGATCTAGTGTTTGATAATCCAGAACTGTCTCTCTAATAATAAATAAAATCTTTTAAAGACATTAAAAGAAGGGTAACTAGTAGCACTTAAAATTTTCTCTTGTTTCCAAAGAGGAACTAGTCTACATTAAAGATATAAAAGAATTTGTGTATAAGCTAAGTAAAAAATAAAATTAAATAGATATTTATTGCACTGATGAAGTTGTAAGTGGCAAATTCAGAAGCTTGTGAAATCTGGAGACATTTGGGTAACTTTGAAATCTCATAGTCCCCTTTTGTCTATATATGCAATTGTTATTTCTCAGTGTATTGAATACATCATTTGGGCCATTATTTGTGTTTTAGAAATGTTTGCTCCTCTTCTCCTGAAGGTAATCTACCCCAGTACATTTGGCAAAGGACACAATCTCTCACATTTGTCCCTGAAATCTGCTCTCTATGTGTACTTTTTTCTTAACTATTATTTTCTGTGCCCTATTTTGGTGTTCTTCTGCTCCTGTCTGCCCATTCTCAGGCAATGTATTCTTCTTTTGGACCTCAAATCACAGGACTGTTTTATGAAGCAGGGTTTACTGAAGTTTTAAGGATGTTTTTCTACAAGTGTGATTCCCGCACCATCTTACTTACCTCAACATTGCTGAGAAACAAAAATGTGATTCCCAGCCCAGGTGTGGTGGCTCACACCTGTAATCCTACCATTTTGGGAGGCTGAGGTGGGAGGATCACTGCTTAAGGCCAGGAGTTCGAGACCAGCCTGGGCAACATACCAGGGCATCATCTCTACGAAATTTTTTAAGATTAATTAACTAATTAAAAATGTGAATCTCTGAACTCATCACTGCTCATGAATCAAAATCTATGGGGATCACAGCTAATAATCTACATTTTCAACAATTGCCTTAAATAAGTCTTAATCACACTAAAAACAACTCTTTTGAATAAATTAGTGGTGATGGGGGAAAGGATGAGCTATATAAATCGTCATAAAAAACTTAAATTTGATTCTTGGACATCATCATCTTGATATTTCCTGGTTATCCATGTGTAGTATACTACATTGTGTGTGTGTGTGTATAGCATACTATAATACTAGTTGGAGTTGAGTTCAATTTTTTTAATCAAATGGGAATGCCTTTAGGTAAGGTAAGAAATCCATAATGCACTACAATAACTATTACTCCTTCACTTATTTAGGTCTTCCGCCTGGCACACAAAACTCCCAGAGGGCCACTTTCTCTTTAGATCTTCTGGTAGACAAGGGGACGAGCTGCAGAGATTGTACCTCAAGGAAGGCCTTGCTGTCCAGCTGCGAGGACACCTATTGGCAGAAAGCCTGCGACTGCCAGGTCCTTCAAGCTCTACCTCGTGTATAGAGAAGCCTTGCTCTAACTCTTACCCGCCCACTACCTGGTGAGTGGGTGGAAAAGGTACAGCTATTTCAATCCATTGTAAGACAACCTTGACAGGCAACATCTACTGTGGAGATCCCTGGCCAAGGCTTTGTTAGTCGGTAGTTTAACTTTTTTCCTTCTTAATTCTGCTTCTTACCCTTCTTTGCACGGATGTTGATTCCTGATAAACATTTTGTACGCCAAACTCCATCTTATCTTCTGCTTTCATATAACTCATTCTATAACAGACTCAGTCCACAGTAATATTGTAGAGGTTACTTTTCTCCTCTGAAAATAGCCTGGCTCAGGTCCCAAGCCTCTCTTAAGTCAACAAAGACATGTTTCCAATATCTCTTACTTCAGAATACACAAGATTCTTAATTTTAACTCTAATCAAGATTCAGGTCTAGGACAGGTTTTCCATATTCAGGAAACTAATAGGTGGGTTCTATTTTTCTAATACAAAATTTGCCTTCTTCTTCCTGCAATGATTTTTGCTGTATTCAAGGAGATGGAGTCAGTTTTGGTTTTAGTGAGAATATTTGTGCATTTTCTTTCAAAGAGGTGAGTTGTGCAGTTTTGTTTCTTCACCAACTTCATTACTTCATTTTTTGTGTAATTAATGGACATAGCTTCCCAGACCTCTTAATAGTTCAGAAAACTAGATAATTGCAAATTTGAAATTTTCTTTATCTGAAAAATCAACATGATTATAAAAATTGTCCTTGTTTTTTAATCTATGTTTCCTCGAGAATTTATTTTTATGCCAGTGGATGTTCTGAAAATGGATTTTCTGATTAATTAAGTCATCCTCTTCTCATAAAAACTTGCTATTTTCACCAAAGTACATGAACATATGTATGATAGAAAATGTGTCCATTTTCCATGAGAGAAGTACTTACTGTTAAAGTCACTGCCAAGTCAATGGTATTCTCCATCTTGAAAGATCACAGAGTTCATTTCAATATTTCAAGGTAAATTAACCACTGAACTCCTTTGCAGACATTCTGGACATTATCCCGAATAATGGAATGATGTGGTTTTCTGTTGAGAAATATTGCATACTTTCAACTGTTTTTTATCTTCCTACCACATTACATCAATATCAGAAACCACATATTTATTATTTATTCTTTCTCATTTTGGCATTATCTATTGGTCCTTTCTATTTCAACCTTTTTGAATGCTATCAGAAATGCGTTGAAATAATTCAATCTAACAATTTATTGGTGTGGACTTTGCCCTTAGGTAGAAAAATGAAGGCATTAAAGAAATAAAAATAAAGAACTATGAAAGAAACAAAGTTAATGAGCATTCAGATCCAGTCCAATATGTTAAGCAGGTGTTCGCCTGGGCATTGCCATGACAAGATACAAGTAAACAGATAACTCTTTATGATGGCAACATTTATCTAATCTTTTTCCAGTTGTGGACTTAAACCCAATCTTTAAACTGCACACTTACTTGGTGGTGTGATGATAGTACCTATATGTTTCTATTGCCTAAATTTTAGTGGCTAAAGTCATTCATGTATTAAAAAAAAACACATGTAAAACTGTTATTGAGAGTGATAATGACAGTGATATTATTTCTTTAAGCAATCTGTAAAAAAGGCAAAAGAGAGCTGAACTATGGTATAAAGAGAGAGTTTACCATGGATGTAGACATATGTGATAGAGAAAAAGAAATAAGTTTAGAGTCCTGTATTTCCAGTCTTATCAAACTGTTCTTTGAAAGTTGTGCTGTTTCTTATATATTTGGAATCTGCCCCCATCCCTACCTTCACTCTAGCTTTCTGTCTAGAAACCTTTTCCAAATTTTGTAGCATCACCAAAGAAAAGGATGAGGGGAGGGGAAAAAAAAAAAAGGCCAGGCATCCTGTTGAAGTATATTCTGCTAGTAGAGCCTGTGGGATCTCATGTTGTTTACCAGCTGCTCCTACACTCTCTGCTGAACCTGGACTAATTTTACAGCCAGTGTTGAATTAGCAATTCACATTGCATGCTTACCAGATGCTTCAATAGAAGAATGTGGAGGAGACAGCAACATAATCACACTGAAAACAGGATTTGAAGATCACCTTGTCCTTTTAGCATCAGGGACTTGACTAAACAAGATGACTGATTTATCTATGCACCTCATGCCATTATTAAATAAGCAAAGATGAGAACACAAGCATGATATAACTCAAGAGTGTTATTGGTATGAATCATAGTACCTATAATTTAGCAGTCACTAGCTCGAACAGGTGGCACGGCCTGGCAGATGGTAGTGAGAATTGCGTTACAAGATTCACAATGTCTCACAAAATTCCCCTTGTTTTTTCTTTTTCTAAAACTTTGTGTGTGTGTGCACGCATATATCTTATCATTTTCATATAACATACTGTAAGTTCTTTTATATTTTGAGGATAAGTTGTTAATTACATATAGACTTAGAATTGTATTAACTCTCTGGTAATTTTTTCTTTGAGTATTTATTCAACATTCACTCAAACACCCACTGTGTACCAGGTACTATTTTAGACATATAGGATATTTTAATTAATACATAAATCCAACATTGTGTAGCTTACGTATATTAGAAGACCCATGTTATAAAAAATAATGTATTTTAGTTAAAATCAATGTTGTCTTATTTTACTATTGCTACATAACCTTTTTTACATTGGGTGTTAACTGGATATAGCTTCTTTTTATAACTTTAATTTCAACCTTACTGAATGAAACTTTGTGTTTAGGGGTGTCTTTTATAAGCACATCACAAGTTTTTGTTTTTTATAAAAATACAATTGAAAAATCTCTGACTTTAAACAAAGAAGTTTCATACACATACATTTTTAAGACTATGAATATATTTATATATCGTCCTTATTTTGTATTTTTTTTTCCTATTTCATGCTGTCTTTTTGCTTCCTTTTAATTCTTTTTCCCACTCTATTTTATTAGTTGTTATGGTAGGAATGTGTCTCCCCAAATTCATGTGTTGGTAACTTAATCCCCCTGCTAGAGTCTTGGGTGGTGGGGCATTTTGGAAGGTGGTTAGGTCCTCAGTGTTCCACCCTTGTGAATGGATTAATGCCACTATAAAAGGGGATTATGGCAGTGGGCTCATTTTTTTCTTACCCTTTCTACCTTCTGCTATGTGAGGATGCAGCATATTTGCTAATGTGTTTTATACTCTTATTTTAGTTTATACTATTTATTTTTATTTTATACTCCCACTCTTTTCTTCTGAATTAAGTCTTATTTTCTAGAAGTACTCCTGTTAGTTTTTTCAGTGAAATCTGTGAGTGGAAAATGCCTTAACAAAATATGTATTTTGCCCTCATTCATGATTGAAAGCCCAACTGGGTTTACAATCCTAGGTTGACAGATATTTCCTCTCAGTACTTTAAATGCATTCTTCCACTGCGTTCTCTTCATTATTGTGGTTGATTTCAAGACTGCTATCAATCTCGTGGTCATTATTTTTTTTTTATTGCAATTTTAGAGCAATTTTGTCTTTTGTAATTAGGAAGTTTGAGAGTTCTTTTTTTCTTCTAAATGAAGTGTTTAAGTATGGGTTTATTCTTTATTTAACACTTTCGATACATACAATTCTTTAGGACTCTTATCATTTTACAATTGTAGATGATTTCCATTCACCACCACTTTGAATATTGCCTCTCTCTCCCCTATTCTCTCTATTCTATTATTTTATAGAATTACTGTGGTGCATATGTTATAACTTCTCATCACATCCTTTATGTGGTCACTTCTGTTCTCTTTATATCTTTCTGAGTTGAATTCTGGGTAATTTTCTTAGTCCTGTTTTTTTTTTTACTTTACTAAGTTTCTCTTCAGCTCTCTCTCTCTCTCTCTCTCTCTCTCTCTCTCTCTCTCTCCCTCCTAATTTGCCTTTCTTTTAAATTTATATGTCTACTTTAAAACATTTTTGGTTCACTTTATCCAGCATTCCTCTTTGTTTATAGAAGTAAGTTGTTCTTAGCAACCCAGTCTACTATAGTGCTGGAAGTCCATGACTATTTTTCTAATATGTTAAATTAGTTTTTTCAAAGTCTCAAAAATAATCAGAATGATTTGGTATTCTACATAGTAGTGAAAATTAATAAGCAGACCATACTAATGAAAGGGAAAGGGATGAGAGGAGATGTGCATATTCTAAAGGAAATCGTGTTAGTTGCTAGGGCTAATATACCACAAACTGGGTGTTGTCAACAACAGAAATATATTTTCTCCTGGTTCTGGAGGCTAGAAGTCTGAGATCAAGGTGTTGGTAAAGTTGGTTCCTTCTGAATTCTGTGAGGGAGAATATATTTTGTGCTTCTTTCCTACCTTCTGGTGGTTTACCAGCAATCTTTGGAGATTCTTACCTTCTTCTGTATTACACCAATTTTATCCTTAAGCTTCACATGGCATTCTTCCTGTGTGCATGTTTGTGTTCAAATTTTCCTTTTTTATAAGGACATCAGTCATATTGGATTAGGGGCCCATCCTGCTCCAGTATG
Source organism: Propithecus coquereli (assembly GCF_000956105.1). Lineage (NCBI taxonomy): Eukaryota > Metazoa > Chordata > Mammalia > Primates > Indriidae > Propithecus > Propithecus coquereli. The sequence continues at coordinate 146,381 of NW_012148853.1, read as the reverse complement.
AATTCATCTTAACTTTGCTAATTACATCTACAACAATACTATTTTCAAATAAGCTCATGTAATGCTTACTTTGGGTAATGAATTCAATACACTAAGGGAGATTCACAAGTCAACCCATAACTGAGACATTTATTGGAAGGAGGCATCCTTGAGTTTAGAGTTTGAGAGGTCCCAATTCGAAGTTTGGCTCTGCCATTTTCTAGCTTCAACGAATTCCCGTTTTTCATCACCTATAAAGAGGGCAAAATAATGATTATATTATGAGAATTAATTATTCTAATGTATATGAAGTATGAATTACTTTGTCAATGAATAGTAGATATCATTTCTAGTGGAGAGATGTGCGCCATAATGGTCTACTATCTCTTGAAGTTCTGTCTACTCACATCAGACATCCTGGAAATTCATGTGGTTACACATGAAAGGAATAAGGAACATTTTAGCAGTGATTAGGAGCAGAATGATATGGTGCACATAAAGGAAGTTCAGAGAACACACTTGAACATAGCTTACATTGATGAATGATTACCGTATCCAACACTGTGCTAAGCCTGTTATGTGCATTACCTTTTCAATCATATAAACTACCCTAAGACATAGAGGATGGTTACTTCCGTTGCACAGGTAAAGAAACTGAGGCTCAAATAAGTTACATAGCTTATCCAAAGTTGCATTGCCACTTAGAGTTGAATAATGGACTCAAACTTCAGCCAGCTTGACTCTAGAACCCATGATGTTATAATGGCTATAAAGGGAGGAGACTGATTCCCAACCACATATAAGAATCAACCTCATTACCTGTGAAGGTATTTTCACTTCTCATATTTCCATAGCTTCTAAGCTTTCTGAATCACAATGACTGGCACATTTGTGCCAGCATTTTGCCCTAAAAGTTACATAGTACCAAGTGTCTTGTTTTATAACTCAGCCTTGTTACTGTGGTACATGGCCTATTCAAATTCTGTCAAGTCGATTGCTCATTGGTAAGATCTTAAATAGTTTTTGACACAGAGTTTACATTTATCACAGTTTGTCACTGAATTAGAACACACTGAAAATATTCAGCAGTTAAGGCAATTTTAGTGAGTGCCGCAGTGACCCATGCAACCAGCCTCTGCCTGCCTCTGTTGCTTGTGCATGGTTGGCTTGTTCAAGCTTCTCTTAAATGACTGGCTTTGGGCAAGAGGAGGTACTTATTCATGCATTACTGCTCATCTGTAGTAGATGTATATTTTTGCAGTGACCTTACTTTTGCTTTTAACTTGACTGGGAAATATTGAAAAATGCTTGAATGAAATCGTGATGACACAAAATATTTCCTTTAGGAAGCAGTGTTTGTTTTGTAAATAGTAAAAATCCCTAACTAGTAAATATCTGTGGGATTTTGAGTTATTTGAGTGAAGGGAAGAATAAAAGAAATTCTAGTAAAAAATCAGAATTATATAAAATTGGATATCTTATCTCTAAAATCTTCCAACCACACTTAAACACAGAAAGTTGCAAATCATTTATTGACAATGTGTATCTTCAGGTCCTGATGTGTATTCTTTCAGGACAGAGTCTACTCTCTTACCTGCATTTTATCTCTTACTAAGGATACTCCAAACCTCTAAATCTTGAGTGGCCAAACCAAAAGAAAAAATTAAAATCATCTTATTATTAAATACAAAATTAATAAAATAAAATTTCATCAGGTTCCTTGTCCAAGGAAGACCCACTTTGTACAGGAGTCTCAGGTCCAGTGTTCTTGTCTAGTTGAGGCTAAAGGTCAAATGTGCTATCCCCAAGAGGATTCAAAATCCAGGACTAGAGTTTAGATCCTCCTCTGAAACTTCAAGACAGTGATGATATCACTAACCTATCTTCTTCTGGATTTGGCTTCTCCTGTTGTTTCTACACCTGAAGATATCCTCTTTCTTCTGTTAAGTGTAGCTATCAAGTTTAGCTCTGTGTGTGTGTACATGCACATGTGTATCTCGGTATTACTCAACATTTCTGTGTTTTTAGCAGAAAGGAAGTCTATTTGCACAATCTTTTCCCGCCTTGCTGCTACAGTCCTTGGACATTTTCTATGTGTGTGTGTGTATAGTTATAAATAAAGAAATAGATACATTGAGAATAAATGGCAGACTAGAAGCAGCCTGCCAGCACACCACTCCTAAGGAAAGAAGTGAAAGGTGCAGGCAACTGCCTACGTACAGATTGCTGGCACACAGTGAACTGAACTGCAGTATGGCTCCCACCAGGCCCATAGACCTCTGCTGGGTCAGACTGGGGCCCTGTATGGGGTCTGTGCTGAGTCATTGCACCAGACAACAGGTATGGTGGGGACCGGGCAGCAGCTAAAGCCATCCTGAGATCTCGGTTGCACCGTGCCAGGTCTGCACTGGGCTGGGGAGGGAATGGACTGACTTGTGGCTTCCCTGAGCCATACCTGGTGACTTGAAGCCAAGCACTTCTCCCCTAGAGCATAACAGGATCTGAGCACAGGAACTGACTGGGGCGCAGCAGGCTCCAACCTGAGAGGCATTGGGCCACCACTTTGGCAGGTCCTGAGTGGAGCATGGAGAAAATATTTGCACACTATACCTGTGATAAAAGACTGACAACCAGGATCTGCAAAGAACTCAAGAAAATCAGCAAGAAAAAATCAAAAAACTCCATTAAAAAGTGAGCAAAAGACATGAACAGAAGCTTTTCAAAAGAAAATAGACTAATAGCCAACAAACATATGAAAAATTGCTCAAAGTCTGTAATCATCAGGGAAATGCAAATCAAACCACAATGAGATATCACCTAACTCCAGTGAGAATGGCTTTTATCATAAAGTCCCAATACAACAGCTGCTGGTGTGGATGCAGAGGAAAAAGAACGCTCATACACAGTTCGTAGGACTGTAAACTAGTACAAACTCTATGGAAAGTAGTATGAAGATACCTCAAAGAACTAAAAGTAGAACTACCATTTGATCTAGCAATCCCATTATTGGGTATGTACCCAAAGGAAAAAAAAAATCATTTTATCAAAAAGACGCTTGCACTCGAATGTATATTGTTGCACAGTTCATAATCCACAATTGCAAAGATGTGGAATTAACCCAGTGTCCATCAATACATGAGTGGATTAGTAAAATGTGGTATACATGTACCATGGAGTACTACTCAGCCATAAAAAAAATGGTGAACTTAATACCTTATGTAACAACCTGGTTGGAACTGAAGACCATTGTTTGTTGTAAGCGAAGTATCACAGGAATGGAAAAACTAACAACACATGTACTCACTTTAAATTGGAACTTATCAATCAACATTTATGGGCGCATATGGAATTAAAACTCAATGAAAATCAAGCAGATGGAAGGGAGGATGAGAGGATGGGTAAATTCACACCTAACTGCTACAATGCACACTATCTGGGTGATAGACACACTTAAAAGTTAGACTCAAACTATACAAAAGCAATTTATGTAACCGAAACATTTATACCCCTGTAATATTCTGAAATAAAAAAAAAAGGAGAGTAAAAAGGAAAAGAATGCTGAAGGTGAATAAAGAAAGTGTGCTTCTTCCTTTCCAAAAAAAAGATACAGATTATTTTTTTTTAAGAAAATCATGACAACATATATCAGGCTTCCTTTATCTATCATCCAAAAAATGGCTACGAACCTTCACACTGCCTTCCTGCAATTGCATATCATTTTGTTGTTTGTGTGCATGAGTGCATTTTTCTGGGTAGAGAATTTATCACTTTTATCAGTATATTAGTATAATCCATGACCCCTGCAAAAGTTTAAAAAGCACTGAATAAAACTTTGACAATGTATTTTCTACCTTTAATTATGCCCATTGCCCACATGACTTTTAACATTCTCTTAAGGCATACTCTTCAAGGTGACCTGTAATCTATTATACGAATATGATGAAATTCACATCAAAATTCCTTTTGATTTTAGATTTTTCCTGTGTTTACTATAGGGAACAATGTAATAAATAATCATGGCCATAAATGCATGAACCCAACTTCTAATAATTTCCCTATGGTATTATAATTTCTTTGGAGTGGTATTATAATACCATATTTATTATAATACCATATTTCCCTACAGTGTTATAATTTCTTTGGAGCAAAATTATGGGATCCTATAGTAAGTCATTGTTTAAGTTTTAAATACTACTATCATTTTCTGTTATAGTTATGCTTCTAAAAAGTATATACATACATACATAGACAACTTTCTTATTTTACTTAATCCATATATACTAATAGTATAGTTTATTTACATTTTTTTTTTTTTTACCATTTGCTACATATTTATTATGAGCCAGACACTTCACCAAGCCTTCTACATGATCTCATTATTTGGAAATTCAACACTGTGCGGCAAGGATCATCACAGTTGACAAGTGAGGACATTGGGGCTTAGGAAAATAAAGAACTTTTAGAGACCTTAGTACTTGTAAGACACAGAACAGATTTTTTTTTTTAGTAGAGACTTCAATATATATTTATTAACCAGGTTAATAAGACAAAAAATGCTTATATACATCAGAAACAAGGGCTATATGAATTCCAGAATAATATGCCATGAATAATAAGTAAAGCTTTAAATTCAGCTGCATCGATGTTACTGTACAGTTGAGATTAAAGTGTAAACAGATACTTTTCTATGATGGTGCAACACTAATTCCATTTTTCTAAGTTTCTATATTTAATTCAATAGAATGATTATAATGGCATATTTTAGTTTGCTAATTTTTCAGTATGAAAGAGTTTTTAAGGGAAGCGCACCTTATAATAAGTGGTATTATACTGTATAAAAAATATAAGGAAATTAAGCCAGTTTTCTTAGAAAGAAAATCAAATGAGAATGACAAGATTTTGGAGTCTTAGTGGGAAAAAGGAAAATCAAGGGAAAATGGCTATAGTATAAGATCTTGATTTGTTGTTGAATAACACATAGAAAAATCCTAGAGTATCCAGAAAATACTCCTGGGCATGACCCTGATGTGTTTTTGATAAAATTAGTGAACTCTAGTATCAAGGCGAGTAGCTATGGTAGATTGAACACTGGATCCAAGCTTTCTTCCTTCCCTATATCCACACTCTTGTTGCTTATCAAGGTTAGTGTGAATTTTCTGTGCATTGATTTGAGTTTAGCTATGTGACGTGTTTGGCAGTGGTATATAGGCAGAAGCTAGTTTGCCAGTCATAAATCTAGCCTTTAAGAAACCTTGCAGGTTTCTACTTGTCCTCTTGGGTCATATAAAGCAAATACGCCTCAGCTAACCTGCTGATTTTCAGGTATGATGACAGACATATGGAAGAGAGAAATCTAGTCATCAGAAAACACAAAGCAGAGCTGACTCAAATACACACACACACACACTGTCCATGGAATACTGCTCAGCCACAGAAGGAGTGAAATAAAGTCTTTGACAGCAACTTGGATGGAACTGGAGACCATTATCCCAAGTGAAGTATCTCAAGAATGGAAAAACAAACACCATTATGTTCTCACTAATAAGTGGGAGCAAATCGATGGGTCCACACACACACAAAGAGATGTTAAGGGACACTGGAAACCAAGAAGCAGGGAGAGTAGAAGGGGGCACAGTAATAAAAACTTACCTATGGGGAACAATGAACACTGTCCTGATGACAGACTCACTGAAAGCCCCGACTTCAGCATTATGCAATATATCCATGTAACAGAAACATTTGTACCTCCTTAATATTTTGAAATTTAAAAAAATCTTAATGACTTCTACTTGTATAAGAAATTAAATGAGAGTCCCTGCTTTGAGTTCTGTATCTTGCCATGGATACTTGTCTCATCTTTAAAATCTGAATGACTCTTATTGGAACATTACCGGTTTGTAAAATAAGGTAAAATGCTCCCGTAACAGTGTAAAAAGCATTTTTATGCTTTTAGATACCCATAACTACAATTTTAACATGTTATTTTATTTGTTCAGCTGTTAGTCCATAATATTTTCCAAATAAAAATGAATAATTCAATGCTTCTGAAAGTTTTGCATTGGAAATGATCCAGAATTTTCACACAAAGCCTATTTTTTTGTACCCTTGAGGATCTGAACTAAATTTCCCTTGTACTCACCCTGCAAATTTCAAGAGATGGCCTTTAGTAAATGGCAAAATCAGAGTTGTTTATTCAGAAATGTTAATAGAAATAAAGCGAATATACATTTGAACATTAAATATTGTATACTGGTAATTTCCTGATAATATAACAATTTTTATATAAATATTTCTGATCTTATCTTTTAACTGAGTCAAAGAAAACTATAAATCTTTAAATAAGACGATCCTTCCACATGTAAGTTTTCTTTACATAAAACTCTAGCAGAGTACGCAAGTTATCTTCACTTTACACTTCAAGAATATGAAATCAGATGATGCAAATTGTTAAACAAATTAGGGAAAGAGGAAATGTGTTTGGAAAAGAAAAAAGAAATAGACAAAGCATATGAAGGGTTACAGTTCTGAAATTTGGGGAGAGAAAAAAAGGACAGCATTGGAAAGATAACCAATGCATTAGAACTCTTAGGATTGCCTGGGATGAGAGGGACAAAAGCTGCTGTGATCTGGGATACTTGCAAAGAGGCTGTGTGCGTGTGCTTTGATAAGGCATTATTGTGAGAGAAGCTGATAATATGTCATTTTGGATTTTGTGAAGAACTTAAGAAATTTTCACTCAAAAATATCTTTTTTCTTTCTCAATTATTTCAATCACTACTAGGCTTTCAAGATAAAATACAACATGCCAGTTATGTTAATTTGAGAGAATATAGATATAGATATATGTCCTAAATATTACATGGCATGCTTACGCTAAAATATTTTGTTTATCTGAAATTTAAATTTAATTTGACACTCTATATTTTTGTTTGCTAAATCTGGCAATGCTAATAACTGTGCATCTCTGAGAACATGGCAGGACATAGCATGTGGAAATTGTAAAGACTGGTATGAGACGTTAGGAAAAGGACCAGGTGCAGAAAAACATGTTTTTTAATGTGCACTTAATATACAGGATAGTATATATGTATAAGCAATTAAATTTTAGAGAAGGGAAATCTTGAGAAGTTTATCATGATCAGAATTTGGCAGAGGGAAATTAATAGTGAAAGTTTCAATGTTACTAATTTAAAATATATAACAACTAATTGATGTTGTCTTTATGTAATGTGTTATTGATTTTTATTTTAGTGACTGAAAACAATCTTAAGCCCTTCACAGGTTTATTCTTTTAATGCTATTTCCCAACAAAATCTAAAATCCCTGCAGGTTTCATTCTTTTCACACGGTAGTTTTTGGGAATGTACTCTTTACAGTTTGAAAGAAATAACTGTATACTGTTAATTGGGTCAACCTGTGCATGGGGCCTTTATATTTACTCTGATAGGAAATGGGAAAATTAGCATTTTAATGAAGATATCACACTCTTTTTTTTGTTGTTGCTGGGGCAAAGGCATTCCAAATTTAGATGGTTTTTATTTGAGCAAAACTGTATTCTATAAAATCTGGCGAGTGCGGCTATTGCCTGAGGGATGATTTGCTCAAAATGGAGTAGCAGATGGTACATTGTGATGTATTGTTATAATGTAAAATATTTTGCACTATTTTCATCACCATCATCATCATCATCGTCTTATTAAACCTGTCTGGAATCGTCTGATCAAGAGCCATTGCTCACATTGATTTTTTATCTGGGTCTCCACTTTACCTGCGTCTACTGGCTTGAACTCAGCTCATCTTTCAAAGGTCATTTCAAGTGACCCCTGCTACATTGACTCATTTCCATTTCCCCCAAAACTCAAGGATCATTTCCTTACTGATTCCTCCAAACTTAATCATAGCATGTTACAATTGAAAAGTACTGTGTCAAGTTATATCCTTATTATAGTATGAAGAGCAAAATCTGAAGCCCAAAGAGGTTGGTGAATAAAGTCAAGATTGAATAACCAGTTAGAGGAAGAAGTAGGAGTTTTAAAAATTTTCCTTCCTAAATTTAGAGCCCTTCCCAGTCTTCCATGCTGTTTCAATTCATCATATAATCTATTCATTTTGAATTTATATTTATAGGCTTGTAAATCTGGGGAAGAACTGATATTGAACTGTACACTATCCATTATGTTTTGTGTTTTATGTTATTTGTTTAACCAACCAGATTCAACTTTTTTATAACAGACATTGTGTTTCAACTCTTTTGTATCTCCCATAGCAGTAAACCCAGTAGTTAGATAGGAGATGGCAAATAAATTTCTTTGCAATTGATCTTCATGGTTGTCTGAAGGGATAGTTTAGGTGGGACATTAAAGCCTCAGGAAAAACTGCCGTTTCCAATTAGATATATCTACCTTATCTTTGTACTATGACATTGTATATTGTTTGTTGGTAACTAAGAATGAATTAAGGGATAAAAGATATAAATCCATTGAGTCATTAATGTGTGAAAAACACTTAGATCCCTGACATATCACATTTAAAATGCAAAACCATTTAATTATGTGTAAACTAAGCTTTTTTGGGTTAATACAACTAATATGTGAAAGAATATGAATTTAATCCTAGTCTTTCTAACACTGAATTCCATTCCAGATAAATAAGTGTTAATAAATAATCCAAATGGGTTTGCATTAATTGCATCTTATATTTATTCTTCTTTCCCATAACTCCACTTGTGGTACTGGAAGGAGAATGGTTCATTATAACGTTCACAGACTGCATAGTTGCCAGATGGGTGCGAAATGGACTCAAACTGGAGTTCCTGAAGGAAAGCTGGAATATGAAGAACTTTCAAGAATTATTCCTCTGATTTAGAATTACTCTTAATGGTGTTCAGGTTAAGTACAGGAAGAATACCAGGGAATTATTCCTGCTAATAATGTGAACAACGCTTAATCCTTAGTGATTGAGCCAACTGAAAAAATGATGTGATATTTTAAAGTAGCTACTGATTTGTTTAAGAAAATCATGATTTCTTGTGGCAAAATCAAATAATATCATTATATACACCTTTGCTTCACATAATAATAGATGAAGTGTTGACATTATTTTTCTTAGTATTTAATAGATGGTAGCCACCAAATGTCATTGTACCTGTGGAGTTATTTTTGATACAATTCTAAGACAATTAGGTAGTACAACCCCTGTAGCTCCCTTTAATGCAAAGACATCCTGGAGCGTTTTTACATTCCCAATACAAAGTGTAAGCAGTGTTCAATTAGAGAGCATGACCCAGCAAAAGGATAAAAGTTTAGATCTGAATGAATCTATTGACTCTGCCATTTCAGATTCCAGCTGAGAAAGAATTATAAATTGGCCTGTGCAATAACTAAACTGGAATGTGTGGATTTTTATGTCTGTGCTGAGAGTTTTGTTGTTATCGCCTTCTGTGTCTGAAACTAGACCATAGACCTCATTCAGTCGATCACAAATGACAACAGCTCAACTCTGAATGATAGCTTCTGACAGCCACCCCAGTCCTAAATTGTACATTGCTTTATGCTACAAGTCAACATGTGGCAATTTTAAATCAATCTGTCATTTAACAGAAAACCGAAGTAATTTTCACAGAAGTCCGAGGGAACTTGTCTCTGTTTTGTTAAAATTCAGGCATCAGTATCGTGACCTGGGTTGCACAGAAGAGAGGGGCGTGTTTTTCCATAGATACGCGATGTTCCTTGCTGAGGGATTGCATAGAGAATACATGACATCAGTGTGGAGAAGCAGGTAGTCCCAGAAATCAATTGGATATTTTTGACGTTATTTACTAATGAATTAGGTGGAGTTAAGAAGGTGCAAATAACCCTAAGAGGAAGAATTCATTTACTTAAACTAATTCACACCGAGGTGCAAATGGCCTGTAAAGACCTTATGTTTGTGTAGACATTTCTAGTTAATCAACAACAAATACTCAGTGAGCACTCATTCCGTTCCAGCTAGTGACGAGATACTAGAAATACTGGAACAAATGGGACACCAGTCTCTGCCCTCAAGGAGGTCACAGCTTAAGAGGAAGGAGGGAAAAATAAGCAGATAAGTACCTTTCCAGGTAGTGACGCTGTGACTGAAGTAAGCATACAGCGATAAGTGAGCACAGGACATTTAGCCCAGACTGGGTGGTGTGGGGAACACAGAAGGCTTCCAGAAAGATCTGCCTAAGGCTTATAGCCCAGTGACACTTACAGAGGATAGGAATGGCCTGGGTACCTGGAGGAGGTGGAGCTTGGGAGGAGAATGGTAAAAAGAAGAGGAAAGGGAGGCTATTTCAAAGAAACTTTTCAGAAGCCACACATGATCAAAGACTAGCAGCTCCCTAAGGACATAGACCTTGTCTGTTTTCTTTACTTCTCCATCTCCTGCATCATAAAGAATAGCTGCGCATAGTGGACAATGAATAAATATTTATGGAATGAACAAAATAATAAGAGGTTTATGAGTACAGGCCCAAACAGAAGACAGGAAGTTATGGGGAAGTTTAAAGAGCATTATACAAGCAAGGACTTAGAATCTGGTTTCAGCTCCACAATTATTTAATCATCTTCAATTGCCCAGGGAGCCAAGTTTGCTCACCTGTACAATGAGATGGTTAGACTACATAATCTCTAAGGTCTCTTGATACCTGGAATGCATAAAATGATTCTACTTCTGTGAAAAAAAAAAAACTTACGTCTAAAAAAATATTTTAAGCAGTTTCACAGAGTGGTTTAGAGTCAATTTTTCAAAAACACATGGCTCTTGATGTAATAACATAATATTTAATTCATAAAAAAGACAATGATTTGTCCTTCAAACTACAATGTAGAGGGCATCTATTTTTATTGCTCCCAAAAGACATACATTTTCATTTTTAGGGAAGGTACTATAATCTTTTAGAGTAATACATAATTCATTTATATAATACAATAATAAACAAAGAGGAATTTATTTACATTATAAAACAAAAATACGCCTGTCAGATGTAGCATTCAGCAAATTAAGCTACCGGAGTATCCAGAGATATCCATACACAGTAGTGGGATGCCATTTGGCCAAAGGATCTACTCTTAGGAACACAGGTATTCTCTGCCTCTATTACCTTAACATTCCAGAAAGCACTAGAATTCATTAAGATTTACCTAGAATGCCATTTTTATAAACGTGTATCCAGAAAGACTAATAAATTTCTAAGGCAACAGAAAGAAGGGAACTACTCTCACTGAGCACCTTGTCAATGCTGCTTTGCTTTTTCATAACACTGAACGTTGCCCTAGAAGCCTGATGACGACCTGATTTTCGATCCATTGTAAATCAGTTGATTTTTCAGGCTAGGTACTCAAAGGATTCTTTCTTTATCTTTAAAGTCAAGTAATTTTATTAGGATATGTCTTGATGTTCTGAATAACTTTTTTTCCAGAATATGGTGTGCATTTCCTATATCAATATTTAAAATTCCATCACTGCATTATTTATTTTGTTATTCTTGTGGTTTTATTGAGATGTAATTTACATACCTTAAAGTTCACCAATATGTAGTGTGTAATTCAAGGCTTTTGTAAAAATGCATTTTCAGAGTTCTGTAACTCTGATGAAAATCTGATTTTAGAAAATATCATTATCTCAAAAAGAAATCTGGTTCCCATGATCAGTCAGTCCCTTTTCCCTCCCTCACATGTGCCTCCTCCTAGACAGCCACTAATCCACTTTTTGTCTCTGTAGATTTCCTATTCTCAGCATTTCTTATAAATAAGATCTGCAATATATGGTCTTTCGTGACTGGCTTCTTTTACTTAGCATAATGGTTTCACTGTGTCCATCTATGTTGTATTAATAGTATGCATTAGTATTTCATTCCTTTTCATTGAGGAACATTATTTCATTGTATAGATAGACCATATTTTGTTCTTCCATTACTTTAGACAATTGATGAGAATTTGAGTTGTTTTCAGTTTTTGGTTATTTTATTTTATTTTATTTTAGACAAAGTCTTGCTCCATTACCTAGGCTGAAGTGCAGTGGTGTGGTGATAGCTCACAGCAGCCTCAAACTCCTGGGCTCAAGTGAGCCTCCTGCCTTAGCCTCCTGAGTAGCTGGGACTACAGTTGTACACCACTGCATTTGGGTATTTTTTATTATTATTATTTTTGTAGCGACAGGGGTCTTGCAATGTTGCCCAGGCTGGTGTCAAACTCCTGGCCTCAAACAATCCTTCTGCCTCAGCTTTTCAAAGTGCTGGGTTTGCAGGCATAAGCCACCACAGCTGGCCACTTTTAGTTATTAACAACATTCATGTACAACTTTTTTTTTTTCATAGGTATTTGTTTTTACTTATCTTGCTGTCATGTGGTAGCTCTATGTTTAATATTTTAGGGAGCTGCCAAGCTGTTTATAAAGTGGCAGCACCATTTTACATTTCCACTAACAATCATGGTTCTAATTACTCAACATTCTTGACAACATTTGTTATTGTCTGTATTTTTTTTAATTATAGCCATTCTAGTGGATATGAAGTGGTATCTTATTGCAGTTTTGATTTTCATTTACTTAATGACTAATGCTGAGTATCTTTTCAAGTGCTAAGTGATTCGTATATCTTTTTCAGAGAAATATCTGTTCATATCCTTTACCTATTTTTTAAAAATGCCTTTGCTTATTTTAATTGCTTTTAAGTATTAAATTGTAATTTTTCATATATTATGTATGCAATTCTCTTATTAGATATATGACTTGTAAACATATTCTTCTACTTTTTGTGTTGTCTTTTTACTTTCTTCAAGATGTCCTTGAAGCAGGAAAATTTTTAGTTTTGATAAAGTCAAACTAAGCTATTAAAAATCTTCTTTTTTATTATATGTGCTTTTGATGTTATATTTATGAAATATTTGACTAATCAAAGATTACAAACATAGATCCCCATACTTTCTTCTAGTACTTTTATAGTTTTTGCTCTTATATTTAGTTCCATTATCCATTTGAGTTCATTTTTATGTATGGTGTGAGGTAAGATTTCAACTTCATTCTTTTGCACATGTATTATCCAGTTGTTCCAGTACTATTACTATTTATTGAAAAGGCTCTTCTTTCCACTTTGAATTATCTTGGCCCCTCTATTAAAAAATAAATTGACCATAAATGTTAGTGCTTATATATTGAGTCTAAATTGTATTCCATTGATTCCCATGTCTATCCTTATGCCAGCACCACGCTATCTTAATTTCTGTAGCTTAGCTTTGAGATCTGGAAGTCAACCAATTTTGATTTTTTTAAGATTGTTTTTGATGTTCTATGTCCACTGTATTTCCACATGAACTTTAGGATCTGCTTGTCAGTTTTCAAAAAAAAAAAAAAAGACAACTGAGTTTCTGATAGGGATTGTGTTGAATTTGTTGATCAATTTGTGGAGAATTGCCATCTTGACAATATTCAGATATCCGATCCATGGTAATATTATTGTATGAATTTAGATCTTCTTTAATTTCTTCCAGAAACATTTGTACTTTTTTATTTCTGTGTATTTTTATGGTATTGTGAATAGAATTGTTTTCTTAATTTTATTTTTGGATTGTTCATTGCCAACGTATATAAATATAATTGATTTTTGTATATTGATCTTGTGTCCTACAGCCTTGCCGAACTCATGGATTAGTTCTAATGGAATTTTTTGTATACAAATATACAATCTAAAAATAGAGCTAGTTTTATTTCTTCTTTTACAATCTGGCTGTCTTTTATTTCTTGTTTTTGCCTAATTGTCCTATTTAAACCTCCAGTAAAAAATTGAATAGAAGTGGAGAATGTGAATATCCCTGTCTTGTTCCTGATTTTAGGGGTATGGTATTCAGTCTTGTACCACTAACTATAATGTAAGCTGTGGATTTTCTGTAGATGCTCAATATTAGGTTGGGGACGTTCCCTTCTGTTCATAGTTTGCTGGCTATTTCTATCAGGAAAGAATACCAGATGTTTTTCAAATGATACTTCCAAATCTATTGAGAGGATCGTATAGACTTTTTCCTTTATTCTATTATTATGGTGTATTATATTAATTGATTTTAAGATATTAAAGCAATCCTTATTCCTGGATTAAATTTCTTGAACTTATTTTTATACACGTTTTTCTACTGTTCTAATGTTCTTTTCAGATATTTAAATTATGATTAGGTTAGATTTTCTTTGCCTATCCTCTTATATTTTCTTTCTACTGCTTTTTATGCATTTCTTTCTGCTTCATTTGTTTAGTTTTTACATTTATATCCTCTGTGTTCCTTACTGTGTTTCCTCTTATGTCTTTATTTCATTGACTCCTTAGAATTTGTTCTCCTATTTTTCCTGATTTCTACCTGTTTCTTGTCCCCTCCTCATCTCTGGAAGTCACTACTGTTGTCTTCCTGTCTGTTTTCCTTCATAGCTCTATGTACTTCATTTATAATTCATGATTGAACATTAGGTTCATAATTTCAAATGTTCTGTAGAAACATTTTTCTGGTAAGATTTCTTTTTTTTTAATCAGCAATGAATTAGTGCTGTTCTTCCCAAGTATTTTATTCTCATCTTTATATATTCCATTTGTAATTTTGAATATTTCTTTTCACTGTGTATATTCATTTTGTTTAAGTTGGATTTTCCCATACCAGCTACTAGAAAGGAAATTCCTTAGAGTAGACAAAGATTTCCATGTTTTTCTGCTTATGGCTTTATTTTTTGATGCTACTTTGATTCGCTGTGAGATGGTTTGGATGTTTGTCTTCTCCAAATCTCATGCTGAAATTTGATCCTCAGTGTTGGAGTTGAGGCCTGGTTGGAGGTGTTTAGATCACAGGGGGTGCATTCCTCATCAGTGGCTTAGTGCCCTCCCTGAGATGGTGAGTGAGTTCTTGAGTTCTCTCATTTTGTTAGTTCATTTGTAGGATGTTTAAAGTAACGTGACACCACCTCTTCTCTCTTGCTTCTCATCTCACCCTGTGACATACCTGCTCCTCCTTCACTTTTTATCTTGATTGGAAGCTCTCTGAAGCCCTCAGCAGATACTTCTTGCACAGCTTGCAGGACCACGAGCCAAATAAACCTCTTTCTTTATAAATTACCCAGCCTCAGTTATTGTCTCTGTAGCAATGCAAAATGAACTAACACAGACTGTTTCTTTAAAACAGCACCCCTCTTTGCAAGCATACTCTCAGAACCTACAAGTTCAAGAGAGTTTTCAGCAGTAGCTCTGTACTTCCCTTGTGGATTTATTTTCCTTGCTATCATAAAATAGAACTCTTGCTTTTTATAAAAAGACAAATCTGAGATCAGTCTCCTTTGATTCCCCTTAGCCATTTCCTCTGATTTCTTTCTTTGCTGCCCATAATGACAGCTTTTCATTAGATCTCAGTCTTTCATGAGGAGTTTCCACATATGTGAGGTCATCTTTTTCTGAAATTGAATATTTGCTCTTGATTTCTGAGATCTGCTCCTGTTAGACTCCTTCTACTCTCCCCATGTATGCTAGTCATATTGTCATAGAGGTTTTGCTTGTCTTAATTGCTGAATTAGTTTCCTAGAGCTGCTGTAATAAATTACTACAAACTAGGTAACGTTAAAAAGAGAAATTTATTCTCTCACCATTCTGGAGGCTAGAAGTCCAAAACCAAGGTGTTGGCATGGCCATGCTTCCTCAATGGATCTAGAGAAGGATCTTTTCCTACCTCTTCTAGCTTGTGGTGGCTCTTAGCAATCCTTGGCTATGACTGTGGCTGCATAATTACTACCTACCTCCACTGCTGCATATGGCTGTCTTTCCTCTGTGTGTATCTGTATCTAAATTTCCCTGTTCCTATTAGGACTTTTTTGATTAGACCAGGATCTACCCTAATCCAATATGACCTTACCTTAACTTGATTGCATCTACAAAGACCCTAATTTTTAAATAAGATCACATTCATAGAATCTGGGTGAACATTAATTTTAGGGAGAAGATTTAAATCCAGTGCACTTCCATATGTCCTGCTTGCATAATATTTGCAAATTCTAGTCTTTTTCTAACCTGAATGTTTGTAATTTATGGGAATTTTCCCCCAACTTTGTTAGTTGTTCTACAGTTTCCAGAAGGAAAAATGAGAAAATGCATGATTAAATGGCTACCACAGCTAAATACTTTGAAGAGCTTAGGCCAAGAAAGGTATTTTCACACAAAAGACATTTAGAAGAGTTTGCTACTAAGACCTTTGTCTTACCGACAATGACTACTTGGAGGCCAAATGAAGTTCACTGAGGGACCGAGGGGTGACACGACCTAAACCTCAGAGAGAGAGGCTCAAGGCAGTGACCACGACCAAAGTCCTCACGGATATTTACTGAAGTACAATAACAGGGGAGTAGACAAGGATGAAGAAATAGGGGGAAGTTACTCAGAGGTTAATAATAGAAAGAAAGAACATGTGAGGCACAAGGTGTAGTTTCGTTCTGCTAGCAAACTTTTGCTGTTAATTGTGTCTACATCAGTTGCTGTTTTCAGCGTGTACCGTATGCAGTACTGACATCAAAGACTCCCTTATGGCTTTTGCCTCAAAGAGTCTGACCTATAGTTTCCTACAGACCTTGATGAACTAAGGTTTAATAATATCCTTAAAAAGTATCATTCATGCGTGAACTAGAAAATATAAAATAACAAGTGAGGTTTTTCCTTCAACGGCAAGGATGAATCAACATAGAAAAATCTAACAGATTAATGAGATAGACAATATAACTTTTCAATGTGTACAGAACAGGCTTCCAAGAAATCCAACAAATACTGCAAACACATTCTAAACAAGTAAAAGATAATTTTACTAAACTAGTAAAAGAGAATTTTACCTTAAACCCTATATTATTATAATTAGTAATAAAATTTGAGAATCACTTTTCAAGTTAGACAAAAACAAAGAGGCCTGCTATTTCTGCTCCTATTCAGTATTCTACAAAAGACTCTAGCTAATGTAATAGGAAAACAGAAGAGGGATAAGAATTAAAAGGCTGAGGTTAAACTACTTTTTTTATATATCACGTGAAATTTATGTTGAAAATACAAAGGATTTTATAGATAAATTCTTAGTACTAATAACAAAAAAAATGAAATATTGTGGTACACAAAATCAAAACAGAAAAATCAATAGCATTCTTATATGTAATTTTATATTAAGTAGAAAACAAACCTTGACCTAACCCTCACTCCCTGTATAGAAATAAACTCTAAAAGGATCATGGATGAAAACTGTAAGATATCCAGAAAAAAAAAAAAAATCTTTGGGATTTAGGGCTAGGCAAAAGTTTAGATTTGACACCAAAAACATGATCCATAAAAGGGAAACTTGATAAATTGTACCTCATCAAAATTGAAAGCTGTTGCTTTGAAAAAAAAAAAAAAAAAACTCCATGCGATGAGAATAAAAGACAAGCTGCTAACTTGGTTTATAGATAGTTTTTCCTTCATGAAGATCTTTAAGTGTGGCGAAGTATGTATACTACAAGTAACATTTCTTGTCTGGCAGTTCTATGACTCTACAACTTCACTTATGGTGCTGTAACCTTTTCCAGAATGCTTAGTTTATGTAAACATGATTCAAAAGTTTGATCGTAGCAACCACAGTACATGAGAAAGGAATCATTTCTTAAGAGGAGCACAGAATGTTCTATAAATGCTTTAACATCTTAGAAGCCATCAGGTCCGGCCTCTTGACAGACTGTTGTCCTGGTTCTTTGGCTCCTTGCTTGGAAAATTCACAAGCAGGGCCAGTGTGACTGTGACAGAGTGATCAAAGACAGGAAGCAATTCCACACAAACAGCTTTTATTGCAGAAAAGAAGGGAGCTATACAAAGTAAGAGTACCTTCCAGAGAGGAATAGGTCGGTCTCCACCAGTGAAGGAAGACAGAGAAAGACGTTGAAGACTCCCTGGTGGTTTCCTTTTATTGGCCTGGCGTGGGGGAGGGCTTATGGGAGGTGTGGAATGTTACCAGATGACTGATACACATGATTGGCAGGTGTTCTTATAACAAAGTTGCAGCTCCACAGGTGTGTATGCCTCAAACCCTCAAGTTCCTGCTCTTTGCATTTGTTAGCTGCCTTTTCCTGCAGTCCCTTCCCCCGGCTTCCCCACGTCTAGGAACCGCCCTCCTGGCCTCTATCTGCCACCTGCAGATTTGGTCCCTGCCTAACAGAAGCTATACATAGCTGTGTTTCCAAAACAGAGAGCCCTTAATGAATAGCATTTGATCAGTGACATGAGTTCTTTACCTATTTACCTGAACAACTTACTGAAGAGTTGAAGACAATAAAAGAGAAAAATAAAACATCCTGTGAAACAGTCTTTAAAAAGGCAAATGTTTATAGCATTCAACAATTCAAGAAAATTAGAAAATGCAACACAAGTAATGTAAATTTATGTAAACGTAAGGGATTCAAAACTCTACCTCTCCCTTCCTAGGGTCCTGTCTGGGCCTGAAGATTAAATTGACATAAGATAGATTAACAGCAGAAAAACATGAATTTCATATGTTTTACATGACACTGGGAGCCCTCCTAAGGAAATGAAGACCCAAAGAAGCAGTTAGACTCAGTCACTTATATACTGAATTAGACAAAGAATAGTTAAGTTGTGAAAAAGCAACTTATTTATATAGGGAGACTCCAAAGATAAGTCATTTTAGTAAGGCCTTTTTGTGTGGAATTCCCTCGGCTATGACTCCCCATCGAATAATGTATCTTTTCTCCTAGTACAAGGAGCATCTTCCCCATGAGAGTTTTTATCTCCTGTTTTCAGAAAGAAAAGAGGAAGTCCACAATGCTTGTCTTACACCTGCTGATTTTCAAGTGCCTTTAGCTCCAAGTATTCCTTATATCAAAGTAGTGTATTTCAGAGTGGCATATTCTGCCACACTTCATAAGTGATTCATTAATTGAAAGTGACAAATAGGTGGTCAGAACATAGCACTAGCCTGTATTATATAGGCTTCTTCACAACTTACTAATCCTTGTCTAATTCAGTATATAAGTGACTGACTCTAACTGCTTCTTTGGGTCATCATTTCCTTATGAAGGCTCCTAGTGTCATGTAAAACATATTAAATTTGTAGGCTTTTCTGCTGTTAATGTATCTTATGTCAATTTAATCTTCATATATATATTATATAACTTAATATAAGAAGTAGTCTTCATATATTTTATTGAACGGTAGAGAGGAATGGAAACTGGGCTGGGAATCAGGAAACCTCTCTTTTTTTTTTTTTTGATTTGTTTAACTGTTGGAAAACCGGAATTAATTCACTTCCTCTCTCAGATTCATTTTCGCATTTTTAAAACGGGGTGGTAGTCGGGAGTACCTCTGAGATCCTTTCCAAGCCTGAATCTCTCTGAGGCCCTCCTGCTGGCTGTAGAGGTGAAATAATTGCCTGCCACATACATCACACTTTGGGACCCTATAGGTTATGCCAGTGACTCACTGCCCAGGGTAATGCAGAGTGACACACAAATAAGATCCCGGAATCCAAGTGGCTTTGCTTTTCTCATTTCCAGAGTGCTATGTTTGAACAAATTTAAAAGTTCTTCAATTTATAAATTCCACCCCTGAAGCAGAGTGAATCAAAGCACTTGTGGCATTTGAATCTCTGTACCCTGGGAATGATTTATTGTGTTTGAATTTTCATTGTGTTTCTATTGGGGAAAATAGGCTGCTGGGTAGAGTAAACATTTCCACAGTGTGAAAATATGCTGCAAGCAGCCCTGAGCATGTGCCAAGAAGTTCTAATGTTGCTTGAAAATTATTATTGCTCCATTAAGGATTCCTGAATTTTTGAATATTCAATGTAACCATGTGATTAATTTGTACCTCCTCAACTCTAGATGACTGCTTTCCAAATGCTCTTTAATTTCAGTACATTTACAAAATAATTAAAATGCAATTTACCAGATTTTAAGAGTGTTCGCAATAGATGTTCATAAATGTTTCAGGTAGCACTACTTTCTGGGTATTTCCTAATAGTGTCTTCCTCCCCTCCAATCCTTTTAATTCAACACTTAACAGGTATAGCAATTCTTATAAATAAACATGTGAATTGATTGAAAGGAAGTGATTAAATGGCATTCAGAGGTTAATGCTCTAGCATTTATTTCCTAGAAAGTCTGTTAAATGTTTTCAGTTAAAAGGAAAGGAGAGGAACCTCACAACTCTGAAATGAGAATCTTTGAATTAGTGTGCTAGTAAAGATCGGTGGTCTCTCTTAGAAGGGGTGGTGGCTGTGATGGGTGTGGAGAGTAGGGACAAAAAGAATAGGAGGATTAAGTCACACTGCTTAGATTCATTTGTCTGTGAAAAGGACCTTTCCATCTGGTTAAGTGAAGATGAATGAATGAAGAATCACAGTGTTCTTACTTAATCAGCTTAATCACCTTGAAAAATTGAGGTAGTTATTCTGCCTACCAGGCATGAAGGCCCTAAGTGATATTTGCCAATTTGTTTCAACACCTTGAAAATCAAGTTGTACATAATGCCACAGATCCAGGCTGACAATATATGCCCCTAACATACTTACATTACTTTGAAATTATTCTTAATAGGCATTGTTACTAATATTTGAAAATGGAAAAAAAAAGTGACCTAGAACAACTTACTTTTTATCATGTTTTCAAATGTCTTCTAGAGTCTGATAGGAAGGAGTATATCGATGAATCTTCAGATCTCAGCTCTAGACTTACCTGAGGAGACATTTAAACCTGAGATATTACTTCTTGGAATAGAGTGTTTTTCAATAACGGTAACAACAACAACGTCAACAGTGTCAATAACATAACAACAACAATGTTGACAATGAGAATGTCAGATATTGTCCTGGGTGGTTTTTACACATTGTTTTTCTTTAATTCATACTTCTGTGAAGTAGACATTACCATTATCACCATTTTAGACGTGGTGAAACAGCTTGCAGAATTTACCTTTCCCGGGGTACCCTGACTGTGAAGAAGCAGAGCTGTGAGGAATGCACACTGGGGACCTGTGTCTCTGAAACCGCTTGTGGCTCCATCACTACCAAAGACTGGCTTAGTCAACAGTGAAGTTGTATCGTTTTTCTCTTATTTCTAAAAATAATCTCTTAAAACTTAAGCATAGTTTCTATTCCCTTCTCTGTGAAGACAATAAAGTATCCCAAAATCATTTTGAAATGATTGGCAGGAGAGATTAAACGTACAGGTGTGCCTCAGAGATACTGGGGGTTCAGTTCTGGACCACAACAATAATGCAAATATTGCAATAAAGCAAGCCACATGAACATTTTGGTTTTCTAGTACATATAAAAGGTATATTTACACTGTACTGTAGTATTTTTTTGAGAGAGCAGTAATGGTAACATTATGTCTTTAAAAAAGTACCTGCATTAATAATAATATACTTTATTGCTAAAAAATGCTAACAATCATCCTTTAGAGATGTGGTTCCCAACCCTCAGACTATGGACCGGTACCAGGCCATGGCCTGTTAGGAACTGGGCCACACAGCAGGAGCTGAGTGGCAGGCCAGTAAGCGAAGCTTCGTCTGTATTTAAAGCCACTCCCCATCACTCACTTCACAGCCTGAGCTCTGCCTCCTGTCAGATCAGCAGCCGAATTAGATTCTCATAGGAGTGTGAACTCTACTGTAAACTATGTATGTGAAGGATCTAGGCTACACGCTCCTTATGAGAATCTAATGCCTGATGATCTGAGCTGGAGCTGAGGCATGATGCTAGTGCCGGGGAGCAGCTGCAAATATTGATTATCATTAGCAGAGAGGTTTGACTGCACAATAAATGTAATGCACTTGAATCATCCCCAAACCATCCTTCTCTCCCCTGGTCCTTGCATTAAACTGGTCCCTGGTGCCAAAAAGGTTGGGGACAGCTGCTTTAGAGAATCGTAATCTTTTTTGCTGGTGAGGGGTCTTGACTCAGTGTTGATGCATTTTTGACTGATTAGGGTGGTATTTGCTGAAGCCTGGGGTGGCTGTGGCAATTTTTTAAGATAAGACAACAAAAAGTTTGCTGTATCCATTGACTCTTCCTTTCATGAAAGATTTCCCTGTTGCATACAATGCTGTTTCATAGCATTTTACTCACAGTAGAACTTTAAAAATTGGAGTCAATCCTCTAAAATGCTGCCCCTGCTTTATCGACTGAGTTTATGTAGTAATCTAAATACTTTACAATCATTTCAGTAATGTTCATAGCATCTCCTCCAGGAGTAGATTCCTTCTGGTAAAACCACTTTCTTTGCTCAACCCTAGGAGGCACCTTTTCATCCATTCAAGTTTTATTATTAAATTGCAGCAATTCAGTCACTTATCCAGGCTCTACTTCTAATTCTAGTTCTTTGGCTATTTCTGTGATGTGTGCAGTTACTTCTTCCACTGAAGTCTTGAACTTTTCAAAGCCATCCATGAAGTTTGAATCAACTTCTTCCAGACTCCTGTTAATGATGATAGTTTGACCTCCTCGCTTGAATCACAAATAATATCAATGGCACCTAGAATGGTAAATCCTTTCCAGAAGATTTTCAATTTTGTTGCCCAGTTCCATTAGAGGAATCACTATCTATGCCAGCTATAGCCTTACTAAAGGTATTTCTTAAATAATATGACTTGAAAGTCAAATGACTTCTTGATCCATGGGCTACAGAATGATGTACTCTTAACAGGTATGAAAACAACATTAATCTCCGTGTACATCTCCATCACAGTTCTTGGGTGACCAGGTGCATTGTCAGTGAGCAGAAAGGAATTTTTTTGAGCAGTACGTCTCAACAATGGGCTTAAAATATTCAGTAAATCATGCTGTAAACAGATGTGCTGTCATCCAGGTGTTGTTCCATTTATAGAGCCCAAGCAAAGTAGAGTTAGTATAAATCACAAAGGCCCTAGGATTTTAGAAATGGTAAATGAGTTTGGGCTTCAATTTAAAGTCACTAGCTGCATTAGCTCCTAACAAGAGAGTCAGCCTATCCTTTGAAGCTTTGAAGCTAGGCATTGACTTCTACGCTCTAGCTATGAAAGTCCTAGACAGCATTTTCTTTCCAGTAGAAAACTGTTTCTTCTATGTGAAAATCTCTTGCTCAGTGTAGCCACTTCATCACTGAGTGAGCTAGATCTTCTGAATAACTTGCTGCAGCTTCCACACCAACCCTTGCTGATTCACCTGGCACTTTCATGTTATGTAGATGGCTTCTTCCCATAACTTCATGAACCAGCCTCTGCTAGCGTCAAACTTTTCTTTGGAAGCTTTCTCATCTCTCTCAGCCTTTATAGAATTGAAGAGAATTAGAGTCTTTGTCTGAATTAGGCTTTGGCTTAAGGGAATATTGTGGCTGGTTTGTTCTTCTATCCAGAACACTCACACTTTCTCCATATCAGTGATAAGGCTGTATTGCTTTCTTATTAGTCATGTGTTAACTGGAGTAGCACTTTTCATTTTCTTCAAGAACTTTTCCTTTGCATGCACAAGTTGGCTAACTGGTGCAAGAGGCCTAGCTTTCAGCCCATTTCAGTTTTCGATGTACTTTCCTCAGTAAGCTTAATCATTTCCCCCTCTTGATTTAAAGTGATAGATATGCAACTCTTCCTGTCATTGGAACAATTAGAAGCCACTGCAGGGTTTTTAATTGTCCTAATTTCAATATTCTTGTGTCTCAGAGAATAGAGATCCCTGAGGAGAGGAACAGAGACAAAGGATGGGCTGGTCAGGGGAGCAGTCAGAACACACATGACATTTGTCGATTAAGTTTGCCATCGTATACGGGTGCAGTTTGTGGCACCCTAAAACAATTGTAATAGTAACATCAAAGATCACTAATCACAGACCACAATTACAGATGAATATCTCTGAAATAATGAAAAGTTTTGAAATATTATGAGAATCACCCAAAATGTGACACAGAGACAGGAAGTGAGTATGTGTTGTTGGAAAATGACACTCAGACTTGCTCAATTCAGGCTTACCACAAACCTTCAATTTGTTAAAAAAAAAAAAAAGCAATATCTGCAAAGCATAATAAAACAAGGTATGACAGTGTCAATTTTACTATACATATAATTACAAAATTGTTATGTTCTTTTATAAGATCATTCACTTTATGAACCTCTAATTTTCTCCAAAATATTTCATTGATTATCCTTTCCAAATTATTTTTATATGAAGAACATACACATAAAGAAGAAAAATTGACTGCTATCATGTAAATTGTATAGGAAAAGTATCTGAATTGTTTACCAAACAATGTTGGCAAAAATAGAATTATCTAGCAGTTTTGTTTAGCTGTGTCCGAATATTATAAGAATACATTTTTAACAAAATATCTAATTGTACGATTCGAGTGACAGTAAAACAGATATAAGGATACTTACTCAAATGTTTCTTCATATTGCATAAAAATGCAAATTATAGAGAAAAAACATTTTCTATAATCTTATCTTTTGCATGCACTTAAATATAATCAGAGAGATTACAGACTGATCTGCAATACAAAGTAAGAATACATGGCTGTGTCCTATAAAGTCCTATGCTATGCCATGGTTTCAGGAAACACTGTGGATTTCAGATACAATGCTGACTACCCATATCTAACAGCATATTCATTTTGAGTGAAATTTAGACACTGTAACTATTTAAGCTCAGGTTAATCCATAGTAGTTAGTGCATAAGTAACAAATTTCATGGATTGATTGATTGATTGGTGAAAAGGTGGAAGTGCCTACATCTGCCACTCTTGTTTGCCTATTCATAACAAAGTTTGCATGTGGTGATCAAGGTTAGAATATTTTCCAAGAGTTATGTGTGTGTGAGTCTATGCACATGAATGTATATGTATATACAGTTGACCCTTGAACCACATGTGTGTGAATTGTGCAGGTCCAATGTGCATATTTTTTCAATAAAAATTATACCAAGTGTGCCTGTTCTCCTGCCTCCCCTTCCACCTCCTGCACATCCTCTGCCTCTGCCACCACGAGATAGCAAGTCCAACCCCTCTCTTCCTTCACCTCCTCAGCCTTCTCAACATGCAGATAAGGATGAAGTCCTTTATGATGATCCACTTCAACTTAATGAATAGTAAACATAACTTCTCTATCTTATGATTTTCTTAATAACATATTTTCTTTTCTCTAGCTTATTTTATTATAAGAATGCAGCATATAATACACATAACATACAAAATACATGTTAATGGACTGTGTACATTATTGACAATGCCTCCAGTCAACAGTAGGCTATGACTAGTTAGGTTTTGGAGGGGCTAAAAGTTATATGCGGGTTTTCAACCACACAAGGGACCAGAGCACTGAACTGCTGTAAGCTGCCTGAGGTCAAGGATTTTCGCTTTATCACAGTGCAGGCTTAGCAACTGCTACTACATTAAATACCAGTTATAATTACGAATTATTTCAATGATTGTGATCTGACCATAGTGCTATTTGTTTTATTTTTCTGCAAAAATATTTGCGTTTTGTTAAAATACCAAAATAACAAAAATCTGGACTACACATGTATTAGTCTGCTAGGGTTGCCATCACAAAATATCACAGACTGTGTGACTTGAACAATAGTCTTATTTTCTCACCTTTATGGAGGCTATAGGTCCAAGATGAAGGATCCACCAGGTTTGGTTTCTGGCGAGGCCTCTTTTCCTAGCTTTTAGAAGGCTGGCTTCTCCCTTCTATTATAAGGACACCCATCCTATTGAATTAAGGTCCCACCCTTATGACTTCATTGAATTGTTATTACCTCCTTGAAGGCTCTATCTCCAAATAAAGTCACATTGGGGATTAGGGCTTTCACATGAGAATTTTGGTGGGAACACGATTGAGTCCACAGCCATACGTGTAAAACAATGTTTTTTTGTAAGCATTTTCAGTGGAGACAGTGATTGCAAACCACTGACTTGAAAAATATCTAGACAGGAAAATACTTTAGGTAGAGGTTCAAAAGGCAGTCAATAGTTAAAACTTCAATCAAAATACAGCAAGCCTACAGGAAGTACTATAGTAGGAAGTTTTAAGCCATAAAGATGCCATTAATAAAAATAGAATGGCTGAATTTCATTCTCTGAGATATTTCATGTAGAAAGGGAAATGTAAAACTTTGGTTCCAGAGATAGTAGCCCTCTAGAAGTACAATCAGGTGAAATTAAGCTAGACTCAGTGTAAAGTGAACTCTTAGTCATAGAAAAGAAAAAAAGAGCCCTAGTTAAAATAACTATGGCCAGAGTGAGGCTGATTTAGATCAGCACAGGTGAGTTCTAGGTTGTGGGAAGTACGAGTACGATATCGTAAAACTCTGCTAGATTCTTGGCATGTTATTTCATGTAGTTCACACAGCAAATCCATGAAGTTACAATTTCTTTGTTAGGTATGATGACATCTATGCTCAGGTAAGGTAAGAAACTATGTCAAAAGACATACATATATGTAATGAGTCAGCAAAAGTAGGGAGCAATCCTTATCTTCTGTCTAAGTCTCATGATTTTTCTACTCCACAAATAGGATTTTCTATATTAAATAAAAAACAGACAGCCATAATATATCTTACAAATATTTTTTCCTTCCTCTAGCAAAAGGACTTCAATAACCAACCTTTGCTTACTAGTCAAATAAAGGAGAGAATGTATTCTGGAATCCAGGACAAAATTTTGGAGTGAAAGAAAGACTAACTCAAGTGGTTAGATAAAATATACGTGCAAAAAAGCAGGAAGATCATTCCATATATAGGCTATACTTAAAAAAAGTTCATTAACAAAGAATGAGAGTACAAAGGGTAAAGGAGAGAGAAAGTAAGCAAAATAAATAAAGAAGACAGAAAGGTAGGAAGAGTTTCATTTCTACAATTTTCTTTAGTATTTAGTGCATGCCTGAAGGTGACATATTGAAGTGCTGTTACAAGTCATCTGAGTAAAAGATTACTAAAATATTGACCCCTATAGAATAGCACATGCAAATGAGCTCTTAATAAATACTCTTTTCTGGTGTCAGCAATGATATATTAAAGCTGTAATCTGCTGGCATACAAATGGATGTAATGAAATTCTTGGAATTTTAACAAATAGACAAAGCAAGAGACTAAAGTATCAGGAGGAGAATTATGTGTATTGATAGTTTCAGGTAAATACTACTTAGAGTCATAAACAAATGCTTTAATAAAGCCAAGTGTAGTTCAAGTGTACTTTTATAAATTCCAAATAATTTACAGGAACTGGAATGAACCCAGATTACCCCACAGACATTTAACCCACCCACTATGAAAAGACTGATTTTGAATACCTGTTATTTTTCTTTCTAAATATGACAAAATATATTATTGGAAAGGCTGTCTTTACAATGAACTCTTCACTGTCATCCTACCTTTGCTCTAAGTCACGAAATGTAATACTTAAATGAAATTCTTAAGAAAAAAATCAGAATCTACTTGTGCTAGTTTTGCAATTTTTGTCCTGATTATAACAGTATTAGAGACTCATTATAAACATTTTGAATAATTCAATCTCATATTATGTAATACGTGAAAGCCTTTTGCACTCCCTCATTTTGGATATAGCTAATGTTAATATTTTAATGTATATTCTTTCAGATGTTCTCCAAACAGATTCCAGTGTATAAAGGTGTATATGTGAACATGTATGTATTGTTTTAACACAACTTGAGTCGCACTTTACATATTTCTCGAAACTTGACTTTTTCTTTACTAAGATATCTTGGACATCTTTTGGTGTTAATATTGTTAAATTTTATTATCAGAGGAGAGAAAGATCAGGAATTCT